>NC_085138.1:299822443-300193777 GCF_035046485.1 Aedes albopictus
TAGTGAAGTGTTTTTAAAATAGCAATTTTATTGTTGCAGTCGATTCGGGGCGAAATGAACACTGGCAATTACAAATGGATGTACGCGCATTGCATACTGTTAGGCGTTTTAAAGAATTTGGAAAAAATCAATCCGATTATTTTAGCCTAAAGTTTATTTAATTAACTTTGATGTTATGTAAACTCGTCTAAGATGGAGTAATATATCTGTGCTATTGATCTCCGTTGGCAAATTACTTAACTGGTCGATGTTACCAAAGAATTAGCATAAAATATGCAGGGGTGTCCATTATGCCCCGATGGGTGTCCATTTCGCCCCGTACCTTTCCTGTCAGCCCTGAACAACACACGGTTTACAATTCATTATTTCTTCACAATAAATACATTCTACCTGCTGTAAATGATTGAAAGACGTAGAAAACAAGTTAAAGTTGTAAATCAACTGATAATATGTTAAGTTTTACTCTGTTATACAGGCCTAACGTACTCATTTGCTTAGGGTGTCCATTATGCCCCTAATACCCCTATGCGGGAATAAGTCGGGAATTTCGTTTATGATCGGGAATTTTCAAAATGATGTGTAGCGCCTGCAGAATGTGAACTCAAACCTAGATTTAGCATTTGACTTACTCTAAATCCAGATTCTTACACAGTTTCAGAAGTTTCACCCAGGAATCTCAAAAACCAAATGATGTAGATGAGCATTGGATTCAGAACTACGAGTGATTTCATGTTTGATAGAGTTTATCCGGGTGACATGTTTTAACCCTCTACTTCCCATGGTTGCTCTAGAGCACCATCGATTTTCGACGAACTCCGGACAAACGGAATTAGATGAATATGATGCAATAATTTTTAGAATATGGTTATAACCTCATAAGGTTAACCCAACTACTACCTACTTGTTTCAATAGTTGAACTATTGATAAACAATCAAAAACCTATTGATTTACAACCAAAATTTTTTTCATTGATTTCGAAAATTTTAGCCAATTTGCAATAACTTTTGTTCTACCACCACTTTTTTCGGAAACGCTTTTTTGGCATAGATATAGCCGTTCAAAGTCGTGGGAAGGAAAGGGTTAATTGTCCAGATGCTTGAGTCAATGATTAGACCTTAAATTTAGGCTAAATATATTTTGAATCACAATTTTTACGAATAAAGTTTTAAACAACTTAAAAACCTAATCTACAAAACGTGAAAAAAGTATCGCAAAAATTAATTTTGGTATGTAATCAAATTTTGATTGATTTTATCAAAATTGTCATGAAATACTTCTCCAACATTTTCTTAGAAAATGTTTAGCCTGTTAAGCAGAAATCATCAAAATCATGCCCAAAAAAAAAACTATTATTTTAACTAGAAGAGTATGAAATTCTTTCAATGATTTTCTACACAATTTCATAAAGCTATTTGTCGAGAAATACAGTTCGAGTATAATCGAGGAATCACGTAGTTTGCAAAGTTTCGACTGTCTACTGCCAGCAAAAAATAAACAAATTTATTCTTGCTGAAAACTCCTGAATCTCTGGTGGTTATCAGAGAATTCTTGTTGATGAGATTTTGTATGTTGACGAACTTTGAAAAGGATTTTCTGAGACCATGGAGAAATTATTGACATAATTTTGAAGATTCTATCTAGATTTTTTCTGTAGTAGTGCCTTGTAATAGTTAGATTTTTTGCCGAGATATCTGGCTGAGCTTTGGGACAAGTTTTAATGAATGTTTTCATTGAAACTTTAAAACTATTTCTTAATTTGCTAGTGAAGGACTTCATGAAATGGAGTATATAACGGTATTTCTAGAAATTTCAGAATGAGTTCATAGAAAAGCTTTCTGCAATCACCAAAGTCATCATACTAACAATTTCGTTTAGTGGATTTTTTTTTATTTTTTATTTTTTGAATGATTCTTAAAAACATTAAAAATTCAGTCATCGCGGAAGAATTTCTGATGAATTTTTCATGGAATTGTGAATTGATGGCGAAATTCTGGAAGGAACTCCCATGATTTCTGCGTATCGATTTGTAGAATTACCTACTGGATTAATTTACAAATAAATACCTAGAATCCTTGCAATTCATGACATTAAAACGGAAGCAAAATTGCAAGTTGATAACCAGAAGACATTCTCTAGATTTTTGTTTATGATTTTGTTTATGTATGGTCTGCCTACTGAAGGAATTCCTGGTGTTACCAATGGAAAACATGAAAAGCTCCTTGCACGAATTCCTTAGGACAAACATATGAACATTGTAGAAGTTTAGTTTTTAACTATAATTCCTAATACAAATCTGAAGAATTTCTTTATGTGCTTCTTGGGGTTCTTCAGGGTTTGCATTATTCTGAAATCTTGAATGTCAAAAGATTTTTTCCTGGAATGTCTAAAAAGAGTCTTACAAATTTCGTCAGAAATGTCATAGTTTTGTTTTTCAGGGTTTGAGAATTTCTCTTCAAATTCAGCTAGAAATTGTTTATAAATAGAGAACCTTTTACGGCAATCTCCAGGTATATTCAAAATTTGAGAAAAAATCAGCTAAGGAATTCATCGCTAGTGCTCTTATAGCTAAACTCATTATTTATTTTTTGTTCATTCAGTATTGTTGCAATAAGTTTCTTCCAGGATTTTTTTTAGCAAATTCGTCGAAGAATTTCACCAGAAAACACTCCCATAATTCGGGCTATAGGAATCAAAACAGAATTGTCAATCATGCCGTCCTTCCAGGGCCGGATCTTAGGGGATTTTAGGGGCCCCCACAAAAACCATTTTGCTTGCAAAACATTAACAAAAACAATGAAAAGCTTATTTACTCATGACATTTCAGGCCAAACATGTCTAAAGGTCCTATCTGCAGAAGAGAGGCTCTCTTTGGTATCTTTCTCTTTCGTTAATATCTCAGCTGTTTATTTGTATTATGATTGTCTCCTTGCATCGAACGATGGTCAAAACAATCGTCTTTTGATTTGTCCAGCGAGAGTAGTTGAAAAGTGTACCATTACATTGCAATAATTGAAAGAGAAAGTGAACAAAAAGAGCCTCTCAAATGCAGATAGGACCTATTGAAATGTTTGGCCTGATTTGTACCTCCAAGAGGCCTCCATATCCGCTCTGGCACACCCCCCCACCCCCCCCCCCCCACAATCCTTAATCCGGGCCTGCGTCCTTCATTCCTTCACTAACCAACTAGATTTTTTTATTGGAACTTCATCAAGGATTTCTTACAGAGTTTACAAAAATCTTTTGGTGATTCCGATACAAATATTTTCAAGTTACAAATCATCCAGAATTAGACGCAAATTTCAAGCAGATGTGACATGTAAATTTCTTTCGATGTTAACGTATCCAAAAACTGTCACAGCATCACAATGACATTGTAAATATTTCAGTATGTTTTGCAGATCCACCTAGAAGCTTGGATTCTTGGATGTTTTACATGCTCCACAGGTATAAAAAAAAGTCGGGAAATTTCAAAATCAATGCGGAAAAAGGCGGGAAAAATGCGGGAATTTCAATTTTGATTCTGTGTGGCCACCCTGCAATTTGTATTTACAAAGTTATGGTGATCCATCCTTAGGTGACCCATCTTGCCCGCCCCACCCTAATTATTGAAAGGGATGTGAGTGACAAACAATTTTTTCTTGTTCAAAAATGGCTGACGAGATCGAAGGTAGACAAAACCGGGTCACCACTGTATTAAATCATATAAAATATAAGTATGTATTTAGTATGTACTATCATTCTTCATGCTGGACTATGCTTATCCGCTCCATTTCCGCATTGGGAGTCTGATTTATGGTTACATACAGTTTCATGGTCGTCCTGGATGATATGATAACACCAATTATTAAAACGGATCATTAAATAATTGGATCAATACTTACGGTTGAGTTTGATTTGTACGATTATAACGGGCTACGTCAAGTATGCAGAACGCCATAAGCAAAATTACCATACTCGCGAGGGTGTTGTAGATCACAGTTAGGGGATAGATTTTGTTTTCGCAGAAAATCACAAAGACAGCGTCCAGAACATACCGAACCACAACTGTAAATATCACTGTGGTGAACGTTGAGGGAAAGTTTGCCTTCATGACTCTTCAGTACAAAATATATATTTAACACAAACAGTTAATGTACGCTTCTGCACTGACAGATGGCTGCGGCAATGAATACTTGATGTGATCCAGCGTAGAAATGTGAATGCACAATAGTCCGAATCCGAGAGTCTAAAACAAAAAAAAAACTTCTTACTCTGTACTGGCAGCAACAGTATTCTATCTATGCTAGTAGTACCTACTTCTAAGTTGTGCAATCGTTGTTAAGAATGCTAATAAAAACACATGATGTGTTCATGAGGAACATGATGAGGGACTCAAATTTAAATAATGGAACTTTCTTAAGGAGAAACTTCAAAGAACACAAACATGGCTGCCACAATGGCCGACTTGGTCCCCTACTCGCGTTTTCAAGAGCACCAATCTTGAAAATTCGTAAACAAATGCGCTCGATTTGGAAAAGCTGCCTCTTTTTGCAAGTGTGCAAAGCCAGGATAAAGAAGTGCGGCTTGGTTTGATGCTTCTTTCGTCAGATTTGTGCCTCTAAAGTTTGTATGCAAAATTGCAAAGGGATTTCTTGATGTTTCACCTTAAGGGAATTTTTAAAAACTTAGCTGAGTTTCACACTTACGTTTCTGTTTTTGTTTTGCAAACTATAACGTTAGCAAAGATAATGACAGAGCAATGTTGACAGAATGTGCAATGTGCAATAGTTATTTATGTAACAAGTTGCAAAAAGTTGATTTTTTCAGCACGAGTCGTACATTTATCCAACGAGGCTTGCCGAGTTGGATAAATACGAAGAGTGCTGAAAAAATCGAGTTTTGCAACGAGTTCCATACAAAATTTTATGCAATGATTTTTCCATAATGCAACTCATTTGAGTTGCATAATGTTCATAATGCAACTCAAATGAGTTGCATTATGAACATTATGCAACCATTTTTCATTATGCAACTCATTTCAATTGCATTATGAACCAGTTCGAAAAAGTTGGCCATTATGATACCAAAATGAGTTAAGTAAAATAGAAATTATGATACTGAATTGCATAAAATTAATATGGACCTAGTTTACCAGTTGATCAATAAACTTAGAGAGAAAAGTTAAAACGTATAACAGTGACACGCATGCTACCATTTTTGATATCTCATGAAAAAATTCATTCAAATATATTTGTTTCTCAAAATGTTCTTTCTTGTTTTACCCTAGGTTACGGTTCCTACGAACGATGATCATGCGGAGCGATCCGTTGAAATCAAACCGGATATTAGCAAACTGGAGGGTCGTGCTTCTCCGATACGAGCTTCCATCAAGGAGCGTCTCGGGAGCAAAATTACCGAAATTCGTGGAAGCAGTTCGAGTACGTATTCCCGATCGCGCACACCGCCTCCTTCCCGAAAGGTGAAGGCTTCATCGTCGTCTTCTGCAGCAGCCACCACCACTCTGACTAAGGTGGAACAGTCGAAGAAACGTACTCGAAGCCGATCAGCGGATCGCGATGGAAGTGACAGCAGAAAGGCTCGTGGCGAACGAGGAGAGGACCGTCATCGAGAGGAAATCCGCATCAGTAGCCGACGTCAGGATACCGGAAGACGGGTGGTGGTTGCTGTACGGGAACCAAGCGCTGAAAAGCGACGGGAGCATGAACGTAAGGATCGAAACGAACGGAGTGACCAAAGGACCAAGGAGAGAACAGTTAAGGAATCAGGCGAAAAGACACGCGAAAAGGTTGTGCGACGAAGTCGCGAGCGAAGTCGAGACAGGCGGCGCGAAAGGTCCAAAACGCCACCGAAGCGAGAACGCGAAAAAGATAATGAGCGGGATCGCGAAAAGGATCGCAGAAGGGACCACAAGGAAGACGAAGAACGGCATAAGAGAATCGAAAGCCGATCGGATAAAACAGGCGGCCACAGTCACAAAGAAGATAGGAAGCCACACACGGATCGCAAGCGGTCTGATATGGAATCGGAACGGCGGCATCACGATGCTGCTTCAGCTGATAAGGTCCGCCGAGAGGAGAGTTCCTCTCGAAGGGAAGAACCACGGAAACGCGTGCCCGAGGAATCGACCGAGAAAGCCGCGGAGGTCGTTCCGATCAAGAAGGTAAAGTCGGACAAGGTGCCGAAGAGTTCACGGGATGCGGCCAGTTCGAGTGACAGCACCAGCTCAGATTCGGAATCGTCCTCATCGGACTCGAGTAGCGAATCGGAAGGTGAAATCACCAAGAAACGGAAGAAGAGAAAGCACAAGAAGGAACGCAAGCGTGCCAAGCGATCGGGTTCGACCGATTCGGATGAGTCCGGCGGTAAGAAGAAGAAAAAGAGCAAAAAATCCAAGTCAAGCAAGAAGAAGAAGAAGGATCGCAAACACCGGAAGGAATAGAGGTGTCAGTATTTCATTTGAGCGTGAATTGTACAGAAGAGAAGGAACGCCTTGGTTTGTGGTTCTGGGTTGGCCGGAAAGTCCATTGTTATGAACAACCTTGTGGACTTACATTTAGGGTAACATGTAAGTCGTCTGCTTTAATAATGATCGTAAGTGTCCATGAATTTGTGGAAATCAATGAGATAGAAAAAAAACTGAATTCGATTTCATGTACATGTTAGCATTCTGTAAAAGCAGTTTCGTTGAGTAAGGAATAAAAATTCTAGAACTGAAATGGAGCCGGTTTCTTTCTTTAAGATGAAGAACTCCCCTTTCTTACATGTTTGTGTAAGTGTCGGTTAGACTTTTATTTGAAGCGATTATTTCTTTTTACAATAGATAATAGTTCGGTTTAGTTAAGCCTACATATATGTAAAGATATTCACATTTCTGCTATTTAACACAATGTATCGTTATTTCAAACACGATTCGATTTACCCCATCATATGCTGCGATTACTGCCCTAATTGGCATAATAGTCCCATGTGAATAGGAAACCCAGCAAACATGGGACTGTTATGCGAATAGGGGCAGAATTACCTGTGTAATATTTTGAATTGATGTCAATCAGCATTATACTATTATCATCTTGTTTTGTAGTAATCATAAGTAATTTTGCGATCTTATTACATATTTCGTTCTAGCTATATTTCATCTTTGCTTCTCTGTAGATATAATCCCGCACATTTTTTCAGACAAGCAATCGAATACACCAAGAATACAGTGGAGAGTATCTAACGGTAGAGTGCTACAAGGAAAAACTCTGCAAAAACTTCTCGATAATCGCACTTCAGAACCACAGTGCAGATATTTTTTATAAAGGTAAATCACGTGGGGCATCTGTGGTAATACGCCCTATCGAGACAAAATACATCACCCTCGTTTGTCAGGCATGATCGGTTTTGGAGCTTTTCAATCAGTATGAAACAAATCAAAAAGAACGTAAAGAATTATACCGTGTGCGCACCTAAATTTGCGCAGGTCCAAACTTTGCGCATTCTTGTGAAATAACGAAAAAAATAACTAAATGTCAACATTTTCAACAGTTTAATCATTGCACTAGCATTGTGTAAACATAAACATTATTTGACGAACGTTTAATTGTCATAAAATCTTTGTTTATGTTGAATAATAAACAAAAAATACACAAAAACGTAAAAATTGGCCTCGCCTTAACACGGTTGCCAAGAAGTAACTCTACAGAAAATCGACATTTATTCGATAAAACTGTGCAACGATGGTTAATTTTGGAGTTAATTGACAAAAAAGATGATATTCTAGTAACATCAATCACAATTCGTAATATTTTTTTTCAATTTAATTAGTAAATAGTAGTGCGCAATGTTTGAAACCATTATTTGCACTGTGTTCCTAATTTTTGCGCACTTTCAGTAAATGCATGTTGAACGTGTATACATGACACTAGCACTGACAATTTCAGGCCTACCTCTCCACCATGTAGCAGATTTTGTATAGAAATTAGTAGAAAATTGTATGAACCGTAGCACTACGGCAGGCACTCTCCGTCTGTTTACAATGTGACGTGATTTGTGAACAGTCCTTCATTTGGCTTTCGCGGCGGTCAATGTTAGGGACGATTCAAATATGACGTCCATCATGTTTTTAGAATTTTAGAACCCCCTCCTCCCCCGGGTCACCCCGTCACGCCTCATAGTATACACTCTGAAAAATTTTCACGTCCGATTTACGTGAAAAGATAGGTAGTTTTCGTCCACCATATTTTTCACGTAACCTTCACCGGAATGTCAGGTAGCTGGATAAATTTGAGCTTCGTTGATCGACGTGATAAATCAGGTAAACTTGACAAGTATTTGCGTGAAATGTGGGTAAGTGCTACTGAAATTTCCGGTAACTTTTACGGGAGAACATGATTAGTTCTACGTGAATTTCACGTAATTCATACACGATTTTTAAATGAAAATAAAGCTGTCGTATCAGCTTGCAACGTATTTGAAGGGACAAGAGATTTTAAATTATTAAAAAATGCAATGAAAAAAGCATAATTATGCAATCGTAAAATTAATATATCAATGCATTTTACAGAGATAAAGACTCTTGCCTCCTCAAATACGCTACAAGCTGGTACTAATATTTAAAAATGTAAGAAAAATCTTTATCAGTCTTTTATTTTGGAGTAATTCATAAATCTACACTTTCATTCATAATTAATAAATGTATATACGCTTCGGATCTTCTAAGATTGGATAATTTAATACAAATAATCTTTGGATTTTGACGCAATAACTTTGTAGGACTTCCGTCACCGTCAGTGATTAATAACACCTTCTTCCAGCTTCTGAAATTAATGAAAATATAAAAAAGTCATAACTCCTTTCAAATAATAAATAACTATCAATTGTCTTACACAATTAAATTATTTCAATACTTGCTGCAACTTGCACGGAAACTCAAATCAGCAAGCAGTTTGTGCACCAAACTACTCAACGCCATATTGAATATTTTTTCACACCTGAAATTCACGTAACTTTCGATTAGCGGAAACTTCGAAGTCAGAAATTCACCAACACAAACGCATTCAAACGATTTACGTGAAAATTAGGTGGACTTTACCAAACAGGGCGGTGCATACACCGTGATTATCGGGTGATAGTTACTAACGTCAGGTAACTTTTGAGATTTTGTGAATAAGGATGAGCTACGTGATATTTCACGTAAATCGGACGTGAAAATTCTTTAGAGTGACCTAATACATGGCATATCACACTTTTTAGACAACCCCAACCCCCTCCCCCCCCAAAAGATGGGCGTCATATTTAAATGACCCCTTATTGTTCCTATCCGTAACTGTCACTTCATTTATCAGGAAGCTTTTACCTTTGATCTCTAGCCACTGGAAAACCCCTCATGAAGTTTGGATTGTTCACACGGTAGGTGCCTAGTACGAACCGCAGACGAATTCAAGAACTCCGGCGGCCTCCGTTCCCCCTGCCACGTAGGACAAAGTATTTCAACAAAGATCAGTTAAGGGCACACTACTTGAATAACTTTAGTTTAATGGAAAAACATTAAATAATAGTATTTTTGGTGATTTTTTTGGACAATTCATAGCATGCGCAAAGTTAGGCACACCATGCGCAAAGTTAGGAACAATCGAAGTTTTTGTGCGCAAAGTTAGGAACAAATCAATGAAATAGTTTTTCTATTTTAAGTATTTTTTGGTCAATATTATGTTTTTTTTTTATATTGCAGACTCAAAGAAGGATCATTAGTCTATCGTATGAGCATGTTGTTCATGATATATTTTGTTTGTTTGTATTTTTTATAACGATTATAAATTTGATTTTTCTTAACTGCGCAAAGTTTGGTGCATACACGGTACGCGATTGAGCCTTCAATAAGTGAACTAGATAAATTGGAGGCCCAACGTGCAGACGGCCTACAAGGCCTAGAGTTTGTATGGAATAACTGCATGCAGCAAAGTTCCGATGCTTGCATTTCACATGGTGAGCATTGGCGCAGTCTTGTGTCACGCATCATTGACAATTCCATAAAACCTCCGCATATAGTTTCGCCCATGCTTTCCTTCTATTTCCTGTACCCCACTGACTTCCTTGGGTACAGAGTATACTCATGCATGCCACACAATTCTTTCATTCATTTTCCTGTGGAAAAGTTCATAAAATACTGAGAATCAGGCTTCGTCCCCGTGGGGACGTTACTTCAGGAAGCGGAGACAGGCAGGTACTGCTATAAGTAGAGCTTTTCCAAGAACCAGCACATTTACCACTGGATACCGCACAATATTTCGATTATGACCTTCCGATTGCTGAAACGACACTACTATCATAAAGCAGTTCCTAATAAAATTTGTGTAAACACTTCTGAACATCACCTATATAGTATCTGTGCAAAAACTTGCTAATTATTTCACTGCCGTTTATGGTTTGAAAGAGGTTATTTTAGTTTACTCATTCATTTCAAATCATATTGCACTCAATTCTGTTTTTACATGATTTTTTTTTACGCGATTTTATTTTGCACGACTTTTTAAGCGATTTTCTCGAAGTTATTTTAGTCATTTGCTGAGGGCAAATCACGTAAAAAAATTCCTTTGGATTTTTTTGCGCAATTTCTCGAAGTTACGCGATTTTTTTTACACGAACTTTTTTACGCGGACGCATTTATCGCGTAAAACAGAATTGAGTGTAGTTGTGTTTTTTTTTTCATACTGAATTGGAACTCTAATGCTTCTAGTTTTATGAAATCAAGATGTTTTATTAAAATTTAAATCGCTCGGTATGAATTGTAAGTAGAACTGATGATAACAAAAAGCAAAGCTCCATAACTAGATAGTTATTGTTCTATGTTAATTCAAGCGTTTTAGGGGGCCTCTGTGTTTGTATGTGTATTATGATTGTATTCTCTAGTATATATTTGTTTGCTGCCGTTCACTTGCGATATCTACTTGTTGAAATGTGTGTACTAATATAGTAACTTAAATAGCATCAGTTTTAAAAAGGGAAATCCTGTTCCACTTAACAATAAAATAACAGCGTTAATAGCTAAAAGGTTTTGCAATAAATATGCTTAGGTGTTAAATTGTCCACGCGTGACAAGGCCAATCAGCATCAATGCTATACGACCTAGTACAGACTGGAAAACCGTCGATCTAAGCGTTTAGCCTACATTATATAGATTCTCTTCTCTGTATGTGATGCCTAAACTAAACTAAAATAAAGCTTGATTTGATTCAGTGTCATGCTAATCGTAAAGTTTGTGAAACTGTTTCTTATCACTGGAATGTACCATTCATTCTTTTGTTTTGTTTCGAAGCGTTTATCTTCTAGGTACGCATACCGTTCAATCCACAGCCAGTGCACACTTTTCATGGTCCAGATGGCCGATACATTCGATCGAGGGATGGTGCCCGGAGTCCCACATTCCCGGTCCACACCGTTTACACAGTCCGGACAGTGTGCACGGAATCTTCGGAAACTGTCGGAACTGGTGCAGCAAACCGCGGGCCTTACGTAGGATCAGCTGGCCGTCCATGTACATAGCTGGAAATAAATTATAATGATCTTTTAAGAATCTGCTGTTATCTATAATCCCAGATCAACACTCACCCAAAGAACTGAAATGCAATAGCATCTCGTCGGTTCGCAAATCTTGAGCAATTACGTCGTCGGCATAAACCGCGATGATGGCCAGACAGAGAAACAGGTGGAAATAGTCGGTCAAATAGTTGGACCAACAGGCTTCCCACATGCGGATCGCCACGGCCTCCGTGAACTCGCGTTTGAAGCACCTGTGAATCAAAATATTAGTGTCATTTTATTGGTTTATGATGCTCACATTTCCTATATTGACTTACAATAGGATCCAACGATGGCAAAATAATAATTCCGTGGCATCGGTGTGCTTCTGAAGGTGTTTGTAGAAACTAGGAACCATAAGTCGTATCAATTCCCGCAAGTAACACTGAAAGTAAAATTGAAATCACAACTAAGTTTAAATTATTTAAACATGTTGCAAGTGGTGACGGCAAAGTTCAAGATATAACCGCACGATAAGTTACAATATCCAACGCTTCTCAATCAGCACAGTACTTTGATGTTGTCGTGGAAGGAGCTGCGTAGCCTGTCAGATCGCCTGATTTAAGGGTCATTTCCCCATTCTGCACTCGACCCTGTCGTGGAACTGTTATTCACTCTCGCTACAGTAGAAGTTTCAAATTCTGCACTCCTGTCAGGTACCTAAGAATGCGTTTCTTTGTGACCCAGTGACGCCGGGTTCTCCCGGACTACTGCTGAAAGGGCTGACTGCATTGACCGCGAGTGCGACATTTGATCTGGTACATTGGACGACAAACTGTAGTCCACTTGACATTCTTTCGACTTTACCGAAACTCTTGGAACATATTTCCTTGCTTAGTTTCTCTTAGTTCTGGCATACATCAAGCGGTGTGGAAACGGGATTGCAGTTCGACCATTCCAAGCCGTCCTAAAAGCTGTCCGATGTGCTTCTGGTCCAGGGAGATCCTTCCGTTAGCCCTTCATTTGACATCTCGCTGTTGTGGTAGTGTAATACTACCTTTCTATTATGTATGAAGTACAGAGAATGAGTTCGATCAGATAGCGAGAGCTCAAGTATCTCTCGAGTAATAATGTATACCATATGAGAAATACAATCAGAAATGTTTTGACTGTTAACCGAACTAGGTACTCGTGTTTTATTTAGATGCCGTTTGATGTATTTTTTTATAAATGTAACAGTAGCGGACGAGGATAAAATTTTTCCATCATAATGATGGCTTGGCCACCAAATCCTCATTTTACTTTGTTTGACGCGTGCAATAAGCGTTGTTTGTGCAATAAGTTTGAATAGCGGTTTGTGCATTTTTTTAAATTGTTTGTGATGTACCTTGTGTTTGGTGTTTTTTTTACTCACTGTGCTGCAATATTTTTTCAAACACAATGGTTTTTTTTGTGCATTGTAGTGCGTAAATTGTTTCGTGATTTTAGTGTGCATTTTTTTATTGATTGCGCGTGATTTTGTGTAAAAGATTTGCAACGTTTTGTTCGTATTTTTTCCGCGTAATTTTTGTACTATGTATGGTACATTTTTGTATACGGTATACTTTGCACAGCGGCATCTCTTTGTGTTTTTTTTTTCGTTCAGGAGGTTGATATAGAAACGCTTTTTTTCCCTCATGAAATTTTTAACGCATTTTTTTACACTGACTCATTTTATCAGAACAAACTCCGTTCATTATAGAACATTGATTTTTTAATAGGCCATTTTGAATCGCATATGATTCGTCTTTGTCCAGCAAGTCTGCTGTTGACTTTTATTTGCCTTTTTTGTTTGTTCCTTTTACTAATGATGAGCATGAGTACCTCAGACTATATCATCATCGGTGAGCTTTGGGCGCCTTTATCTTTGAGTAACATTTCGTTGAGTCTGAGCTTTATTGAGCATGAGTACCCGAGCCGAGATGTTTCTCAGCACCAGCGCAACGCCGACGTCGCCGACCCGAACGTGATCGTCGCATTTTCAGCTTCATAATCGGCGGTGAGCAATGGGTGTGAGAATTCGACAAGCATGTTGACATTGAATGGTGAGCAGATCCAGGACACGATAGATATGTACATAGAATTACCAATGTAGCAAATGGTTTCTTGTTGGGTGTGTAAAGAACATCCAGTAAGGCCGGAGATCGTTCTCCATGCTGCAACCGACTTGTTTCGACGCTGAAGGAAGGTGGAGAGCGATAGTGCTATATTATTATTCTTCGGATGTGCAGTTTGTGTTGATGAGATACATACTTCAATAAGGCATTTTATGAGACGTTTCAAATCAGCTGTTTTTTGAATGTTTACCAGCTTTGAAGTCCAACCGGTGGGCCCATTTATTTACATTTTTGCTAGCATAACATGTGGTACAGGCCCATTCAATAAATGGGGTTCATTTCAGAACTGCAAAAATGCGTCAATCCGCCCACTATAATTAATATCCGTAGACTGAGGTGATGTTTTTTCATCTGCTAGTGACATCATGCAGCTCGGGGGATTGATACATGCCACATCAGGAATCGAAACATCTCTGCCAACAAAAATCTGATTGGCGCTCACCACATGTTAATCTACTTTTCGCGAAAACAAAAACATCAAATATAAACAATAACAATGAGCGGCCCACCGGTAGAACGTCTCGTAAAATAGCTTATGGACGACCAGTTTTCTTGTCTTATGTTATCACGGTAGGGTGGCTGCACCAAACACGGACCATGTCAAGATTGGAATATCGTTGTATACATTGTATTGTGATAGTTTAACGGTTTAAAGTTTTAATGAACTTGTTATTATGCTTTAGCTTTTGTAATATGTCATTTTATTTTATTTAGACTCTGAATATCTAATTTAAATAAAATGTTTAAATGTTCGTCAGAATTGATTAGTAGATTATTTATAAATCAGGATTTTGCCATAAATTAGCTTTCAGAACAAACATACGTTAGCTTCTTAAGGGAAGAGGTGTTGTGGTAGTGTAATACTACCTTTCGTATGAAGTACAGAGAATGAGTTCGATCAGATAGCGAGAGCTCAAGTTTCTCTCGAGTAATAATGTATACCATATGAGAAATACAATCAGAAATGTTTTGACTGTTAACCGAACTACTCGTGTTTTATTTAGATGCCGTTTGATGTATTTTTTATAAAATTTATTTATTTATTTATTTATTTTAAATAGGTCAACGATAGTTGATGGCGAGTGTTACATTTAATGTAACACTCGCCATCAACTATCGTTGACCTATTTTGACCTGCCCAAATGGTACAAATATTATGTTTCCAGTTCAAAACCGAATTAGCGACATTTTTTCTGTGACTTCCGCTGCTTTTGCCTTGCGTTAAACATAATGTCGGAAGTGGGGCGCTGTATTGTACACCTGGTGCTCTATACAGCGCCCCACTTCCGACATTGTGTTTAACGCAAGGCAAAAGCAGCGGAAGTCAAAGAAAAAATGTCGCTAATTCGGTTTTGAACTGGAAACATAATAAAACCCTTCTTTTCTTTCGGTTTGGCGAAGACGTTAGAATCCTCCCTGCTGATCACCAACAGCCACAATCCGACCGGTCTGGTCAACAATTTGCACGCATCCATGGAAAATACCATCCGATGGCCACGACTGCATATTTTGTGCACGAAAAAGAGATTAATTGACATTTTTTAATACACAGCACTGCCTATGATCGCATAACTGTCCCATACGAATAGGAAACCCAGCATACATCGAGCACTTCATTGCAACACCATATTCGGCTCTAATAGTCACGTCGCCCTTGGCACGGTAAAGGTTGGGTAATTCGCCCAATACAGATCACTAGCCTTTGCCCAGCAGCTCCTATCCGCGTGGCACCGGTCGGGCTGCAAGCAACCTTAGGGAAGATCGGGTAACCAACCCCGGTGGGAACTTTGGTCGTAGGCTAACAGGGAAGGGGGGAGGGGGTTTGGGTCTGCAAACCTGAGCGTCTGTTCTGCAGGAGGAGCGGCTCACAACAGCGTTTGATCAATATGTTAGAGGCGGCTAATCAACGTCCGAGTGCCAGGGAAGGACTCACAGCT
This sequence comes from Aedes albopictus, assembly GCF_035046485.1. Taxonomy (NCBI): domain Eukaryota; kingdom Metazoa; phylum Arthropoda; class Insecta; order Diptera; family Culicidae; genus Aedes; species Aedes albopictus. Next base: position 299,838,037 of record NC_085138.1, read on the forward strand.
CAGCTGTGCACTATGGTGTTCCGGAAAGTACGGGGTTGGTGTCAGGCCCTACGAGCCAGCCGTAAGAAAACACATTGTAACGGAAAATCAGCATCAGAATAATACGAACCGAGACCAACTGGAAACTCGGTACGGGGAACTGCCGATCTATCAAATTCATTGGGAGTATCCGTACTACCAAAGTTGCGATAACACACACGTGAGCTTAGGACAGCATTTATAGTGATGGGCTACATGCAGATGCGGATGATCGGTTGGTGGCCGATCGACGAAAGAATGTGCAGGTTGAGGATCAAGGGCCGATTCTTCAACTTCAGCATAATTGGCTTGAGAAAAGACAAAATTTCAGCTTGATAGAGCATTCCGTTTCTCAGATATATGTTTGAAAAGCATGAGAACCCGACTCCGGATAATCAAGTCCAACCTGTAAGGTGACCTAAACGCTCAGAAAGGGCAGGAGGAGGAATTCAGACCGACAATTGAAAAGTTTAGCATCCAATAGCTGACGAACAAAAACGGCCAACAACTCATTGATTTCGCCGCTTGCAAAAACATAGCCATACATAGCACCTTTTTCCAACACAGCCTCACTTATCCTAACACCTGGAGATCACCACAGCAGACGGAATCGCAATTCGACCACGTTCTGATTGACGGACGGAACTTCTCCGACATTATCGACATCAGGATCTATCGTGGCGCTAACATAGACTCCGACCACTATCTGGTGATGGTCAAACTGCGCCCAAAACTTTTCGTCATCAATAATGTACGGTACCGGCGTCGCGACCGCCATGGTACAATCTAGAGCGAGCTCGATGTGGCCTCTTTGTAGGACTGCTGGAGAACAGTAGAAGCAGCCGAGAGCACCATCGGATACGTGGAAAGAAGTCGAGTAAACGAATGGTTCGACGAGCGATTTGGGGGAGAAGAACGCAGCACGGACGGTATAAGGAACCCGGCAGAACGTGGAACGTTACAAACAAGCGGAAGCAGCAGCCCGCCTCTTTCGGGGGAAAAAGCGCCGCCTTGAAGAAGCGGAGTACGAGGAAATGGAACTGCTGTGCCGTTTCCATGATACACGGAAGTTCTACGAAAAGCTCAACGCATCCCGCAACGGCTTCGTGCCGCGAGCCGAAATATGCAGGGATAAGGACGGAGCCCTCTTGACGGACGGACGTGGACGGGAGACCATGATAACGGAAAGAACAAATACGTCAACGCAGTTAACGTATGGAAATGAGCCAACTCACACGCTGAGGGAAGTTAAGGATGCCGTTCACCAGTTCAAAACCGACAAAGCAGCTGGTAAGGATAGTATCGCAGCTGAACTCATCAAGATGGACCAAGAAAAGTTGGCCACCTGTCTGCACCGGTTGATAGTCAGGATCTGGGAGACCGCTACCGGAGGAGAGGAAGGAAGGGTTTTTTTTTATTCTTAACCGCACTTAACCTAATTAACAGCTCTTTTGTCCACTAGGGTACTACTTGAGCGATTCCAATTGACAACTGCATTTACACTTATGTGCAGCGCCCAAATGTATTCTATTCTAATTTTACTATATCTAACTGCCATGGCAGCCTATGTGCTGCTGTCACTTTCCTACCCTGTCCATGGTAGAATGATGAGCACGAGGGTGTTGATGTGTGGCTGCTGTTCCTTATACCAGTCCAACTGAAGGTCCATTATGAGTTGACATTTCGCCGATATCCAATTATCCGGGTCCATTAGAGCTATGAGAGTTCAAAAGAGGATCAGGTCCAGCCGCTCTCGGGGGGGAAGAGCAATGTACAAAGTACCAGGGCTGAGATCGAACCCATGACCATCCGCTTATGAAGCGAACGTGTGGACCACTACGCCACGGGCCCAGGCAAAAGGAAGGGGTTATCTGTCCCATACACAAGAAAGGCGATCATTTGGAATGTGAGAACTGCAGAGCGATCACTATTTTGAATGCTGCCTACAAAGTGCTATCCCAGATGATCTTCCGTTGTCTGTCACTTAAAACGACAACGGACCAGTTCTTCACCGTACGACAAACCCTTCAGAAATGCCGTGAATACGAGGTCCCAACGCATCACCTAGTGTTCATCGACTTTGAAGCGGTTTGCGACAGTCCATGGAAAATCATGGACGAAAACGACTTTCCTGGAAAGCTGACTAGACTAATTAAAGCAACGATGGAAACGGTTCACGAGTGAGCTTTCAGTGTGAGTTTACCAACACTGGCCCAAACTCCCGCTGTCCTGGGATGCAGCATGCTAACTGGCCCATGCTTTCTTGACCGTTGCAGCATTCTGGATAGGACTGTAGAATGTTGGATCGATGTTCAGGCAAATGGTTGCGAGCGTACGCTCCGAATGTTCCTCCGCCTTGATGGCCACCCACGTAAATAGTGTAGTGCTTCGCCATCGCAGCTGTCGCAGAGTCATGAATCCATCGCCAACGGTGCTGCTCCAGCCAAATCCGCTTGCTGGCTTCCCGCTCCTGCTGTTGCGGCCAGCCCTCCGAGTGACATCCGATTCTTTAATCTTGCACGCTAAACGTGCCAGCACGACTAGGATTAAAGATTTAAATTTTCTGAGTGGGTGAAAAAAAAACTTCAACTTTTTGACCATCCTATGGTGCCTAAAGGCCCAAAACGTGAAGGAAAACATGAGTGGTTGCAACGGAATGACAAACTAGTACGAGAAGAATTACACCAGGAAGGAGCCAGTTGAATGGAGAACGGTACAGATAACAAAAGCTGAAGAGAAACAAATCTACCGCTGCATGAAGAGCATGTGATTGCGTGGAAATCGTGGATTGGAACGATATGCAAAGGTTTTATGCATACAAGATGCAGTAATAAGAAATAATTGTTTTGTGCTAAACGGCTCAAACAGGCAGTGTAGAAAGGTTTTGAGAGTGCCACTGGTAGAGCGGTCATGCTGCAGCATAGCACCCGGCAGAACCTTGCTAAGGATGATTTGTGATGGTATGTACGGCGAACCACGCATCCTGAAGATAGCTAATGCTTCAAGAAAGTGGTGGGCAGGTTATTTTGCGACAATTATTCATGAAACTTACCAAATTCCGATCGATGTCGTTGTCAGTAGGTGTGCAAACAAAGATAGCTCGTTGCATAAGTCCCACGAAGCACCAGAAGGTCTCCGATTCATTTTTAATCTCGCACAGAACGGGAGCCAATAGATCGCTCATTCCCTGGGTATACCTGAAGAGACAATTGATATAGTGATAATGAATCTAGAATAAATTCGAACCAATGCACACTTACGACATTCCGGGATTGTAGAAAGCATAATTCAGCAGGATATTCTTCATGGTATCGATATTGGGATTATCATCGCCGGCAAAGAAGGGATTTCCACGGTCTGTTCGAACTACGTCCTTTTCGATAACGCACTGCACCGTGCGCCAGAACTGAGCCTGTGCTTCCGGCGACATCGAGTACAATCGTCGTCTGGTGATTTCCTCATACTCCTGGCGTCGAATCTCCGCCAACGCAGCCCGATCCTCAAATGTCGAATTGGTACTGTAGCAGTGCAACAGGAAAGGCCAGACCGTTTTGCGTAGACTCTTCTCCAGTCCACCGAAGAATACGCACTTCCGTAACTGCAGATCGTCCTCAATCTGACCTTTCTCGTTCAGCAGCGTTCCGTAGAAGTAGTCTGTGGTGATCTTGTTGACCTTGCCTTCCTCGGGGTGCAGCTCGGCTTTTCGTACTTCCGGTCGACACACCATGAACTGTCGATACGGAAGGTTCGGTTCATCCTGGCCCGGGGCCAGCTTGATGTTGTGCAAAAGGCAGTGCCACTGGTGCAGGACTTGTGCTAGGTGATCCAACCCACCGTGGTGGAAGTGGAGGATCTTGTACTGGGACTCTCTTGATGCGATCACCAACTGTCCGGATGTACAGTTTTCATCGTTGAAGAACAAACGGAGAGCACGCATCTGGCTCAGGTCAACGGAAAATCTGAAAGGAGGAAGTAATGAGTGAGTACGTGTTGTTCAAATGTTTGGTTTATCATTAGCATACCTTCTACACTTCACCGGCGCCTTTCGGCTCACGATCGGTGAAGCCGATGCACTCTCCGGAAAGGCCAGATTGTGCTTGTACGCCAACAACTCCGGGGACATCCAGTTGGGGTTGTTTTCATCGTTCGAAGATATCGATAGGGAGCGCATGAACCGCTCGTTGTGGGGCATGGCCGATTCCGGTGGCGAAATGTCTACGTTCTGTATGTGTGGGCTCGCGATCGTTATGTTCACCGAGGTGACCGAGGCTTGCGAGGCCAGTACCTTCACGACGTTGGTTGTTTTCGATTCTTCTGACTCTATCAATGGTTGAAGTTCGGTTTTCAATTCCTGCTCTTCGGCCGTCTCTTCCACAACGCTGGTATGCGTCTCCGAGGTAATGATTCCTTCGTCTTCGTCGTCATCGTGTACATCCTCACGGCTGTATTCGTTGCTGTTACAGAGACTGGCCTTGTCTGAGTTCGAACTAATACTGATGGTTTCGGAGTAATCCGAACAGTTCATAGACTTGGTATCACTTGAAGTATGCGCCAAAGTTTCATTGTACGGTTCGAGAAATGGATTTGTGTTGGCGATTTTTATTGTAGTTGTGAAAGGATTATTATCAGATTTTTCTGGTTGTTGCTGAACTGTTTCAGGTTTTTGTAGCTGAGTGTCTTTCTGTGATTGCAGTTGTTGATGTTGCTTCAGTTTGTTCTCACATAAACTGCTCGTTCGAAAGAACCCGCAATTCTCTACAGTTGAAGGACATTTTCGCAAGGTGGAATTGGGAATCCAGGTCAGAAAAAGTGTCGGTCTTTTGGCATTATTATACTGATCAATAAAGGTTTTGGTAGTAACAGTTAAATATCCAGGGTAATGAAGAATGTCAGACTCCTGGCGAACGACGGCTGGAGGATGGACGCAAATGTTGTTCTTACAGAACAGAACTTCGTTATCTTCATAAACGAGTTCGTTGCCTTCTTCGCCATCATCATCACTACCCATAATGTAGCTCGACGCACGCTTCAATATGTTAACGATCGGCATGTTGGAAGGATATTCTGGAATTAGATGATAAGAAGCTCATGGAAATAGTGTTTGATGACCTAATACATAATTGGATATGGTGCGTGTTGAGAGTTAATGGCCGTTTCTTCAACTACAGCATAATCAACATAAGCGCTCTACGCGCAGTTAGAGCAAGCATATATGTACAATGGTTGCTCGCCGCGTGAAGTGAAAATCGTTGTCGGCGACATGAACGCGCAGGTAGGGAGGAAATGCACAGACCGGTAATCGGGAAAAACAGCCTGCACGCCGGATCGAATGATTACGGCCAGCGATGCGTAAAATTTGCAGCCTCCCGTGGAATTCATTCCCCCGCAAAGATATCCATAAAGCCACTTGGATATCACCCGATTATCAAACAAACAAAAAAACAATTTGACCACGTTCTAATCGATGGTAAAATCTTCTCGGATATAACCAATGTCCGCACATACCGCAGTGCGAATATATGTAGATTCGGTTCACTACCAGTCGCTCATCCGTGTTACGCCGCGGCTCAACATCGATTGGCTGCGTGACGTAGAAGTGGCTCAAGTCTACGCGCAGTAGACTTCGCGACTTCGAATCACAGAAATGACTGGTACGGTGGTACGACGGCGAATGTGAACAGTTGAAAAACGATAAAAATGCAACACCGAATGAGGCACGTTATAGACAGGCGCGAATCAGGCAGAACTTAGTCTTCCGGAGGAAGAAGCGCCAGCAGAAAGAACGAGATCGCAATGCGATCGAAGAGCTGTACCTCGCTACGGACACACGGAAGTTCTACGATAAGCTGAACCGCTCGCGCAGAGGCTTCGTGCCACAAGCCGACATGTGTCGAGATAATCACAGGAATATTCACAATTCACAAGCGAGGGTAAGGTGGTCTACAGGTGGCGGCAGCATTACGAAGAGCACCTCAATCGGGACGTTGCAAGCACCGAGATGGCGTGGTAACAGATCTAGGAGATTTCCAGCTCCTAACCTCCAAGAGAAGGATATTGGCCGGTTGAAAACCAACAAAGCCGCTGGAGCAGATCAACTACCAAGTGAGCTTCTAAGATACGGTGGAGAAGCACTGGAGCGCTACGCTGGCTCATTATAAAGATTTGGAAGGAGGAAGTATTACCGTAGGAATGGATAGTAGGTATCGTGTGTCCCATCTACAAAAATGGCGACAAGTTGGATTGCGGGAACTATCGCACGATTACACTGCTGATCCATGCCTACAAGATACTCTCTCAAATTTTATGCCGCCGTCTATCACCGATTGCAAGAGAGTTCGTGGGACAATGCCAGGCTGGATTTATGGATGAACGTGCTACAACGGACCAGATGTTCGCCATCCGCCAGTTGTTGCAGAAATGCCGCGAATACAACGTGCCCACACATCACTTGTTCATCGATTTCAAATCGGCGTATGATACAATCGATCGAGAACAGCTATGGCAGATTATGCACGAATACGGATTCCCGGATAAACTGATACGGTTGATCAAGGCGACGATGGATCGAGTGATGTGCGTAGTTCGAGTATCAGGGACACTCTCGAGTCCCTTCGAATCTCGCAGAGGGTTACGGCAAGATGATGGTCTTTCGTGCTTGCTGTTCAACATTGCTTTGGAGGGTGTAATAAGAAGAGCGGGGATAAACACGAGTGGGACGATTTTCACAAAGTCCGTTCAGCTGCTTGGTTTCGCCGATGATATTGATATTATTGCTCGTAAATTTGAGACGATGGCGGAAACGTACATACGACTAAAGAGTGAAGCCAGTCGAATCGGATTAGTCATTAATGCGTCAAAGACAAAGTACCATCAGGGTACCAGATTCCGCTCATCTAAGGCCAGTTTTCCAGAAAAACATCATCTGTTAAATGACTGGTCAGCCAATTTGTAATGTTATTGCATTTACAGTTAGTTTAATCTAAGTACAATCAGATACAAAACAAGACTTATGTAGAACTTTTCATAAAAGTATGATTTTTTTACAATTTGTGTGAGACCAAAGTGGTCCTAATTCCGCTCACGGACAAATGTATGCCATCTTTTAAAAAGACTTTTGCGGAAAAGTGAATAATTTTTGCAACTCTTATGTTTTTACAATTATTTTTCCTGTTCAACGGGAGTGTATAATAGTGATTGAATACACTGTGTACTAAAATCGACAGTTTTTACAATTTTCACGCATTTTTTTGCGTGAGCGGTTATTGGAACACATAAAATTTCCTACAGCTTTTTTGGATCCAATAGCCGCTCAAAAAATTCTACTGTTTTGTTTTTAAAATTTATGTTATTTGGTAAATATTGCATAAAATGGCTTTGCTCTCATTTAATTTATATTGTCCAAGAATATCAACGACGAAAAGAGGGTATTTATGCGTGAAAACTTGATTTTTGCAACAGTGAGCGGCTATTGGGTCATGAGCGGCTACTGGTACACTGACGGTACATGATGGCAACGGGCTCATGCAGGGAGAAATCACCGCGCCCGCCACCCCGAATTTATATCGACGGTGATGAAATCGAGGCGGTTGAAGAATTTGTGTAAGGACTGTTCATTAAAGAAAGTGGACACCTGTTTTTCAATAGTAAATATGTATTTTCGAACAAATTCATAAGTTTATTTTTTATAAATGACAATTAACATACATGTGGCCGAATTCACTTCGCTTTTCGGAAGAACGCTCGGACTCCCATAAGATTCTGCACAACTTTCTCGGTAACTTTTCGTTGTGCCGCAGACCAAATTTTTTTGAAGCAATCAACAGAGCTTGCTTCTCTTCCATCTTTCTTGAGATGCTGCTAAATTATTGTCCGGTATCTTTCCACATGACGCTGTTCAGGGAAGTTTTGTGGATTTTGCCATTTTTCGTCAAAATCAACTTTTTCTGTCTTGAGCATCTCTAGTGTAGAAGAAGCGTAATATGCGGATGCCAGATCCGTCTAAAACAAAAAAGGATCCGTATGTTTTCGGTAGATGGGTAGAAGTCGTTTTTTGATGCATTCCTTTCTGTTATTTTCACCGTTGCTTGTTCCCGTTGTGAAATACGAAGAACTCTTTAAGCCACATGAACAATCGGCTTGCCACACCAAAAACTTTTTCCCAAATTTTTCAGTTCTGATGTACCCTACATCATCCGGCACATCTGTCCCCTGCTTAGCGTTAAAAAATTGCGGTCCCGGAAGTGTATTATTAAGCCAATTCTCGAAACGACAGCTTTTTGGAACACCATTTGTGCAGAATTAATCTGCTAGTCGCAAAGCTAATACGACCTATCGTTCGAAATTTCTTACTTTTTCCGTTTTCTTTGAGTGTGTTGCCGAAGTGAACAATGATTTTACACACTGAGCAAAAATTCACATTTTTTTGTTTAGTTTTAACTCTAAACTATTGGTAAACAGATGTCCACTTTCTTTAATGAACAGTCCTTACTTGGGCTCACTGGTGAGCGCCGACAACGACACCAGCAGAGAAATTCAGAGGTGCAGGAAATCGTGCTCACTTCGGACTCCGTGGAACTTTACGATCAAATAAAGTTCGCCGTAACACAAAGTTAACTATCTACAAAACGCTGATTAGACCGGTCGTCCTCTATGGGCACGAAATATGGACCCTACGTGCAGAGGACCAACGCGTCCTTGAAGTTTTCGAGCGGAAGGTGTTGCGTACCACCTACGGCGGAGTGCAGATGGAAAATGGGACATGGAGAAGGCGAATGAAGCACGAACTGTATCAGCTGCTGAGAGAACCAACTATCATTCACACCGCGAAAATTGCCAGGAGGTTACAGTGGGCGGGTCACGTCATCGGGATGTCGGATAGCAACCAGACTAAAATGGTTCTCGAGAGTCATCCGACCGGTACAAGAAGACATGGAGCGAAGCGAGCTAGGTGGGTCGACCAAGTGCAGGACGATCTGCGGACCCTACGCAGAGTGCGGAACTGGAGACAATCAGCCATGGACCGAGAAGACTGGAGGCGACTCCTACGTACCTCTACGTACAGCAGAGGTCACCCAGGCTTTAGTCTGACCAGTAAGGTAAGTATGTAAAGGAGACTAATAAGACCGGTGGTCCTCTACTACAACGACAGATGTACCATGAACTCGGAGTTTTTAGGCGACGCGTGCTATGGAGGATTTTTGGCGTCGTGCAGGAGAACAGTGTATGGCGATGAAAAATTAACTACGAGCTCGCTGCAATCTACGGCAAGCCCATTTAGAAGGTTTCCAAAGCCTGTGGCTTCCTGGCCGCGCGGCTAGTGCCACCAAGCATTTAATCGCATTGTGCTAAGGAGTACGGGTTCGATTCCCGTCACAGCTGTCAGAAAAAAGTTTTCGGTTGAAATAACTCTTTAGCTTATCCCGAAAGGGCATGTGCATCGTATGAATTAGGAAACCATTTCAGGTTGACCTCGTTTGTCATATCATCCCATCCCATCACCATCAGACTAGCATCCCTTTTCAAGTAAACTAATATGCCTGCCTATAGCCTAGTTTCAAGTTCAAAAGAAATCGCCCAAGAAACTTCTTGATCGACTTCTGGTAGAAATTGTCTACAGTAGGGGGATTAGGGGCATAATGGACACCCGGGGCGAAATGGACACCCCTGTTTTTGCCGAAACCGTTGACTTCTATGTAAAACTTTCAATGCAAAAGTGTAAAGGAACTAGTCATGCTTCTATTTTTCAAAAGTACCATTTATATTGCTCCAAAATAACCAAAATATCATTGAAATTGAAATATGTTTTTCATATGGTGAAATTCTTATAATTTCGAAGCAGCAGCAAATAAGGTATTACGAGTGTTGGAGTGTGTCCACCATAAAAACAAAAGAATTGATACCTTATCTACATGTATACGGAGATTTAGCAATGGATAAAGTATTTTATTTTTGATCAAAACTTACTTAAAAAAGCAATTTCAATGTTGTAGTCAATTCGGGGCAAAATGAACACTGGCAATTATGAATGGATGTACGCGCATTGCATACTGTTAGGCGTTAAAATTTTTTGGAAAAAATCAATCCGATTATTTAAGCCTAAAGTTTAATTATTTAACTTTGATGTTATGTAAACTCGTCTAAAATGGAGTATTATATCTGTGGTATTGATCTCCGTAAGCAAATTACTTAATTTGTTGGTGTAAACAAAGAATTAGCATAAAATATGCAGGGGTGTCCATTATGCCCCGATGGGTGTCCATTTCGCCCCGTACCTTTCCTGCCAGCCCTCAAAAACACACGGTTTACAATTCATTATTTCTTCACAATAAAGACATTCTACAAGCTGTAAATATTTGAAATACGTAGGAAATAAGTTAAGGTTGTAAGCCAACTGATAATATGTTAAGTTTTTCTCTGTTATACAGGCCTAACGTACTCATTTGCTTAGGGTGTCCATTATGCCCCTAATACCCCTAGCTGTCATTTGAATCATCACTTCTTCGCAACTTAGTACTACGATCGAAGAAAAACGGTTTCTTGGGCGATTCAGGCAAGGAATTTCTCATGCATCAAGCAGGGATGGGATGGGAACACTCACTTGCAAAGAGTTACACTCACTTGCTAGCTCAGAAGCATGCAATCAAGTAACGATGTATGGACGACTTTTGCCTTGTGACGTGGCCTAAAAGTTTGCCGAATAGAGTAGGAGCCGCACACGCATACCAAAGTGGCGAGGGAGCTGCGAAGGCAACTCTCCACGAGGTGAATGTAAATTACACTCACCTCGTGGAGAGCAGGGATAGGGTGCGACTCAAAACTCTTTGCGTGCCGCACACGCTGCTACGAGACAGCACAACAAACCAGAAGGAGACGAGTACGTGCAATCGGTTGTGTGTTGCTCGCTTACTTTGCCGCGCGCTGGAGCTCTTCTGTCTCTCACGCTCTGTCGTATGCACTCTCTCGGTGCTTGTCTCCGTGCATTGCACTTGGCTTGATACTACGCATGATTTGGAAAATTTCTAATCAAACGACCCATCACTTGTCAACTCTTGACAAATTTAACAACTTCAATTAATTTATTAAGTGATTTTTTTTCTGTTTGGTGACAAGCACAGTCCCAAGCACCGTGCATTACTCCCTGCGCCGTAGAGCTAGAGATGCGATTTGTCTCTCACACAATTACGAAAGCTCTCACTCATACGTCTCTGTCTCTCGGCAAAACGGGAGACAAGCACTTGAGATTGTGTGAAGCACACGCTTTTTTCGCATCGCACATTGTATGCCGCCAATCCCTGGTGGAGAGTCGCTTTCACAGCTCTGTTACGACTTTGGTATGCGTGTGCGACCCTTACTCTATTTGGCAAACTTTTAGACCAAATTACAAAGCAAAAGTCGTCCATACATCGTTACTTGATTGCACGCTTCTGAGCTGAGAAAATAGCAAGTGAGTGTAGCTCTTTGCAAATGAGTGTTCCCATCCTTGGCATCAAGATAGGCTGAGAAATTCTTTCTGAACTGCAAACAGCACTTACAGTTGCATAATTAATCAACTAAATATTTAGCTGACTGGGAGCGACCATAATCATTCTTACTGTGCAAACTTCAGAGATTCTCTTTAACGATACAATGAAGGCGCCGGTCACGTCCTAGCATTCAGGGTGGTAGAGGGGAGACTTTTTCAAAAATTATAAATACACCAACGATTGACTGCCATTGCAATTTGAGCACAATATCCAAAAAAGTTTCTTCTAGCTCTTATACTGCCCCCACTCGCATAACAGTCCCATATGAATAGGAAACCCAGCAAACATGGGACTGTTATGCGAGTGGGGCAGTATAGTGAACATACTAACGAAGCAAATAATGATAAAGTACACAATTTCATATTAGTGTGTAATCGATATCTTTATTTGTATCGCCCAATGTTATTTTCCTTTGCTTGCGCGCCAAGCGCTGTTCTTTCGTCATTAGTAAATTGGACTCAATAAGAGAAAGTTAACAATAAATGTTCGCGGTTTTATTAAGTTAAATTCCGGTATTTTTATTGTCCGAAAGTAGTCCGCCCAATAGGTTATGGGCACAGCAACGTTTTCGGATCGCGGATCGGTAAAGTTCAGTGTTTTTCGGTCGTAAAAGTGCGTGAAAATGGAAAGCCACGATCGGGAGGAGACTCTTCGCGTCGCCATATTTGATGGTACGAATTTCGCCGCATGGAAGTTCCGGATGCTCACCTTGCTGGAAGAGCATGAGTTGGTGGACTGCATCGAGACGGAACTGGATGATGTGGCGGGACTCAAGGTCGAACCGGGCGACTCGGCGGAAGTGAAACTCCAGAAAGCGAAGGCTTTGGAAAAGCGCCAGAAGCAGAACCGAAAATGCAAATCGATGCTGGTGGCCCGCATCCACGACGATCAGCTGGAGCACCTTCAAGGTCGTGAAACTCCCAAACAAATGTGGGACGCGTTGGTGAGGATTTTCGAGAGGAAGAGCGTGGCGAAACGGCTTCATTTGAATCGACAAATGCACGAGCTAAGATACACGGAGGGCTCGCTGCAGGATCATTTTGTCAGATTCGATCGTCTGATCCGTATGTATCGCAACGCCGGCGGTCAGATGGATGACATAGATGTCGTTTGCCGATTGCTGTTATCGCTGGGTTCCGAGTACGATGCGGTGGTGACCTCCATCGAGTCGCAGCCGGAGGAGCAGCTTACGATGGACTTCGTCAAGTGCCGGCTGCTCGACGAGGAAATTAAACGGAAGAGTACTTTGGTCAGCAGTAGCGGTAGCGTGAAAAGTGAAGCAGCTTTTTCCGGAGGTGGGCCACGAGGTGCGTCGCGGAAGCTACCGAAGCAGAAGAAACCCTTTACGTGTTTCGGTTGCCAGAAGGAAGGCCACAAGCTATCGGAGTGTCCCGACAAGAAGAAGGCCGAGAAGAAGTATTCCGGGAAGGCGCATGTGGCAGAAAAGGATGACGACGACGGTGTAATGTTCCTGACGAGTGACCAGATGCCAAGCAAGCAAAACAAGATCCAGTGGTTCATCGACTCCGGGGCCACGGAGCATATTTGCAACGACAAGCGGCTGTTTTCAAAACTTGTTCCGTTGGAGCGGCCGATGCGAATCGCTGTCGCGAAGAGTGGAGAGTGGGTAACTGCAAAGTTTGCTGGTGATGTTCCGGTACTGGCGGTGGTTGGTGGAAAAACCATCGAAGCGACGGTGGCAGGAGCGGTTTTCATCCCGGAAGCCCGTTGCAACCTGTTTTCCATCAGCAAAATCGAAGCTGCAGGTATGAGAGTGGTGTTCGAGGATGGTAGTGTAGAAATTCAGCGAGGCTCAAAGGTGGTGGCCACCGGGCAACGGCGTGATAAGCTCTACGAGCTCAACTTCTACGCAGCAAAAGGTGAGTGCAGTTCCTTGTATTTCTCCGGGCAAATAAATAAAGCAACAGAGTTGTGGCATCGTCGTTATGGGCATCTTGGGGAGCGCAATTTGTCGTGTCTCATCAAGAACGGAATGGTGAAGGGCCTGAAAGAGAATGGAGGTGAGAAATCGACGATTGTTTGTGAGGCGTGTGTAGCAGCTAAACAAACGAGGAATCCGTTCACGCTGCAAGAGGAGCGGCGTTCGAGTCGGGTACTGGAGCTCGTACATTCTGATGTCTGCGGGCCAGTGACACCGGCAGGATGGAATGGCCAGAAATATTTCGTCACCTTCATCGACGACTGGTCCAGGTTCACGGTGGTTTATCTACTCCATTCGAAGGACGAGGTGGTTCAGCGTTTTCAGGAGTACGAAGCGCAAATGACTGCGAAGTTTGGGGTGAAAATTTCTCGCTTCCGTTCTGACAACGGCGGGGAATATACCTGCAACCAGATGCGGTCTTTTTGTTAGCAGAAGGGTATCAAGATGGAGTTTACGGTACCTTATTGTCCGGAGCAGAACGGCACCAGTGAACGGATGAATCGAACACTGGTCGAGAAGGCTCGATCGATGGTCTTCGATTCCGGAATCAGTCGGGAGTTCTGGGGCGAAGCGGTGCAGACCGCGGCGTTCCTGGCCAATAGGAGTCCGGCTAGCGCCATCGGCCAGAAGCTGACACCGTACGAAATGTTCGAAGGGAGAAAACCTGATGTGTCAAAATTGCGAGTGTTTGGATCCATGGCCTACTGCCACATTCCAAAAGAGAAGCGACGAAAACTTGATGAGAAAAGTTGGAAAGGAGTCTTCGTGGGATATGGAACGAACGGTTATCGAGTGTGGAAGCCCGAGGAGCGGAAAATTGTGACTGTTCGAGATGTGATTATCGACGAAGCTTCGAAAGTGAGTGCAAATGAAAAGAAAGACAATAAGTGGAGTGAAAGTGTGGTCGGCCCCCCAATTACTGACATTGAAAACGGTGGGGAATCCGATAAAGACGAAAAAGAATATGAAGAAGAACAGGAAATAGAACATGAAGAAGAACATGAAGAACAAGAAGTGCCTGAACGTGAAGTGTCCGAAATTTTCGATTCTTGTGACGATACTCTGGAAGATGAGACTGTTGAAGAAGCAAGTGGTGGTGAGACGATCAGTGCAACGTCATCGGTTCGAGTGAGAAAGCCACCAGTGTGGGCAAAGGACTATGATATGACTTTTGCGGGAGTTGCTTTGGGCGCAATGGAATATGTGGAGAATCTTCCAGACAGTATCGCGGAATTGAAGAAGAGGGCGGATTGGCCGAAGTGGCAAGCAGCAATACAGGACGAAATGGATTCCTTGCGGCGAAACCAAACCTGGACATTGGAGAAACTACCGAAGGGTCGGGTGCCGATTTCGTGTAAGTGGGTGTTCCGGGTGAAGCCAAGCGAAGGTGGAAATCCAGACCGTTACAAAGCCCGGCTTGTCGCGAGAGGTTTTAGCCAACGTTTCGGATTTGATTACACGGAAACCTACTCACCGGTTGTAAAATTGGATACGCTGCGTACCATGCTGGCTGTGGCAAACCAGGAACGGATGTTTGTACACCAGATGGACGTTCGGACGGCCTTTCTCAACGGTGACCTGAGTGAGGAGATCTACATGTCACAACCTGAAGGTTTCGTGGAAGGACAGGACCTGGTATGTCGGCTGCATAAGTCGCTGTACGGCCTAAAGCAGGCGTCTAAGGCTTGGAATGATCGGTTCCACCGATTCATTGCCAGACTCGGTTTCAAGCGGAGCACCAGCGACCAATGCCTGTATTGGCGAGGCGAGAAGGACAAGAGGGTCTACCTGATCCTATACGTGGATGACATTCTGATCATCGGACATAACCAGAAGGAGATAAAGATTGTCAAGGGCTGTCTGTCGAGAGAATTCGATATGACCGACATCGGCGAAGTTACCAGTTTTCTTGGGATGTGCATCGAAAGGGATATGGAGAAACGAGTCATGCGCATCAGCCAGCGACGGTACCTTGAGGGCTTGTTGAACCGCTTTAACATGTCCGACTGCAAACCGACTAAAGTACCAATGGAGTGTCGTCTGAAACTTGAAAAAGGAGATGAGTCGAAGCGTACATCGAAGCCATACAGAGAGTTAATAGGGTGTTTGATGTACGTGACCTTGACAACTCGGCCGGATCTTTGTGCATCGGTAAACTATTACAGTCAGTTCCAAAGTTGTCCGACTGAGGAACACTGGACGCATCTCAAACGTCTTCTTCGGTACATCAAGGGCACTGTGGACCTAGGACTAGAGTACAGAGGAGATGACAAGGCGGAAGTAATAGCGGCTTACTGCGATGCGGATTGGGCGAACAGCATCATCGACAGACGTTCGGTGACAGGTTATGTATTCAGAGTCTTTGGATGCGTAACAACTTGGCTTACTCGAAAACAGCAAACTGTGTCATTGTCATCGACAGAAGCTGAGTTGGTCGCACTCAGTACAGCGGTCTGCGAGGGAGTATGGCTGATTCGGTTGTTGGAGGAAATTGGTTACAAGCTGAGTGCCCCCGTAACGTATTTTGAAGATAACCAGTCAACCATAAGAGTTGTGAATGATCCGAAGGACCACGGCAGGCTGAAACATGTTGACGTGAAGCTGCACTACATCCGAAGCTTGATTCAGCAGGGGCGTATTCGACTGGAGTACATTCCATCAGAGCGACAAGTGGCAGACATCATGATGAAATCTCTACCTGGTGGGCCATTTTGTCGACTTCGGGAGGAGCTGAACCTCTCAACGATCTGAAATTGAGCAGGGGTGATAAAGTACACAATTTCATATTAGTGTGTAATCGATACAAGGGGTGGATCACTCTTTGAACATCTGATGCATCATCAACATTGCTTGCATTCAAATGCATTTGAATGCATTCATTCTTTAATTTATAAATTGTCAACCCATGGCTTACTACTATGATTGACTGTTGACAGTTGCCTGGGCAGTTGTCAGTTTCGATCAACAAGTTTAACAAGTTTCAAATAGTTCTAACTGACTTCGATACAATTTACTTTTGCCATCCGAAGATCTGATAATATCCTTTATGCCCTCGATAATACTATTGGCAGGAGGCAGGACGGTAAGGGAACGTCCATAAATTACGTTACGCTTTGAGGGGGGAGGGGGGGGGGGGTTCAGCAAAGTGTGACGTCCCAATTTTAGAGGTCTCATACAAAAAGTGTGACATACGGGAGAGGGGGGTTGAAAATGGACAATTTTTGCGTGACGTAATTTATGGACGCTCCCTAATGTACTGACAGCAATGCGAAAATTGAATCAAACACCCAGGCAAAAACCTCCGGATTTGTTTAGCCCGGCCGGTTCCTCGAGGGAGAAGAGATATCAATGAGGTACAGATACAGGTGGCGCAGATAAACATTGCAAACCACTGATTGTCTCTTTTGTTCTCCCGCTGATCAAATGCAACTCAATTAGTGACGTCACTAATTGAGTTGCATTTGATCAGCGGGAGAACAAAAGAGACAACCAGTGGTTTGCAATGTTTATCTGCGCCACCTGTATCTGTACCTCATTGAAGAGATATGGGGCATATTTTATTCCTTCATCGTGTGCTCGGCATGTATGCTAGTTTAGATAAAGAATTCTAATTATCAAAGGCCAATTGACTGGCAAGCAAACTGCCGCAGTGACATTGACTTTTCCGAAGCAATAAAACAATATTTCCTCACTGCGTGAAGAACCAGCCTGATGTTCACTTAATATTGAAAGATTCTATTTTACTATTTTTTATTTTTTTGTTCAGTATTGCTTCTCATTCTATATATGGTTCCCCAGTTTAACTGTAGATTCTCTGAGGAAGTTGCCGCAGCCAGACCCTCCCTGGACGTCTGTTGTGGGTAAACCAGTTGAACGGTCGTTTCCATCCGAAGCCAAAACTACTCCTGAAAAGATTTTCGCGATTAGATTTTAGCCGACCTAGTTAATAGCACTATACTCACGATTTCGATCCAAACTTTCTGTTTAAACTGTAAAAAAAATTAATTGCCAAATATAGATCCTATGATACTATCCATCACAACGGAGTTTTTATGTTTTGAAAACTTTTGGATTGACATTCGAGTATTTCAATGCTAAGTTGATGAAAAAACATAAAAATGCATTTTCATACATCAGATGCAAATCAAATGCATATGCAAAGAGTGATCTGCCCCTTGAATCGATATCTTTATTTGTATCGCCCAATGTTATTTTCCTTTGCTTGCGCGCCAAGCGCTGTTCTTTCGTCATTAGTAAATTGGACTCAATAAGAGAAAGTTAACAATAAATGTTCGCGGTTTTATTAAGTTAAATTCCGGTATTTTTATTGTCCGAAAGTAGTCCGCCCAATAAATAATACTAACTTTGTTGATGAACATCAACAAAAAATGTAAAAGTTCAAAAAATAGGGCTCTGTAAACTAGATGATTAAAATTTGAAGTTGCACAAAAAATGTAGCATAGTGGAAACGGAAAAAAACTTACAATACAATAGGTATTTAATTCCCAAACACAATAAAAACTACTGTATCGATAAGAAAAGATGTTTCTCGCTTGGTAAGAGTAAATTTTACTGGAATATTTGATCAAGAACCATCATTACGGGCCTTAACACCGCTAGCCATGATGGTCTCCCATAGCGGAAGGTCCGAAAGAGCTTGAAACTATTGAGAAATCATCATGTCTACAGGTCGTAAGCCCTGATAAAGTGTGGAACGTTTTGATGGCTGTGATCCCTGACCATCATGTCAAAAACCCAGGGATACCCAAGTGATCATACTGTTAGGGTGTAGGGGTCGCATGTGTGAGGCGCATATATTGACAGGCATTACTATGGACCATTAGGGTTGAGTAGGGTCGGGGAATGGATCTACGATTGCTGAATTATACTGAAAGAGTCGTGATTCAGCAGTGGTGGCACCGCTTTTCGCTTTTGTTCGGCCTTGGTGGTTTGTGTGGGGTGGTGCGTGTCGGTGTGTGTGTGCTTTGTGCGTGCGGTGCATACACGGAACCGCCAAACTACCCAAAATTGAGTTCTTTTGACGCAATCCCATAGTTCGGCCCAATAAGCCAAATTTGAGTAAATCGATTAAACTCACACTAGGTAAATTGCCTTCACCTCTAGCAAAAACATTTACTTAAGAGTAGGTAAATTCAACCCAAGACCCCCCCTCATTCAACCCAAATTTGAGTAAACCTGCATTTACCCAAAATTGGCTTATTGGGCTCAAGGACCCCCGTTGGGTAGATGCATCTCTGTTTGTTTTTGACAACATCGGTGAGGGAAAGAGGGAAAACAACCTAATTTTGGGTAACTAGTTTATTCGATATACTCAGCTTTGAGTAAAATCGACCCAAAAATTAGGTAATTTGATTTCTCCGTGTACGGCTTCAGCAGGGTGGTTACTTGGGTAGTGTGGGATTATTGGTTTTGGGACTGAGGGGGTCGTCGTTGATAAGGCCGACATCATTGAGTGCTCATTGTTGGCGGTTGTGTTGGTGACGATTTCTTCAACTTTATAAACTCATTTATACCACGCACAAATTTTGGGAAGAGGGACTGCTTTGTAATGCAAGAGAGGGATTTAAACTCTGCGTTACGGGTTGGGTGAGGTCATGCAGATAGAAGCAACCCAGGTGACCGTGCGGCTCGGGTCGTGATGGATGCATGAGTGCAGTGTGTGTGGGGTACGCTACCCTGTGGGTGCAGTTGAGTCTGGGTTGGAGTGGAAAGAGACCCTTCTCTATACCCTAGATCGGTTTCGGTTGTACGAGCGGGGTAGTGTTTGTCTTATTTGTGACGTTTTGTGCGTGATTTGCGGTCCGAGCTGAGTGGTTACTTGGGAAGTATTGTGCTCTGCAATCTACATTTTGGTTTTAGGGTGAAACTATGGCTGGACTGTGCCTCGGATTTGTTGGGCGCAGGACGGGAGAGCTGGTGGCGGTTTGTGCTGGAGGGTTTGCTCGATTGGTTATTCACTGGTGGTGGCCAGTCGATCGACTGTTCGCGCAGCCTGTCATTTGGTTCTTGGAGTTTGTGCTCTCGAGGTTCGGGGCGTTGCTTCATTGTATCTTCGCTTTAATACTAATTTTCCTTGTTTGATTAATTGACTATTATGTACAGGCGCTTAACTCATTCTATTTCATAGATTGCCAGATTTAAGGGTAATGGTTCAATACGGTGTTAGCAATCAGAGTGGATTAGAACGAGTTGGCGCCTACAATACACCAACACTAACACACATACACCAATACTTACACGCACACATGCACCTACAACTAGCTGTAAAAGACCAGTGGGCGGGACAATGGTGCCTACCTAACAGTTGTAGGTGGGGTGTTTGGCTTAGCTACATGACTTGGTCCGGCAAGCCCATAAACATCAATTGGTAGACGTATTGCCTAGTGAAAAGACAACGCAGATGGGCGAAAGCCAGGGGATGCGTTGATAATACCAGATAATAGCAGCAGCAGCAGAATAGCAGAAGAACCATCATTACGGGCCTTCTCAATGCATTTTTTTTTTTCAAATATCTCAACAAAACCAGTAGCAACAAACGTTGAGCAAACGATTGTCTTAATTACTGTTTACTGCATTCGATTTTATGGTATGGCAAGCTTTGCCATATGAAGGATCGAATGACCTGAAAAAATAAATTAGTTTAAATTAAATGAGGGGCCCAGATGCAAAAGGGTGTAAGTGACCATTTTGTCGATTTTGAGCTGAGCGTATCAAAAAATTCTTCAGATTTCAAGCTTTCAGGAACTTTTTTACGTTTGTTTTTACGATAATTAGAAAAAATACAATAAATCGGAGGAAATATAGTCGATTTTGTAACTCCATACATTTTGTATGGGATGAAAAATTGGTGGAAAACTTCAAACCTCATTTCATGAGTTTTTTGTCACTTACACCCCTTTGCTTCTAACCCCCTCAAATGTGTTCAGAAAAGCTTATAATATGCTATATTATGAAAGAAGTTGGTAAACATCATTAGAACAGTTGATTTTATTTGATACACAAAATGTATTTATAATTTCTGAAACAGTCTATATTGTACCAACCTTTGTTATATAAACGCCCGCGTTTACCGCTGCGATACCACCAAAGGCTACAGGAAGGAACGCTGCCCAAGTAACATTTTTTTAGCCATGTAGCCTAGAAGAGGTTTTTACAACCAACCAAAACCAAAATAAAAGAGATTAGGTTTTATGACGATTCTCAAGGAAGTCTAGTTCTGTGCTCCAGTTCCAATACGAAAAGTTACTGGACCGATCGAGAATCGCATTCGTTACCCTCAACATGGTCATGCTGTTTATTGCTTTAATATTTGTTAAATAAAAGAAACTAATGCAAAATGTGGGCTTCGTGGCCGAGCGGTTAGCGGCGTCAGTCGTCTAGGCGTTTCGTAAGCCTCGGAGTGCGGGTTCGATTCCCGCTCCAGTCGGGGAAAACTTTTCGTCAAACGAAAAACTCTCCATTGGGCCACTGGGTGTTATGTGTGTTGTCCGTTGTCTCGTGTTTGTAATGTTCAGTCTGTGCAGCCTTGTGGGCGGACAATCGACCGGCGGAACCAGACTAGGGGAAAATACGGGAAAATCCGGAGCAAATAAAAACGTGCCACGATCGCGTACAGTTACAACGTGTTTTTTTTTATTATCTGTCTCAGCGCAACTACAACTGTCAAAGGTACAATGTATTTATGTTGTTTCTCTCAGGGGTGGATTCGCGTATGCGCCTAGCGTAACATCCGAAAAGGGCGCAACACTCCTCCTCGCGAATTCAACTCTTTCTCTCCTCGTCCTTGATCGGCAGGGTTGCCAATCCCATCGCGGTTGCGAACTTCTTGACCTTGGTTGACCCAAGCGGCTTGGTCAAGATATCCGCAATCATGCTCTCCGAAGCACAATACTGCAGCTCGATGTCACCAGATGTGCAGCGGCTCCTGGTGTAGTGGAACCGCGTGTCTATATGTTTAGACCTCTTTTTCTGCTGGTCCAACGCAACGAAATCCAGGCAGCTCCTGTTGTCTTCAAAGATGATTGTCGGTTGTCGTTGGATCTCGTTCAGCTCCGTCAGTAAGCGGCGTAGCCAAACAGCCTCTTGCGTAGCCTCTGAGAGGGCTACATATTCGGCCTCCATGGTCGACATGGCCACACAACTCTGCTTCCGGCTGACCCAAGTCACTGTTGCTCCTCCAAGACTAAACATGTAGCCGGTACACGACTTGCGATCACTACTATCCCCCGCCCAATCGGCATCGGAGTATGCTGACAGCAGTAGATCACAATCTCTCCTCCCAAGCGTCAATCCGTAGTCAATCGTATTGATCAAATAGCGAACAATCCGTCGCGCCTCGGTCCAGTCGGTCACCGACGGGCAACTGACTTTCCGGCTTAGGATTCCAACCGCCGCTGCGATGTCCGGACGGCTATGGACGGACAGGTACAGCAGGCAACCGATTAACTTGTGGTACTCTTCGTTGTTCTCCAGTTTCGGGCTATTCTCAGTCACTTTGTAGTACCCCGGGTCCATGGGATACTTGGACCCCTTTGAGTTCTCCAGGCCAAATCGGGTCACTACTCGTTTGGTGTAGGCACTTTGGGAAATCACGAAGAATCCATCCTCGTTCTTCCGTACACGAATACCTAGGAAACTCCTGATATCTCCAAGCCTTGTTATCTGCAGTCGCTCCTGCAAAGCCTGCTCGACGTACTCAATTTCCTCCTCCTGTGCGCAAACCAGCAGCAAATCGTCCACGTAGACGAGCAGAAACATCCACCCATTCTTCGCATCACGCTTCCGGTACAGGCACGAATCGGAACTACACTGCTCGAATCCCAGCTGTTTCAAGATGTCCGTGAGCGTCCTGTGCCACACACGTGCGGCTTGCTTCAAGCCGTAAATGCTCCGCTTTAATCTGCACACTTTCTTCTCATTTCCGGGCGACGCGTACCCCGGCGGTTGGCGCATATACACCACCTCGTCCAGCTTGCCGTACAGGTACGCGGATTTTATATCCAGGTGTTTTATGAACATCCGCCGATGGCCCGCGACTGTCAACGACACTCGGAAGGTAGAGCACATCGCCACTGGAGCAAACACTTCTTCAAAGTCAGACCCGAATCGCTGGCTGCAGCCTTGCGCCACGAGTCTCGCCTTCATCCGTTCAACCTTCCCGTCTGCATCCAGTTTCCGTTTGTACACCCACTTGCTTCCGACGATGTTCGTAGCAGGCGGTGGGTCCACAAGCTCCCAAGTATCATTCGACACCAATGAATCGTACTCGGCATCCATGGCTGCTTGCCACTCGTCTTTCTCCGCACAACTGATCGCTTGCTCGTACGAAGTTGGCTCGTCATCCACCATTGCCATGCCAACGAAATAGTCACTGAACCGCGCTGGTAGTACACCTCTCGTGGAGCGATGTGCAACCTCTCGCCGGGTTCCATCCTCCGGAACAGGAACATTCTCTTCATCGTAGTACAGTTCCTCAGCTGATTCATATCCGTTTAGCTCTTCTTCTTCGTCAGCTTCTTCCGGATCAACTGCAGGCGCTACCGGAACTGGCAGTGGCTCCAACTCGACGATCGATTCTGTTGCTTCCAGCTCCTGCTCGGTTACCCGTTCACTGTCCATTCGCCAGTCTTCGAGGAACTTCACATCGCGACTGATGGTGATCCGTCCCGAGGCCGTATCCAACAGCCGATAGGCCTTGTGCTCGTTGGAGTAGCCTACGAACACCAACTTACGTGCCTTGGGCTCCATCTTCCTACGCGTCTCAGCTGGAATGCGCACCCACGCGTCACAGCCAAAAATTCGGAAGTGCTCATACGACGGAAGTTTTCCATACCACTTCTCATATGGGCTCATTCCGACGGATCTGGATGGTACTCGATTCTGGATGTAGGTTGCGGTCAGAATCGCCTCACCCCAATACTTTTGGTCCAGCTTCGCCTCTAACAGCATACAGAGCGCCATCTCCTTCAAATACCGGTTTCGCCTCTCTACAACACCATTCTGCTGTGGTGAGTAGGGCGCGCTGAATTGACTCACTATGCCTTCTGCCCGCAAGTAGTTCTGCAAATCCTTACCGATGAATTCTCCGCCGCCGTCTGACTGCAGCACCTTGGGTGTTTTTCCAATCTGCGTCCGACAGAAGCTGATGAAGTCCTTAATCTTCGCTGCGGCCTCCGACTTCTTCCTCAGAAGGTACACGAACGCCATCCGTGTATGGTCATCAACCAAACAAAGGAAGTACTGATTTCCGCTCGGCGTGCGTGTCATCGGGCCACTGAGGTCGGCGTGTACGATGTCCAACTTCTCCTTCGAACCTCTATCCACACTCTTCGGAAAGGGCGCGCGTGCCATTTTCCCCTCCAGGCAACATTGGCACACGGTACGCACACCGCAGTCCACTAGCTTCATCCCGTCTGCCTGCTTACCTGTGTGGATCGCTCGAACCACGTCCGGATCTCGGTGCCCTAGCCGCCGGTGCCACGTATGTAGGCAATGAGACGTGTGCGCCGTCTGGACACTAATCATCGCTTGTTCCGGAACGCACAGTCGATAAAGGCTACCGTGCCGTTCGCCTACCGCACATACTCCCCCGTTGCGCTTTCGAATCTCGCATCGATCCCCACTGAACACAACGTCAAAGTTTTTCTTGGCAAGGATACTCACCGAAACCAGTCCACTGGTAAGACTCGGGACATACAGCACCTCGCTCAGCTCGATGGAGACCGCATCACCACAATCGTTCACGCCAACGATGGTTCCGTGGCCGGTTCCGGCCACTTCGGCCCGCTCGCCGTCGGCCAACATCACGCTCGTCCCTCCGGTCTTGTCCAGTTCGGTGAAAAACTTTCGGTTCCCCGTCATATGCCGAGAAGCGCCACTATCGATGAACCAACTCGATGGCTCAGCTTGTCCCACCATCCACGCCAGCGGTCCCTCGGAAACTGCTTGCGCTTGCTTGGCTTTCGGTTCATCCGGTTTCTTCTTCGTCGGCTTCGATGCTGATTCGGCAGCTGCAACATTTGGACAATCTTTCTTCAAGTGTCCCGGCTGTTTACACTGGAAGCACGAGCGCGTCTCTGTTGGTTTACTTCCAGCACCGGTGGATTTGCCGCCTCCGCGGCGACGACGGTGGTCCACTCGCAACGCATGTCCGCTACTCGAAGTGCTTCCTCCACTGCGCTCCCGGCGTTTTTCTGCCTCCGCCAACAGCTTCGACTTGACCAGTTGAATCGTCAACTCATTCCGTGGCCGCTGTTCCAACGCCGTCGCCAGGTAGTCGTAGGAGTCTGACAAGGAACACAACAGCATTGCCACTTGTAGTTTTTCCGGGATTGGGTCGCCGACATCCGCGATCCGTTGCACCAGATCCGAAAACGATTGCAAGTGGTGCTCCATATCGTCGCTCTCCTTCAGCTCCAGGTGCGTCAACTTTTTCAAGAGGTATACCTCCGACCCCTTGTCGTGGTAATTTTTCAAGGCGTCCCAAGCCTCCTTCGCCGTCGCACAATTCCGCACCATGCTGGTCTGGTCGTCCTCGATGCAGAGCCCGATTGTCGCCCGAGCTTTGGCATCCGCTTTCGACCACGCATCCGTTACTGGGTTCACCGGGGGCTGGGAGATCACATGCCAAGTCTCCTCTCGGATCAGGAGCATCTCCATTTTAAACCGCCACGATTGATAGTTGTGGTTGTTTAATTTCTGCAAGGCAAATCTCTGGGAATCCGCCATTTTGCTTCTTGCGAGAATCTGCCGGCCGCTGCTCGACGCCACAAACGACCGACCGAAAACGAACCGTACCGTAACTTTTTCGCGTAACCGAACCGATTTCCACTACCGCGGACTAGCTGGTGCCCATAACCTGTGGGCGGACAATCGACCGGCGGAACCAGACTAGGGGAAAATACGGGAAAATCCGGAGCAAATAAAAACGTGCCACGATCGCGTACAGTTACAACGTGTTTTTTTTATTATCTGTCTCAGCGCAACTACAACTGTCAAAGGTACAATGTATTTATGTTGTTTCTCTCAGGGGTGGATTCGCGTATGCGCCTAGCGTAACATCCGAAAAGGGCGCAACAAGCCTCTGGCTGAAGACGGTGTAGTGTCTTTTTTTTAAATCACGAAAAGTATATTCGGCAGTACCCAAGTAACCACTAAGCCGTAAAAATTGGCACCAAGTTGGTTCTATATTCATATGAAGAACAGTGCCAACAGAGCTTTTCAGAACTACATCCTATAATAGATCTACTAAAAAGCCACTTTTGGCGAAATATTCGGCTGATATACGGCCAGCTTCAATCTGCGTACCGAGTCTCTGGTGAAAGAGCTGTCAAAAGTGGGTTAAGGAAAAAGAAAAAAAAAAGTTATTTATCTTCTTTATGTTTTGCTCCGGATGCCTTTCCATCGAAGTCTTTTTTTTTCTTAGATTTTTACGGCCTGCTGATCCAGATTCGAACTGATAATCTTCGGGCTTGCTGTTTTCAAGTTTATTTCGTCACGTTTTCCATCTGATCCATTGATGCAGCGTGAGATCGGTTAGCTCAGTACCGTATTTGAGGAAAAGGAGGCAACAAGTTGGGACAGCATTGATGTTCCGAACCGAAATGTTTAGAATGATCCGATGGTCGGATGTGGAATCGGGCACAAAGTGGCCGCATACGAAATGTATGAAATGGTCGGGGAAATGGTTTTATGGATGGCGGTTCTGCGGGAGATGCAGCTAGGGAAGTTTGGAAGGTTGACGAGGTTTTATAACAGGAGGAATCAAAATGCGGCTCGTCGACTACTTTTGGTATTCATCTGTAGGTAAAAGTTCGGGTAAACCGATTACAGCTGCACAGGTAAATATCTGATGCATTCGTAATAGATGATCGAGGAAGCAGCTGTACATTAATTTGTTGTTTATAGTGGCGAGATGACGATAATCATCCAACACCCAATCTATCGTACAAAAGTTCCGATGATATTTCATTGTTCTCTGACGGTTCAGTTTTGTTTTGCTTCAAATCAGCTCTGATTGATATAAACGTCATGTACGCCAAGCCTTTTAACAGCACTGTCAGGCTTCTAATTCGGCTCACAGGCTCTGGATTTGCAAGCACTACAGTGCAGCGTAATATACTAATATACGGCTTATTTTAGTGCTTACAATTTATAATGCCTGTGAGCGTTTGAAAATCACATACAGAGCCTAATGACACGGAGAAGCTGCTGAATGACCATTAGACCGCTTACGACAGTGCTTAGTGGTTACCTGGGTAAGGTCATATCTAAATCGGAAAATAACAAACATGAAACGAGCTCACCAGTTACTAATCCATTTCTGCACTCATCTGCAGTACATGCATTAAAGAACACTAATGAAGAATTTGCGCAATCCATAGCTACTCAATAAATTTCCCTACAGACATTTCCTTCGTATTACATACAACTCGATATATTCGACATAGCAGCTTGATTGAACCAAAACAATCAGCAACGAGCCGTGTGAATAGCAAAACAAATGCCAACAGCATGCCGATGCGCGTAAAATCGATACGATAAATACGACACGATGACATCGAACGGTTCCAAGGAAAAGACTTTTCCCACCAATCAACCCTCAAGCCAAGGTCGGTAGAGTGGGAGAAATTTTCAAGATTATGAACTGATAGGTTGCTTATGACATTCTTCGAAGTTTTTCGCTATTGATGTAATGGATAGCATGAACATTGACTTTTTCAAGTCAATCAACTTTAATCATTTCTGGAATCATTCTTCTCAGAAATTGGTAAGAAGCGAAAACTTTTTTGTGTGGGTGGAGAGAAGAAATTTTGCACTTGCATATAACGTATACTGTTGACAACATTTGAGTACCAGGAAAAGAAAAAAAATAATCCTATATGTTTAATCATATATGTAAATTTCCTCAAAAATGCTTAGGTAGTTTCAACTCAATTTAGTCGAGGATACTTGGATAAAGAATCAAGTAGACTACCGGTACTACACTTAAAGAAAATCATCAGTTTTACTTAGCAAAAGTATTACTATTGCTAAAGATTTCTACACACTTTTTCTCGCTTCACTTACCTTATGGTCAGGTGTTCCGTTGATTAATCCAAACGTTTTGGCAAATATATAGAAAATTTACAACTTGTAGGATGATTGTTGCTTGCAAATTTACAGTTTTAAGCTCTGCAATTCACCACAATTTTCACACTGGTAAGTTGGTTATAGTAGAAACAACAATAATGGCTGGTAGGTATGAAAACTACACTCAGGACTTATGTGGCCTTTGCTCGCTGAAATAATTTCAATCTCGTTTGCATTTCCTCTTTTTCACATTCTTGTAGCACTTGGTGGTCTTTGCTGCGTAATCAACCTTCAAATACACCTCTTTGAAACACAATACAGATGATCAATCTCCAATTGGCAAGTTATCAAAACTACAGTCCGTTTTCGCTCACGCGATTATTGATTAATTTTTCATGTTCACTTTCGTCACTTTGCATCCTCCTAGAATAGGTATCGTCACGACGGAGGCTGATGCGAACGGCAGCGAGTGGGACATCAAATTGTGCAGATGATTACTCTATTCAGTCTGCCACTGCCAAATGTATCCCGGACCTGCTTATGACATTTGACCGCAACAAATGGTACCGCGCATGCTTCGAAACTTGCCGATGAAAATGTCAAAGGATGATGATAGGTATGTTCTGATTTTCAAATGATTTCATTGTTTTGGATACCTCAGTTGTCGCTACGATTCCATGACCTTCACAGATGAAAATCAAAAGATCTTGAATATCTCCAAAATATGCACATATTTTACAGTACATTTTGTTATGAAACAGGACAGTGTCAGTTAAAAATTGAAACAGAAATTGTTCAAGGAATTGAAATGAAATACTTCATTCATCCAACGCTACAAGAATTGTAGAGTTTTCTGATACATATCTCCAGAGAACCTTACAATGCTCGCCAGCTCACCCGTCGCGTCGCATGACACCTCCCAGAGCGATGTTGAAGTGTAGGCATGAAAATTCGTCACCTTATCACAGTCCCCAGATTGATCTGAATGAACTAGAAAGTCCACCCGAAACCCCCGAAACCCTTACGCAGTTTTGCACACCATCCATCGTTGCTTTAATTAGTCTAGTCAGCTTCCCAGGAAAGCCGTTTTCGTCCATGATTCTCCATAGCCTTGAGCGGTCGATACTACCGCTTTGAAGTCGATGAACAGGTGATGCATTGGGACCTGGTGTTCACGGCATTTCTGGAGCATTTGCCGTAGGGTGAAGATCTGGTCCGTTGTCGATCGGCCGTCGATGAAGCCGGCTTGATAACTTCCCACGAACTCATTCGTTTTAGGTGACAGACGACAGATGTTGCAGCAGCATTCAAAATAGTAATCGCTCTGAAGTTCTCATATTTCAAATGGTCGCCTTTTTTTTGTGAATGGGACAGATTACCCCTTCATTTCTGACTATCATCCGGTGCAGACTTTGCTGGGCCCATCTTGATGAGTACAGCTGCGATACCATTCTTACCAGCTGCTTTGTTGATTTAGAGCTGATGAATGGCATCCTTAACTTCCCTCAGCGTTCATTTCCATCCTCCGCGGCACTAGCAACGTCGCTTCCTCCGTTGTCGTGGTCTCCCGTGCCTACGTTCTCCACGTCATTCAGGTGCTGATCGAAGTGCTGCTTACACCTTTCGATCACCTCCGTCCGTCCGGCAAAAGTCCTCCGTCCTTATCCCTTCACATTTCGGATCGCGGCACGAAGCCGTTGCGGAATGCGTTGAGTTTCTGATAGAACTTCCGTGTTTCTTGGGAACGGCACCGCAGTTCCATTTCTTCGCACTTCACTTCTTCCAGACTGCACCTTTTCTCCTGAAAGAGGAAACAGCAACGCTTTTTTTTTGTAACGTTCCACGTTCTGTCGAGTCCCTTCCTGTAGCCGCCCGCACTGCGTTCTTCTCCAAACACGTTCTGCACTCTTCGTCGAACCATTCGTTCCATAGATTCCGTTCCACGTACCCGATGGTGCTCTTAGCTGCGTCGTTGATGGCTGCTCTCACTGTATTCCAGCAGTCCTCTAGAGGGGCCTCATCGAGCTCGCCCTAGTCTGGCAATGCGGGCTTGAAATTCTGCGCGACAACTGGTTGTTTTAGTCGCATTAGATTGTACCGTGGTGGTTGCCGGTACCGTACATTGTTGATGACGGAGAGTTTTGGGCACAGTTTGACCATCACTAGATAGTGGTCGGAGTCGACGTTGGCGCCACGATAAGTCCTGACGTCGATAATGTCGGAGAAGTACCGTCCGTCAATCAGGTGTAACGATAAAGGAAGCTGTGTTGGAAAAAAGTGCTACGTATGGCCATATTTTTGGAGGCGGCGAAATCAATCAGTCGTAGGCTATTCTCGTTCATCTGCTGGTGGGCGCTGAACTTTCCAATCGTTCGTTGGTCTGAGTTCCTCCTTCTGGCTTCCATTTTCCATTTTTTATGGCTGGCTCTTAGGGCCTGATACCAACGCCCTTTTCAGGACGACCATAGTGCACAGTAGAGCATAGAGTCCTTCTCTGGCACTCGGACGTTGATCAGCCGCCTCTAACATGAGGATCAGACGCTTTTGTGAGCCGCTCCTCCTGGAGAACAGACGTTAGGGTTTGTAGAAGCAAACCCCCCTGCCCTGTCAGCCTACGACTAAAGTTCCCACCGGGGTTGGTTACCCGATCTTCCCTAAGGTTGCTCGTAGTTTCCAGTCAGTACAACGCGGAATCAGAGATAGGAGTTGCTAGGCAGAGGCTAGTGAATCATAATGGGATTTGAATTGCGCAACATACCCAGCATTTACCGTGCCCTGATAGATGATATGACTCGACTACCTACAAACGTTCGTACCATGGATCTTGCCCAATAGATACCCTGCGATTTTACGATGCCGAACCTGCATCGCATTCCAGTATATACAATTCACTATAACTTTCATTTACAACATTATATTACCTCTGCCAGTATTGCGGAGATTCCACCTGTTTAGACTCCTGCGCGAAAATTAGTTGCGTGGATTTTTCTTGCGTGGGTCCACAGATATAAAACCAGACCGCGTCCTGGTGAATATTTTACGCTGTGTTGTTAGGTACACATTTGGTGATAGTTTTGCATTGTAAACAAACATTCATAACGCACCTACGCTGAAAATGAGCCTAATCTTTTATTTGCGTCGGAATCTATAAATCTTCACAACGGGCAATAATTCTACCTAGCTACCATTGCCGCCACCTATACTCCAACACTCTTGCTTAGCGTCGCGACGTTTATATTACGATCATCTTTTTTGGCTCCTAGCACTCTTCTGCTTCTAGGCGAAGGCGAGTTCCGTATTCCTCCTAGCTCTCTAGTTCCTCTTGACTACTGAGCTCCTCTTGCCAGCAAGCTTCTTCGCAACAGAACTACTTGATGCTACCATGATGCTGCTGACTCTACACTTTTTTCGTCACCAAATATCTTCAGCCATCCAGCTTCTATCGTCCGTTGATCAGCCAACAATTGGGTTGTTTAATGAATAAAATATTGCTATTTTCTATAGCCTAATCGAAAGAGCTCATTTTTCTGAGTAATACGTGATTTTATTTGATTCCAATACCTTTGTTTTGATGGTCAAATTAACAAAACAGTTTCAATTTTCGTGGATAGAATGACAGTTCAATCGATAAAATGACAGTTCGACCCGAACAAAAAAATTTCCCCATACAAACTTTAAATGCACTTTAAAAATAGTTCCCGGACTCCAAAAATTATGAAATTTTGGATTTAGACTAATTTTGGGGCGGAAAATTCGGTTATTAAATATATAATAATGCGGGTACCCCTAAAGAACCATATTATCCAGTTGACCCATGTCGCCTGTCGTTCCAGCGTATACTATTTTCCAAAAATATTGCAAAAAAACTAGGAATGTGTAATGTCTGAGACATAACCGCAATGTTGACGTAGGACTAATTTTTAACGCATAATAAAGAATTTGGGGCTCACAGATGAAGTAAACGTGTATCTATTCAGCAAAAATAACGGCCAGAGTAAAATAACTATATGCTAAAGACTCGAAATCTGGCGATTGTTGCTGGTAATGATGATTCCCGTATCATGACGATGATGCTGCCGAGCAATGCCTTTAAAGTTGAAGGATTCGTCATTGAAATAATCGTCATCATTGAAAATTCGAAAGCAGTTTTCTCGTACAAAGCTGAAATTTCCGCAGTGAAAATGTATTCACTGTATTGCGGCTGAAGATTGGAGTACAGTGAACTTATTTTCACTGCAGAAATTTCAGTTTAGAATGAGAAAACTGCTTTCGAACTTTCAATGATGACGATTATGTCAATGACGAATCCTTCAACCTTAAAGCGCATTTGACAGGTATCCTACTCGATTGGAATGACATTGACAGTAAATTTGGAATTTCAAATGCCAAATATACAGCGGTGTATATTTAGTATAAAAATTAAACTTTATCGATAAACTAAACTATAAAAATTAGAATTAGTTGAATTTTTAGAAATAATTGAATAATGCTCCAAATAACTCTTTCGGAAGCTTTGGGGCCCTTAAAAGAACCATTTTGATATAATTCATTGCCACCCATGCCGCCACCACCGATTGATCCGAAAAGAATCGAGGCTTCATTGGACAGAGGGCGGTGCCACCCGCTTGCTCATCCGTTGAAGCGGATCTTTTTTGGGATCTTGCTGCTGCTGCCGCTTACAATCCATGAAAGAATCGGGGCCCCGGCAAACGAAAAGTGACGTCAATCGAATTTTTGTTTGCCGAGGCGGATTTTTCTTTGGATGTTGCTTCCGCTGCTGCCTCCACTGCCGATGGATCCGAAAAGAATCGAGGCTTCATTGGACAGAGGGCGGTGCCACCCGCTTGCTCATCCGTTGAAGCGGATCTTTTTTGGGATCTTGCTGCTGCTGCCACCGACAATCCATGAAAGAATCGGGGCCCCGGCAAACAAAAAGTGACGCCAATCGAATTTTCGTTTGCCGAGGCGGATTTTTCTTTGGATCTTGCTTCCGCTGCTGCCTCCACTGCCGATGGATCCGAAAAGAATCGAGGCTTCATTGGACAGAGGGCGGTGCCACCCGCTTGCTCATCCGTTGAAGCGGATCTTTTTTGGGATCTTGCTGCTGCTGCCGCTTACAATCCATGAAAGAATCGGGGCCCCGGCAAACGAAAAGTGACGTCAATCGAATTTTCGTTTGCCGAGGCGGATTTTTCGTTGGATGTTGCTTCCGCTGCTGCCTCCACTGCCGATGGATCCGAAAAGAATCGAGGCTTCATTGGACAGAGGGCGGTGCCACCCGCTTGCTCATCCGTTGAAGCGGATCTTTTTTGGGATCTTGCTGCTGCTGCCACCGACAATCCATGAAAGAATCGGGGCCCCGGCAAACAAAAAGTGACGCCAATCGAATTTTCGTTTGCCGAGGCGGATTTTTCTTTGGATCTTGCTTCCGCTGCTGCCTCCACTGCCGATGGATCCGAAAAGAATCGAGGCTTCATTGGACAGAGGGCGGTGCCACCCGCTTGCTCATCCGTTGAAGCGGATCTTTTTTGGGATCTTGCTGCTGCTGCCACCGACAATCCATGAAAGAATCGGGGCCCCGGCAAACAAAAAGTGACGCCAATCGAATTTTCGTTTGCCGAGGCGGATTTTTCTTTGGATGTTGCTTCCGCTACTGCCTCCACTGCCGATGGATCCGAAAAGAATCGAGGCTTCATTGGACAGAGGGCGGTGCCACCCGCTTGCTCATCCGTTGAAGCGGATCTTTTTTGGGATCTTGCTGCTGCTGCCACCGACAATCCATGAAAGAATCGGGGCCCCGGCAAACAAAAAGTGACGCCAATCGAATTTTCGTTTGCCGAGGCGGATTTTTCTTTGGATCTTGCTTCCGCTGCTGCCTCCACTGCCGATGGATCCGAAAAGAATCGAGGCTTCATTGGACAGAGGGCGGTGCCACCCGCTTGCTCATCCGTTGAAGCGGATCTTTTTTGGGATCTTGCTGCCGCTCGGTGATGTCCGTCCGCTGCTGTGTGTGCCGATGAAATGATCGAAATGAGTGTGTGCACCACTTATATAAGTTTCGTCGTGTCGCCTCACAGAACTATGCTTGATTGTGATTGGTTGGGTTAAGACTGATCTCGAGCTTTTACTAATTTTCAGCTCCAGCCTCAGTCAAGGCACATCATTCAATTGAGCCCCAGCTAGGAAGCATAAATTTGTGGTGTTGTAGGTTTAAAGCTTTTACCATAGTTGATGACGTCAAACCCGACATCAACCTATCATTCACCTATTTTGATTTTAGCCACCAAACCTAACATAGACCCAATAGTTGATCGATGTTGGTCCAACAGTGGCCCAACATTCGATAAAAATTGACCCGACTTTAACCCGACATTCGACATTTTTTCAGTCTGGCGGAATCCAGAAAGAAATCAGAGGGAACAGCTTTTATACCCCTAGATTAGCAGATGCAGCTCCTCCCATTCGGCTGGCTTTCCAGAATATTTCATTTGCATGGCCCGCCCCGCCTGCTTCAGACGCTTCAAACGATTAATCAACCCAGAAATGAAAAAAATAATCATTAAGCGTTAAAGTAAACAAAATATTGGATGATTTAGATCATTTTAATTCGAAAATTGTTAGAGTTAAACAATGTTTTACGGAAAATGATTCTGATAGGGTAATGCGTTGCTGAATTCTGGGTGGAACCATTAGTGGCCGGAATTCAATCATTCATTTTTCGGGTGAACCACACTTTTCTCGATTGATGGAGTAAAATTATCTGATTTACAACTCTTGAAGAATCATTTTTTGGTGATCCTGATAAGGACCGTTTGATAAAGTAACGATTTCAGGAAGAAAATGGCATGAAACCGCCTTGCCACGCAATGCGTGTTGGTTTTCTCCGTGCTAATCCTGCAGGATGCCACCGAAAATTGGTAGGCCGCTTTCTGCCGTGGATAAGATTCATGACGCTATCAGCACGATAGCCGAGAGTCGCTGATGGGTAGTGCTCAGGTGTGGAGGTGACATCCACCCTGCTTGACTGATCCAACGAAAATGACGAAAGAAATCAGAGGGAGCAGCTTTTATGCCCTAGATTAGCAGATGAAGCTCCTCCCATTCGGCTGGCTTTTCAGTATATTTTATTTGCATGACCCGCCCCGCATGCACCAGACGCTTGAAACGGTTAATCAACCGAGAAATGAGAAAATTTCCATTTAACGAATAAAGTAATCAAAATATTGTAAGGTTAAGATCATTTTAACTCGAACAACGTTATAATTTATCGATGTTTCACGAAAAATGGTTCGGATAGGGTTGATAAATTCCGGATGGAACCATTAGTGGCCGGCATCATCATTCTTGCGGGGCCACCAAGCATTCAATCTTTCACTTTTCGGTTGCACCACACTTTTACCGATCCATGATGGAATGAAATAATTATCTGATTCACAACTCTTGATGAATAATTTTCTATGGTCCTGAAAAGAACCGATTGAATATTGAAAGATTTTAGACAAAAAATGACATGAATTTATCATGCCACGCAATGCGTGTTGGATTCCTCCGTGCTGAATGCTGAACGCCGTCGAAAATTGGCCCGCCGCTTGTTGCCCTGGATGTTCCTGATGCTATCATCAATGCGCCACCGCCAATCAATCGGCGAAAGGACCGAGCCCCGAAGACAGCGACGCAACTCGCAAATTCGTATGTCGCTGATCTTTCTGTGGATTTTGCTGCCTCTGCCACCACCGCCGAGCAATCGATGAAACGTATTCTTTCCTTCGTCTGCCGCGTTAGACGGTTAGAAGGCGAATGTGCAACAGCACCCTTGCCGACAACCACCGACGCCGAGCCAACACGGCCGTCAAAGAATAATGAGCGAAAACGCAAACGAAAAAAGTGGGCAGCTCTCGTTCGATGCGTTCACCTCGAGACGACAAAGGCAAATGAGGGAAGATGCGAAGAAGCAGTAGCTTTTATATTCGACGGGAGCATCCAAAATGTGCTCCAAAATGTGCTCGATCGTGATTGGCTGGAATAAACATGGGTTCACTTTTCCCAATTTTTCAATAGTTTGTTATTGAAAAACAGCAAATATTATTATTGGACATAATTGGTGTAAAGATTTGCAATCTATTGGTGCCAAAATTTTGAAAATTCAACAAGAAATGGCTGAGCTATTAACGCTCAAAATCTCCACTTTAAACGTAACGCGGCTGATTTCTGAAAATTTAGAATGACACCCGGTATAGAAAAGAGAGACGTAGTCCTACGTCAAAAATCGTTTGTTCATTATTTCTGTACTGTAACTACGTGACTTATGCAGTTGATCCTTCTCCAAGTCGATACGTGACCGACACCTCTCGTACCAGAAGGTCTGAAGCTATTTGAACTTTCAGCGCTACTGTCGTGCGGGGTGTCATTGGGCCAAAGTGGGGTGACATTGGGCCACTATTACGTACATTTAGCATACGACGGGAATGCATATTATGTGCTAGACTACTAGAATACATAATTCTAAGATACTTTGCATCTACAGTTGGATTCTTTGACTTATATTGAATTTGTGGGTTCGATGGACCAATGTTACCCCCTAGGCCCAATGTCACCCCGAACGACGGTACCTATATTCCAGCAGTTTTACGACAGGCTCAGGGATATTCATAGAACATGGGACTACTAAGCTACACATGGCTGCACAGAACCAACCCACTTCTTGGCATGGCACAATGGCACTAATGGCACTAATGCCAATGACCTTGTTGCATTTGTATATCCGTGTGATAGGTACGAAGATACTTTATGCCCAAGGAAGTCATGGAAATTTCCATTACCAAAAGTTCCTGGCGTCAGTTGCAGCCAATCTATCCGCTTAAGGACCCCGTTTTGTGACACCGCGGTCGTTACCTGCAGTGGAAAATGCTGCTGGCCTCATAGCCTGTTGAACTGGCCGTCGATGACCGTTTCATATCCACAAGGGGGTAAGGACGCAGTAGCCATCTTTCATAAACCGATTTTTTTAGCTAGTTCGTTTATTTATTTATTTACGCGTTCAACGCTTTACGGAGCCGAGATTCATTTTTTTTGTATTCAATTGCTTTCTTATATCAAGGTTAGGGGCTGCTCATAAACCACGTAGACCAAAATTTGGCCATCTCAGACCCCCCCCTCCCCCCTCGTAGAATTTTGTCCATACAAAAATTTTGAAATTTGTATGGAGCGTAGACTTCGGCCAGACCGCCCCCCCCCCCCCTCCCCCCATAAAGTCTACGTGGTTTATGAACGGCCCCTTAATACTGGTCACATAATTTTTAAGGAAAGGCATGGTCAGGATAAGGTTTCAGGGTTTGCTGTAGCACATCCGGGAGGTATTTCATAAACCTATAGACCACTACTGATTCCTCAATCAGCTTGAACTTTCAACGTACCTATATTCCAACGTTGAAAATAAACTTTACACACTTAGAATAAATTACAGTATTCGGTGAAAAAATCACCGAAACTGATCTGTAAACAAGCAAACTACAGTATTACGGCGAAATCGTTGAAATTGCAGGAGAAAATCGGTGAAATCTAAGAAATCACCGAAGAACCAGTGGAATCAGACAAATTTACAGGAGACCTGAGAATATTTTACCGAATCGTGATGGGACTATTTTACTGTACTACTGTAAAATGCGTTTGACAGCCACGCTGGCAGCTTTGAGCATCAGTTCTATTAGAATTTGTGCATCATCTTCAAGGAAGACTCTCTTGTATAGTGCCAGCAAGTGTGGTTCCTGATCAGAAGGTCATGTATTCAATCCCATCATCGACGTTTTTTTATGAAAATATTCTTTTTTTGTGCTCGCATAAAATCGCCGTAAATTTGTCAAATTTACCGTACGTTCAGTGATATTGAGAACTCATTTGTAAACAAAAAAAACCGAACGTTCTGCGATTTTTACGGTAAATTTGTAAAAAGTACCGAACGTTCTGGTAATTTTGACAGATGCATTTTCCTGAGATTTACAGTACGTTCGGTGGTTTGAAAAATCACCGAACTTTTTACCGTACGTTTAGCTGTTGAGATTACGGTAAAATTTTACCGTATTCCGTCATTTTTTCTAAGTGTGTACCTATTCCAACAGCTGTTAACAGATTTACGACACCCACAAGTGGTAATAATTATTTTGCATGTATATAGAGGTAGGCGTGAGTATACTGTCTATGCCGACTATGCCCAAGAAAATCAAGGATATTTCCATGACGAAAAGATCCTGGACCGACCGAGAATAGAACCAGTCACTCTCAAAATGGTCTCGCTGAATACCCTCGCGTTAACCGCTACAGCTGTATGGGCCTTGTAACTTATTTTAATATTATATAGATTTCTTCATCCTTGATTCTCGGTGCTATTTTTGCACACCCCTATAGATTAGATAATGAATACAAAATGACAACAAGCTCCACCCTACTTCCGTCAACATAACACTGATTTCTCAGCACAAGGACATATTTCGACTTTCAAATATTATGAGCTAAATCATATGTTTTAGTTAAAATTTATTTTTTCACATCTTCAACATATTCTAATTATAAAATAAGCTCTGGCACATCTTGTTAGGAAGCAATAAAAATACCATTTTAGCATTAATCGCAAGTATCACTTAATTTCTATCCATGGATGACATCGTATATAATCTAACACGAAATGTATTATAAACTGACTCCGGTCCGGTCCGGTACGACCGACCACTTTGTGCTGCATTTGCACCGAAACCTTGGTCATGGTGTATCACTGGCTAATCATCCGACCAAACTCTGCGAATGTATAAAGTATAAAATTATCACAGTTTTGCACTAAAAGTCCGCCGATGCAACCGAGATAAGCACACTCACTTGTTATCGTATTCATTATTAGGAAAACACCTTTGACGATAATGTAGACTGTGGCCGCCGGAAGTTTCACCAAAATTGTAAGCTGGTCGACCAGGGATCGGACTGGACGGGTCACCACTTCCATCATGGTTGGCTTTCACGTGTGCGTTAGCGTCTCAGTATAGAACTAAACAACTACGATATCCCGGCTTCGGATGCGGGACTGTGTTTGAACTTGAACGATACGCGAGGCAGTGGCAATTGACTAACTATGTCATACCTACTGTGAGCAGCGAGCTAGTCAGCGAGCAGTCTTATTTGACACTGGATAAAATGGAATCAATCAGGCGAACGGTGATTGCCCTCACCGTAAAAGGTTTTTTGATAGGCGAGATAAGCGATAATGCGAGAGCTGAGCTCAACCTGGAAGGAAGCTGATATCGAACTAAACGGTAATCTTACTTTTTCGAGATTTGGCAGTAATGTATTGCGCTGCAAAATTATTGCTATGTTCGTTGAAGGTAATGGATTGGTAATCAACTAAAAGCATGCGATATATTTTTGGAATGTCATGACTTATATTCATTTTTTTTGACTTTATCGATAACGACAGGTTGAATTGCTTTATTACTTTTATTCTGAGAATTCTGGCCGTTTTTTTTTTCGACAGTTATTTTTATTTTCTTTTATCAATACAATTTTTATTACGATTTTAATTGGATTGCTTAAGGATCCAATTAAACTGATGCAAATTTAAAAAGAAAACCCCAGATATTGCTTTTGTTTTAGGTTCACAATTTTTTTTTTGTTTGTTCACAAATTTTGAAACGTCAAAACCAGGCAATTTCATTAGCCCATAGAAACACGCTGATGATTTTTCAAGATCGAATATTAAAGTTTATGCCAGGGTATATTCAGGTGCGTTACCCTCGGTAACCCACAGTAATCTTCCGAAACTCCTGAAAACCCCTATGTAACTCCTTTATAACGTCTTTGAAATCCACCGAGAATCCTCTGAAACTTCCTGAAATGCATCCGAAATCCCCTCAAAATCCTCTCGAACCCCATCTAATGCCCCTGAAACCCCCTAAAACGCCTATGAAACCTTCCTGAAATGCCCTTAGAGGCCCTTTTGAAACCTTTCCACATTTACCATGGCTTGATTTTTTATGCGGCTTTTTTCTCTAAAGTGTCCAAAATTCGATACCCATTCGTTATGCATCCCACATCAAATGTTTGAAGTCTTTGAAACCAATTTGTCTATCTTTAAGCATGTGTATATGCTAAGGTACACCGGGGCAAGTTGAAACAGGTGGAGCAAGATGAAACGCGAAGTTTTGACACAGATTTCAATACTATTT
The DNA here is from genome assembly GCF_035046485.1 of Aedes albopictus. Classification (NCBI taxonomy): domain Eukaryota; kingdom Metazoa; phylum Arthropoda; class Insecta; order Diptera; family Culicidae; genus Aedes; species Aedes albopictus. The sequence continues at coordinate 299,877,816 of NC_085138.1, forward strand.
GGAAATTTATTCTTCGCTAAAAGATTGTTTGATTAAAAAACTATTTGTTAAATATGGCAATCAAATTATTTACCCTCATTAGAAAACATCATGTTAACCCGCTGTTTCATCTTACCCACCCGTTTCAACTTGCCCCGGTGTACCTTACTGATTACAAAACATGATTTTTGCCCACGTTTGGTTTTCGACCGTACCATTTCCATATGGAGTAGGGAAGTGGAAGGGCTGCAAAACGGTGAGTCGATAAGGAGAGCGTCCAATATAGCTCTGGTCCTCACAAGTTCCTACCTCATGCTTCCAAAGGTCAAGCGATGACAAAGACCGCCAGCTAAGAGTTGTGTGCTTAGCTGGTAGTGCAGCCTGGGCACTGTTGTCCTTCTGACTTCAGCTAGATTGAGGAGGTACGATCCGAGTGTCTGTTCACCAAGGAGGTGCGGCTCAAACAGCGTCTGCTCTGACATACAGCGGCTGAGTAAGAAACGCTGCACCACGCCCAGCTAGATCCAAGGTGGTAGCCCCATCAGCGTGGTCGTCCCAGTGTTGGTTGGGACGTTAAACAGAACTGGCACGATGGCCCTTCGGCGAGACAGGAGTGTTGGCGTAGGCCCAATAAGCCACCCGTAAAAATCCCCATTGCGAATAACATAGGAGAAAATACGACTCGATACAATCGGCAAAGACCCACTCGACGAAATAAGTACTACGATTGAAAACACAAGTCACTAGGTTTCGCAGGATGTGACAGGATAATCTACGACGAACTACATCCCCGCAACTTCGACATCGTGGCGTTGCAGGATCTTTGTTGGACTGGACAGAAAGTGTGGAAAAGCGGGCATCGAGCGGCTACCTTCTACCAAAGCTGTGGCATCACCAATGAACTGGGAACAGGATTTATAGTGTTGGACAAGATATGCGACAACGTGTGATCGGGTGGCAGCCGATCAACGCAAGGATGTGCATGTTGAGAGTTAAGGGCCGTTTCTTCAAATAGCATCATCAACGTCCACTGCCCACACGAAGGGAGACCCGATGACGAGAAAGAAGCGTTCTACGCGCAGTTAGAGCAAACATACGATGGTTGCTCGCCACGTGACGTGAAAATCGTTGTCGGCGACATGAACGCGCAGGTTGGAAGGGAGGAAATGTACAGGACCGGTAATCGGGCGAAACAGCCTGCACGCCGTATCGAATGATAACGGCCAGCGGTGCGTAAACTTTGCAGCCTCCCGTGGTATGGTAGTCCGAAGCACCTTCTTCCCCCGCAAAGATATCCACAAAGTCACCTGGAGATCACCCGACCACCAAACAAAAAACCAAATCGACCACGTTCTAATCGACGATAAATTCTTCTCGGATATAACCAATGTCCGCACATACCGCAGTGCAAATATAGATTCGGATTACTACTTAGTCGCTGTATGCATGCGCTCAAAATTTTCGACAGTTATCACCACGCGTCGAAGTCGAACGCCGCGGCTCAATATCGATCAACTTCGTAACGTAGAAGTGGCTCAAGACTACGCGCAGCAGTTAGCAGTGGCCCTACCAACGGAAGAGCAGCTTGGCGGAGCTACACTTGAAGATTGCTGGAGGGAAATCCGATCCGCCATAGGTAGTACCTCGACTACAGCACTAGGCTTCGTGACTCCGAATCACAGAAACGACTGGTACGACGGCGAAGGTGAACAGTTGAAAAAAGAGAAGAATGCAACATGGGCGCGAATGCTGCAACACCGTACGAGAGCGAATGAGGCACGTTACAGACAGGCGCGGAACAGGCAGAACTCAGTCTTCTGTATGAAGAAGCGCCAGCAGGAAATACGAGATCGCGAAGCGATGGAAGAGCTGTACCGCGCTAAGGACACACGAGAGTTCTACGAGAAGCTGAACCGCTCGCGCAGAGGCTTTGTGCCACAAGCCGACAAGTGCCGAGATAATCGCGGGAATATTCTCACGAGCGAGCGTGAGGTGGTCGAGAGGTGGCGACAGCATTACGATGAGCACCTCAATGGCGACGTTGCAAGTACCGAAGGTGGCGTGGTAACAGATCTTGGAGTATGTGTACAGGACGAAAGACTTCCGGCACCTGACCTCCAAGAGATTGAGGAGGAGGTTAGCCGGTTGAAAAACAACAAAGCCGGTAGAGCAGATCAACTACCAAGCGAGCTTCTAAAATACGGCGGAGAAGCATTGGTGAGAGCACTACACTGGGTCATTACCAAGATTTGGGAGGAGGAAGTATTACCGGAGGAATGGATGGAAGGTATCGTGTGTCCTATCTACAAAAAGGGCGACAAGTTGGATTTCGGGAACTACCGCGCGATCACACTACTGAGCGCTGCCTGCAAGATACTCTCTCAAATGTTATGTCGCCGTCTATCACTGATTGCAAGAGAATTCGTGTGGCAATATCAGGCTGGATGCATGGGTGAACGCGCTACAACGGACCAGATGTTCGCCATCCGCCAGGTGTTGCAGAAATGCCGTGAATACAACGTGCCCACACATCACTTGTTCATCGATTTCAAATCAGCGTATGATACAATCGATCGAGAACAGCTATGGCAGATTATGCACGAATACGGATTCCCGGATAAACTGATACGATTGATCAAGGCGACGATGGATCGAGTGATGTGCGTAGTTCGAGTATCAGGGACACTCTCGAGTCCCTTCGAATCTCGCAGAGGGTTACGGCAAGGTGATGGTCTTTCGTGCTTGCTGTTCAACATTGCTTTAGATGGTGTAATAGGGAGAGCGGGGATAAACACGAGTGGGACAATTTTCACGAAGTATGTTCAGCTGCTTGATTTCGCTGATGATATTGATATTATAGCTCGTAAATTTGAGACGATGGCGGAAACGTACATCCGACTAAAGAGTGAAGCCAGGCGAATCGGATTAGTCATTAATGTGTCGAAGACAAAGTACATGATGGCAAAGGGCTCCAGGGAGGAATCACCGCGCCCGCCACCCCGAATTTCTATCGACGGTGATGAAATCGAGGCGGTTGAAGAATTCGTGTACTTGAGCGCACTGGTGACCGCCGATAACGACACCAGCAGAGAAATTCAGAGGCGCATTGTGGCAGGAAATCGTGCTTACTTTGGACTCCGCAGAACTCTACGATCGAATAAAGTTCGCCGTAACACGAAGTTAACTGTCTACAAAACGCTGACCGGTAGTCCTCTATGGGCACGAAACATGGACCCTACGTGTAGAGGACCAACGCGCTCTTGGAGTTTTCGAACGGAAGGTGTTGCGTACCATCTACGGCGGAGTGCAGATGGAAGACGGGATTTGAAGAAGGCGAATGAACCACGAGCTGCATCAGCTGCTAAGAGAACCAACCATCGTCCACACCGCGAAAATCGGGAGTCTACGGTGGACGGGTCACGTCATCAGGATGTCGGATAGCAACCCGACTAAAATAGTTCTCGAGAGTCATCCGACCGATACAAGAAGATGTGGTGCGGAGCGAGCCAGGTGGGTCAACCAAGTGGAGGACGATCTGCGGACCCTACGCAGAGTGCGGAACTGTAGACACGCAGCCATGGACCGAGTAGACTGGAGACGACTCCTACGTACAGCAGAGGGCACTTGGGCCTTAGTCTGACCGAAGCTTTTATCCCTCCTTTGGCATTAGGATCATTTTTACCCAAACCGTACACTGCGTCAGCGAGCTGCTTCTAACATAATGCAAAGGGAATGTTAAATGAATGTCTTTATTATGCAGAGATTGATAATGGAATAAAAAATCAGTAACGGTTGCACGGTTTGCTATTCCAACATCTTTTACCTCTGGGACTTGAATGACTCCCTTGCCTATAGACGCATATAACTGAACCTGATTCCACTATAGTAGCATATGGTTTGATTCTTTTCGATATTGTTTGTGTTCTGTAAAGTCAAAGCATTTCCACAAAACAGAAACCTGTAGGCAAAGCGCACCAGATATTTTTACTATTTTTCATCATCAATGAGTACCGCGCCGATCAATTCAGCAATCTGCACATGTTGAATGCAATAATACTTTGTGGATGTTAATTAGAACTAGGCAAATATGTTCAGTAGCCGGGGCCCGTGGCGTAGTTGGTCACACGTTCGCTTCATATGCGGATGGTCATGGGTTTGATTCCCAGCCCCGGCACTTGCAATTTTTCGTCAGTTGCTTTTCCCCCGAGAGCAACTGACACTGACCCTCTTCTGAGCCCCATGGCTCAAACGAACCCGGATACCTGGACATCGGCGAACTGCTACTCATAATGGACCCCCAATCGGACTGGAAAGGAACAACTGCCATCCATCATCAACCTTGTGCTCATCATTCTACTAGGTATAAAGTAGAAAAAGTGAAAGCAGCAGAAAGGCAACCAGTTCGATAAAGTAGAATAGAATCTAGGCACTGTTCAAAAAATGTAAGTGCAGCTGTCAATTGAAATTGCTCACGTAGTGCCCCAGTGGACAATAGAGCTGTAAATTAGGTTAAGTGATTAAGAATAAAAAAAAAATATGTTCAGTAAAAAAAATCAATTCAAACCCCTTGTAGAAATTATGGGGTCTCCAGTTAGCCTCCAGTGGTTAAGGCTATGGATCGCCAATTCGGAGACAACGGGTTCGATTCCCGTTCCGGTCGGGAAAATTTTCTCGACTCCCTGGGCATAGTGTATCATTGTACATGCCACACAATGTACAAATTCATGCAATGGCAGGCAAAGAAAGCCCTTCAATTAATAACTGTAGAAGTGCTCAAAGAACACTAAGTTGAAGAGAGGCAGCCCAAGTTCCAATGCGAACGTCAAGCCATAAAAAAGAAGAGAAGAAGTAGATATTATTTGATGGCTTATACTTACACCAACTTTCCCATCCAATATGCATGAACTAAATATTAGAATTTGTAAACTGATAAAATATTTCTGAGTTGTGTACATACCATCTTGTCGTCTGCTTCGCATTTTTCCAATGATAGTCCTCGGTATTTGACATTGTGAGCCATCACTTCTGGTAATTGTCCTGTCTCCGATGAGCCGCCAGTACCGAAAAGGTCCCCTTGATTTGCAAACATTGTTGGCTGGGTTCGGTTGTGTATACTCGGAGTGATGGTGGTGTAAAATAGACAAAGAGAAAAGGTATTATTAATACGTTATGGTGATACTTTCACAACGATTTCTAGCAATAGTTATTTAGAAAGTTATAGACTAGGTGAAATTTTGTGTGTTCAAACGAAATGAACTTTTTTTTTCGAAATTAGGATTTTTCGATATTTAATGCAATCTAGAGCAACGGCACACAATAAACTTTTATAAAACACTTTTTGCTCTGTTCATAAACACAACATATCTGAATATATTCACAGAAAACAACACAAACTCGAGAGGTAACTTCTCTAGCCACTCGACCATATATTATTCTCTTACAGTATGACCCATAAAAAATGCGGCAGTTTTCGAAGTCATCGTTCCCCTACTTCGAACTGATTAACCTAGCATGTATCTATTGGATAGTATAGTAGAGCCACTAATCTGATAATGGCAAAGGAACATTGACTGATTTCATGCACATACCTTTGGGAATATAACGTTGAACATATGGATGTCGAAATCGTCCACGCGCCAGAGGCCGTTTTTAAGGATATAATTTTCTTTCAATTGCTTTCAATCACATTCAATCAAATTTTATTTTCAAAATATTGCAGACTACATCTCAAATTGGACTATCACACTTTTTTGGTACGCCTAAAAAGTGTGATAAAAGTGCACATTTGCCTCGGATCGTCTCGACGTCTTCGGTGCACTTATTCCTTCATTTACAAGGAATAAGTGCACCGAATACCTCAATTCGATCCGACGTATCCCTGCGCTGTAATCACACTTTGAAGGTGTGTGCACACTATTGTGTCAGTCCAATTTGGGGTGCAGTCAGCAATAGTATTTTTATGGCTGGATAAGGTCTTCAGGAGTTCGTTGATTCGTCGGACAAGAACGAAAAAAATATTAACTTATAAATTAAGAGACATTTTCTGAAAATTAAATTATGTGACGAATGATAATTTTTAGAAAATATTATGTTTTAAGCATGAACTTGTTTTTAAGTGCTTAGTATTTGTATTACCTATCATAAAGGTAGGTTTATATGCCTTCATCGACATAAAAATGTTTTGAAAAATGCTCAAATAGTGTTAGGTTTTTTATTATTTTATCTTAAATACGGTTTTTAAGGTTGTGCTACTTTTCCCCGAATGTCGGTTCCCCGAATGTCGTTTCCCCGAATGCCGTTTCCTCGAATAGTACTTTTCCCCGAATGACCCATTTCCCCGAATCACACCCTTCTTTATTTTAACCGCACACCCTTCTTTAAAGAACCGCCTTTCAAGTTGTAGGGGATTGTGGGGCAAGATGGCCATATGGGACAAGATGGCCACCCTGTCTTTTAAGCATTAATTCGCAACACAAAGTATTTTCTGCATGGGTTGTGATTATAAACAATGCTTTACGTTTATAATGTGCGAAAAAGTTACTATTAGTTTGAAAAATCTGCTATAAAACAGTGTTTGAAGTTTGAGTGTTCAAAAACAGTGTTTTCTTATAGTATAAGGTCATCTGATTTTAAGGATTAGTAATGAAATAACATCGTTTTAAAAATTATTTTTAATTTTAAATGGTGTCTATATGTGACTGTTGTTCAGCCTCAACAATAAAATTTCAATGTTTTAAATTAATTATGTCATATAAAAATGATAAACATATCGTAATCATTCGGGGCAAGATGGCCACCTGTGGTAAGGCCTATGTCGCCATCCAAAAATCAATCTAAAGCAGCCTTAAACTGTTATTGATGTTTAGAGATATTGCAAAACCACAGAAAATTGCTTTTCATATTAGTTGAAGCTGTTAAAATTAATTACGATGGAGATGATACCTCAGAAATACTTTGAAATTATTTGCTGTTGAACGGTAATTGGTTTCATTGAATATTTTGGCACAAGGATGGAAAATCGTTGCTAAAACCGCTTTAAGGGTTCGTTACAAGACGTTGAATTACAGTATAGTACATGAAAAGAGTAGTAATGTATCTAAATCGTTTCGAGAAAAACAAGTTTGCTGAAAAAATAGACCAAATCATAGAACATTTCCAAATAAATTTCTATCAATTTTATTTCAAACATTATCATAAAGAAAATGGTGGCAAATACTACACCATCTGTAGGCAAAGCGTTGCGGATGATTCGACCTTGGTTTATTGAACGTTGCTTAGGGATTAAAACATACTAATTGTAAAAAAATAGCTCTGTGGCCGTCTTGCCCCGATGGGGTGGCCATCTTGCCCCATATGGCAAAAATTCTATGTCGAAAGTAACATTTTTAAAATGAATTTATTTTGCAATGGTAGTGCAAAATAAATTGCTTTTTTGTGTTAATTTGCAATGGTAGTGCAAAATAAATTGCTTTTTTGTGTTAATAAGATAGAAAAGACATGAAACAAAGGGAATGAGTGTTAAATAGCGATATTCTAATGAAAGTATATGCTCCCAAGGCGCCTAAGCTTAGGATGGCCATCTTGCCACACAACCCCCTATTGCTCTTCAGACCTGGTGAAATACTGCTGAATGAAGAATGGTAATATGACTCCTTCTTTCCATTGCTGCTCGTTCTTTCTAGACCCAAATTGATTCCAACGACCTGTCTAACTATGGTAGGATATCTTTTTGAATAACCGAGTCCCTAGGACACGAACATTTTGTGGCAAACGATCATTTCGAACAAGAAAGTAATAAATAGTCTTTTCGGGGAAACGGGTCATTCGGGGAACTGACTTTCGGGGAAACGGACCATTCGGGGAACTGGCGTTCGGGGAAACGACATTCGGGGAACCGGCATTCGGGGAAAAGTAGCACAATTGGTTTTTAATATGTGGCACCTTTTTTAGTTTTTGTTTCCTGAACATTTGAAATAATTTTTAAAATATTTTTCAAACATTGGCGTATTAAAGAGTACATATTTCTTCATGGTTTCCATGTGTTTTAAAGTTTTTATCTTAGTTCATTTTGCTTTGAAAATTAGAAGAAAACTTGATTTTATTTAGAAATTGTTAACAATTATAAGGTATCCCATACACGTAACCAATGAATATTTTGACAAAAATTTTAGAGATCCTGTATGACAATGACCTCTTTATTATATCCTAATCCAAAAAAGTTTAATTCATTAGGATTATTTCATTAAAAATAATCAAATACCGCAAAAAAATGGAATGTCGCATTTTTATGGGTCATACTGTATGTATTCGAATTGTAAGGTATACACTGTTTCAGAAATTATAAATACAGTTTGTTTTTTAAATAAAATCAACTATGCTGATGATTTCTACCAACTTCTTTCAGAATATGGCATATTGTGCTCCACATTTTAGCATTTCCTTCCAATGGTCATGATATTTTAAATTAACTTAATCCTCCAAATTAAAATTTGCACAAAGGTGTTTTTCAATGATTTCAACTAAATACCAAAATAAATCTTACTTTTTATCATTCTCAGTAAGTTGCCTAAGAAATGCATTCATCAATACCTGGGAAAAAATGATAAAGGCATTTGCACATCTTTTCTCTTGAGATCAAGTTTCGTATTTTTTAAGGTTTTCTACGAAACATAAGAACTACCACATACTGGGACCATTTGGGCAGGAGCACCTATTTTGGGCACTTGCTGCTACAACTCAGTCAATTTCAAACCGATTGACTTGAATTTTTGTACATGGCTAGATACTGTGCCTAGCTGATCGTGTCTCAAAAATTAAGTCAATCGGTTAAAAATCGACTGAGTTATAGCAGCAAGTGCCCAAAATAGGTGCTCCTGCCCAAATGGTCCCAGACCCTAGTTTTTTTAGCTTTTCTGAAAATATTTAAAAATTACTTTTAACAATATTTTATTCACGACATTTTTTTCTTTTACATTATACTACAATTTTTGACCTCTTTGTGTTCAAATTTTAATCAACTAGTTTATAGAGCTCTATTTTTTAAACTTTGGTACTTAACTTAAGTTGGTATTATTTGCTCCGTTAGAATGTTTACTATAAGAGCTAGAAGAAACTTTTTTGGATATTGTGGTACTCAAATTAAAATGACAGTCACTCGTTAGTGTATTTATAATTTCTGAAACAGTCTATAGTATTGCATTACCATAAGAGTTCTAATAAAATAAAAACTAAATTTATCAAAAGTTGTCGTTGTCGATTTGCAATGTGTATTAGCAGCTAAGTATTTAAAATAGTTCCAAACTTAAGCATTTTGTATTAATTTATACTTTGTTTTGACCAATGCTATGTCGAAGGCGGTTTAATTCTTGTTTTGTAGTAGTTAGGCCAATGCAAATATTTAATTTATTTTATGTCACCCCAACTCCCACCCCCCTCTCCTTTGAAAATCCCAAATTATTGGATGTCATCTTGGACATTTAAAAGGTTCACATCGAATGAGTTTAATTCAGAGGAGTGTTATGAAATGGTTACGAATTATTTATTATATTGTATAACAAAATGCGTTATATAGTGAAATAAATCATACAAATCAAGTAGAGAAATATATAGAAATAAATCACCTTACCGTTGTCCACTAAACTAGTACCAATATTACAGTAACTACTGTTAATTGGCATATAGCTACAATTTAAGAGATCGCATGATAACGTTGAGATTGTCCTGCAGTTGCTTCAATTCGGCCAGCACGTTAGGGTCAATCTTCCGCACCAGCGAGGCATCAACCGAATCCATTTCCGTCGGTCGAATCGAAAGCATTCCATTCTCGATCGGAATGTTAACGTTGGCGGTTGCTTCCAGGATGCTAGAAAAGAAAACCTTTATAGAAACCTGAAATAAAGTATGATAGTTTATGGAAATACTTTGTTGTGATAACGGGGCTTCCGGTAATTGAATACACTGGTTCACCCAGGCGAGCGTGGCGGATGAGAGCAAGTGGTGCATTTGGTTGTACTTTCGGTGTGATGGCGCCGTAAATTCTATCAACGCTGATTGCTTTTCGAGAATTCGTCATCGGAGTGCGAATCTTAGCTCTGAAATGAAACTTGTGAGTAAGCACTGGGCGGGCAGCGTGAGTACGTCTTTGACCAGCTCCTAGTTTTCCTTGTCCGAGTCAGTTTAAATACCTGTACATTTTTAAAACTATCAACCTATGTTTTTGTGATCAGAGGGAGTTTTTTTTCTTGTAACAATGAACAATTAAGAGCTGACTAAAACAAATATGTTGAACCCCTGTCATATAATACCTTGAAGTGCGATCTTTAGCGACAAGACTTGATCCCAACGTCTTTCCCAAAATGGATCGATCCACCGTTGATGTGCTGTGGAACAGATTTTTGCTGACGGTGGAGTTATTGATGGCACCCGTGGACTTGCTGCGACGACGATATTTGGCGGACATCAGCGGTCCCATGCGCTTGGATGTGGACGATATCGTCGATAGGCGGTCCTGTTCGCTTTCTTCTGTAAGGTAACCTGTAGGATAATGACCACATCCGGAAAAGGGACAACCCAACCACCGTAGTTGTGCATTAATTACAAATAGCAAAGAACAAGAGATAGGATTATTTGCAGAAACCCAGTTAGATAAGCAAAATTACACGTGCGAGAAAAATAGGAAAGATAACATTGATTGCGTCCAAGCTTTTAGACCCCATCGGCAACATCTATCACACTTACCGTCATCTTTGGACTTCTTACGAACGGACTTTTCCAACATGATACTCAAATTGGCCAAAGCTGCGGTGCGATCTCCATAGAATGACGCATCAATCTTTTCGGCTTCTTCATTCTGAAAGGAAGTATCACTTTAATTGCTGTTCTTTCTTTTCACCATACATAGCTAAACGACAAACAAAACTTACATATTCTCTAATCTGATCGATTGTCATACACAGAAACTTCTTCGGGATTCGTGTTTTGAGAGCATCCACCAACCGTTGGACTCGATCCATTTCGTCGCGAAACTTCAGCTCTAAATTTGCCAGCTCACATTCGACTGTAAGAAATTGGTATTGATAGTTGATCTAGCATATTGAATTGCAGTCAATGTTAATCTCAATAGGATAATAAACAATGATCAAAAGTTTGGAACCATGCATTACTACCATGAAAATTTGAAAAAAAAAGCTCCTCCAGCGATTTAATTGCAAGTTATTCTTGCGTTTCCACAATGAATAGCCTAAGGAATTCAATAAAAAAAAATCACAATAATCTTATTTATCGAACTCTCCTAGCTAAGGATTGAGCGAAGATGTTCCAGAGATGACATAATGAACCTTTCCAAGGTTTTCAATAGCTTTTCCTTCAAGAATTCTATTCTGAAATATTCCTAGGAATTTTACCATTATTTACTGCAGAAATTCAAGAGTGTTGCGAGAAGATTGTTCAAGAAACATCTGCAATCGAAAAGAATGAGTTCCTTGAAGATTTCTCAAGGAGCTACCAGGGAGTCCACCAGGAATTGGTAAACAATTCCAAAATAAATTGTTAAGGACTTCACCAGAAATTCTTCCGAAGATGTTTATTCATTAAAATCCTATCCACTTGCAAGGCCGGACGCAAAAACTGATAAGGATTTGGAATGACAAATTCGAAGATCCATACAAAACAATGTTACCCCATACAACGGTATTATGTATTTTTTTGATTTTGATTCATGCTACTAATATTTGTTGTATTTTTTTTATAAGTTTGAGCTTACTCACCATTGACTTCGAAGTCGCGCATTTTGTTCTCAATCCGGGTTCGTTCATCTGCGGATCCCCGCTTTTGGCTGACCAAACGACGGGCCTTGGTTCGTGTCATTATCGTTGAACGTGATTTTTCAATTCACAAACAGTTACAGAACACCGACCGAACTAAATCCTGCTCAAAAATGCACGGAATCCTGTAAAAAATTGATCAAAACTTGTGCAGATGCAGCTGGCTTTTAGGCACTCGGAGAATTTCCGTTGCAAATGCGAATGAAAGGATGTGCGAGAACCGCGGCAACGAAAGGGAAGTTTGAAAACAAACCAGCAAACGGGATCCCTCACTGACGTTTGATTTTGTTTTGTGTGTGTGTTGCTACCAAACCAACCGCTACCAATCCAGACGCGTGCGCTGCCGACGATTTTTTCACGCCGCCGCCGCCAGTTAATAATTGGCTTCTTTAGCGGTGTTGAGATAATTCCATATTCTGAATCTGCATGCGAAACGGAGCCGAAATCCAAATTTTCATGAATTTTGGTGCCTGGGAACCTATTTAAAAATCAATTTGAAGTTTGTATGGGAGCGATTTGTCGAATCACCCCTCGTCGCATATTGTACTGGGTGGAGCTGTCAAACAGTTGCCCAGCTGTCAAAAGGTGATTTCAAAAAATCTCTTTGAAATTGATTTTATGTACCAAAATAAAGTTCTAAAAATATGAAAAAAATTATAGTGGCTCAGAAAAAGGTGCTCTTTCGTATAAAATCAAAAAATCGATAAATTTTTCTTAATTTAAAAACCCAATTGACCCGGCGCGCCGCTGTTAATGAATATTTTTCAAAGCCGCCGAGCAAAATTTCCCACGCTGATGATAGAACGGCCAACATTTTTTTTTCTCGCCAACACTTTACGAACCACCTGTATAAACCTGATAGCAGTAAAAGATGTAATTTTCAAACAGTTTCTATTTTTTTTTTCTTGAGCATATTGCTTTTTTTGCACCGTATTCGACCCCCTGCAGAATTTTTTTGTCACATGTTCCCACCAGTTTCAGCATACATTGGTTTGTTTCACTGCTAGAAATTTTAAGCGTCTGTTATACTTTTTGGGTGGTGCATGGAATAATCGGTTTGTTTACTTGCTATTTTCTTTGATGTTTGACGTGTGAACAAATATTGTCGTCGCGGTTGAAACCCGAAGTTTCCTCACACCCGACAATCGAATTTTCTCAAAATCCATACGTGAAACCTAACGTCGGACGTAGTGCGCTGGACAGCGGACCTGGCCCTCTATCCAGCGCACTGTGTCCGACGTACGTCCGACACACGGTTTAGGAGAAAAATCAATTTTCGCGTGTCAAAAATTCCGATTTTCAACTGCACGAACAATATTTCAGACGATTGAACATTTGCACGGTAATCTATAAAGCAAAGCAAGACGCAATATTACACTGGGAAAAAAATCTTCATTCCTTCTATGTGTCCGAGACATGGATTTTTGCAATGGGGTTAAACAAATGTTTTCCATTAGTGCGACTCATACTTTTGATGAGGCACCATACAGCAGCGACTCATACAATTTAGAGCACATACTATTCATGTGCTAATTTGCCTGCGTAATCGGGTATTGGTTGTATATACTTTGGATGTGGTTTGGCACATGGATATTTGCCATTAAGTATGAGGCAATTTTCCTGAGTGTAGCTACTCAGCGACATTCATTTTTTGACAATCAAGTTGATTTTTATATGAAAACGACTACTTTGTAACGGCTACTTAAGGCGAAACTGGAAGCATTTTCTCATTTTTTCGGTTTTTGATTTTTTAGTAAATAACGACGCAATATTTTCAAAATCGGTTTTCGTGCACATGTAGAGTATTGATCAAGGTATCTTCTGAATTTTTTTGAGATGAAAAATTTTTTTCATTTTTGCAGAAACCATTTTTTTTTAAATTTTGTTCAAAAATGGTTTCTGCAAAAACGAAAAACATTTTCCGCTACAAAAAAAATCAGAAGATACCTTGATCCATACTCTACATGTGCACGAAAACCGATTTTGAAAATATTGCTTCGTTATTTAATGAAAAATCAAAAACCAAAAAGAGAGAAAATGCTTCCAGTTTCGCCTTAAGTAACCGGTAGAATACAAGTAGCCGGTAAATCCACAATATTAAAACTCCAAAAATTCGTCATGCATTCCTGTGCATTTTTCAACGCATTGGATATTTTGGCGCATTTTTCAACGCATTACATTTTCAAACGCATTTTTCAACGCATTGGAGCATTTTGTAACGCATTTTCAACAAAACGCATTTTCGATTCAGTTGTTTTGGAAGTGATCCGCCCCTCGGTTCTGATATAAACATGAACAAACGAACGTAAATTGTGCTCATTCTGCGAATGGAGTGACGTGAGAAAAGTCGGAGTCGTATATCGAGGTGAGAAATCTCGACTCGAATGAGGTGACTCTCCATTTGATTTACACGGCGAGTCACTTCATTCGAGAGTGGATTCCTCATCTCGATATACGACTCCGACTTCCCTCACGTCACTCCATTCGCAGAATGAGCACAAATATGAGAACAAGCAAATATACACCGTGAGATTACCTCAATCATTTTTCCATGGATTTTTTTTTGATTTTCAGAATTTTCAAAGAATCATCAGCGATTGCTTAGGAAATTTTTCCAAGAGTCCTTCAGGAGTCCATTAGAATATTTCATCGGGGAGTAATATCGATAAAATTTTCAGCAAGATTTGATGTTTGATTTTTCCCATTTGTGTTCTTGAAAATGCAAGGTTCGGCTTCAATGAGCCTTTGCCTGAAAAGTCGCTGTCGCGGACAAAAGTTGCGTTGGTTTGGGGGAGCCCTAAAACATTTACATCAAAATACTCGGTTCGATATGTTAAATATTGTCGCACCGCCACCAAACCGGACGTCGCATAACTGAGTCACGACGTGACCTAAATCGTGACGTTTATTGAATTAATGCGCATCTAGTGCGCATCTTTCTCCTTTGTCATCAGCGAGATCTTAAGTTTATTTGGCTGAGTGAAGATTTTCTTGCTGGGTGAGCAATGAAAGAAAATTTCTTCTCGAAGAAATTTCGCGCTGGAATTCGACCACTATGTTATTAATTGTATAACGAAAGGATCGATGAGGACCCGCATAATCATGAACCATATCACTACTGTTCACCATACTGTTCGCTACTGTAAATTACAGTATCTTAAGAGTGTGGTATAACATCCGGAGCAACAATAAACCAACAGTACCAGGAATGGATTCAACAGTGTGACAGACGGTTATCGAGCAAATTACAATATGGGGAATAGGCGGTTAAGTTATGTTACCATAAAAAAATGCCGATTTTCTCGAACAAAATTTTTCGTTTACAGTTTGACAAAAGGTCAACATACTATCCATTTTTTGCTCAGTTCACTATCTAGCAAACAGTTAAAGAACGGTTAACCTATAAATCGGAATGAAAATACGCAATGTATGTGTAATAGTTGCTTTATAGTGCATTAAGGTTCCATAGAATGTAGTTCTCATATAATTGTAATAAAAGAGTTGTATTTTCTATAACATAACTTTTATTTAGTCATTTTGTTTCCACAACGCTGGTTCTTGTCTTTTACACTATAATTTCGAAATCACACTGAAATATAAAATTGAATGTTTACAACAAGGTTTACAATGTTCTGTAATTACTTCTTCCGCCTAACATATTCTTAACACCTTTTTCATTTTATGCCACTGTGCACTATATGCAATGGAATATATTAAAAACTCTTTTCCGCATTTAAAGTCGCAAATCTATGATCCATTCATCTTTACACTTTCGAAGCCAATCTCTCGCCGAAAGGAAGTCTAACCTTGAAAGGGGTCGGTTTAAATCCGGCGGCTTCGCGGCTTCCATGATGATCTCCAGATTAACTTATCCTGCAACTGCGATTCTTCCGGATGGACCATTCGAATGCATGAAATACAAAAAGAACTGAAATAAATAACACCTAAATCAAACTCTTCCTGTTTGTAAGGTATATCGCAGCTTACCTATTTGTTGTTGCTTGTGGATGCAGTCAGCTAGCCGCTGCGGATTCAATTCCGCATTCTCCTCGGGCGTTGTATGCGCTGATCTCAGTCGATAGTATCCACTCCGGATAATAATTGTTTTGAAGATCCCGAACAATTAAACAGGCTCAAGCACAGAATAATGAAAAAAAAACAGGCAAGTATGACGAACAAAACCAGTACAAACTTGCGAAACCGATTTATTTCATTTTTTTATTTTGCATACTCTGACAGACAACGCAGCAGGAGCGCACAAAAATATCGGTTACAAATACTAATGTGCGCCACCATCTGACGAATTGTTAAGCATTAGTTTTATACAGCGAAATGCGTATGAGTTAGTGTGTTGTGTGTTGTGGGAGCGTGAACTGTTTGGCATGAGGTGATCCTATTGAACTCATTCAACTCAAGTTTTGTATCCATATCGTTTGACAGTGTGTGAACACTTTAACATACTGTTACTGATTGATATGAACTGTTGAAAACGTTTTTTATTGTGTACACACTTAATCTCCAAATTTGATCTCGGTAATAGCAAATAACGAACTCAATCGGTAAAGGTTATTTTGACTGAAATGTCGTTAAAATTTGACAGTTTATCAAAAATAACTTGTCAAAAATAACGAAATTCGGTAATTTACGATCATTGCTGATTATCGGCAAACTTTTTTGCCACAGCAATCGGCAATTCTATCATGTTGCTGAATTTCGGTAAAGTGCATCTGTCAAAAGTGAAAACGAAACGCGTTGCCGGCTGCCATATTAGAAAAAGGAAAGGAGCAAGGATTTTTGAAGCTAAAATGATTCTCGTAAGTAAAGCAATTAAACTCGCTTTTAATCAATGCTGTTTATGCTTCTGCTATTAATATTCATTTATTTATTAACGCCTCTTATAATTTTCTTTCCAGTTCGTTGTTTTGGAGATGGATCGCTGCAGGAGGAGTTCCGGATTCTCGCTCCAAAAAGGTGCCAGTTTGTTTGCTGCCTGACTTAACCAACAGAAGCTAGCAGCCCAGAAGCAAAATAGTCAATCAAATACAAACCACCGGAATAAAGGCCGCCCGCAAAAGTGCTCCCCCGACCGGCAGAGCCGCATTTTTACCGGTCGGGAGTGGTCTACGAAAAATCCGTCGCTACCAAAGGTCCGTTGTCGTTCCAGCGCTCGGTGCGTGTTTTTAAGATGGATCTGCGCTTCGAATGTACCGCTGTTGGTGCTCTGCAGGAAGCAAGCGAAGCGTACCTGGTCAGAGTGTTCGAGGACACCGTCTGTACGCGATTCACACCGAGAACTTCACCATCACGCCGAAAGGCACAAGGAGTAGGAGGAAGTGATCCCGGGGGATGTGTGAAATTGTGTTTTTACCATTGCGGTTAGTTAAAGAAACCATTTCGAATTAAAAAAAAACATTTGAGAAATTGTATATTTTCCGTTATTTGCTTGCGTTAATAAAAATTTTAACGTAATTATAATTTTTGTTTTATTTTACTTGTTTTAACAATAAGCATGAAAGAAAATAAACATTTACTGAATTTCGGTAATAATGTATGCCGAAGTTTTCGGCAATGCATTACCGAAGCACTCGTCAAAATTTGACAGTTGATCTTTGTCAAGTTTGCAGGCTAGTCGGTAATTTGAACTTTTACCGAGATTTTTACCGAGCTCTCAGCTGTTGGATTCTCGGCGATTTATTTTGCCGGCCTCGGCAAATTAAATTAAGTGTGTATAGCACTAAATTCCATATTGGCTTCTCTAACGGTGTTGAGATAATTCGATATTCTGAATCTGCATGTCAAACTGAGCCGAAATCCAAATTTTCATGAATTTTGGAGCCCAGGAACCTATTTAAAAATCAATTTGAAGTTTGTATGGGAGCGATTTGTCGAATCACCCCTCGTCGCAGTTTGTACTGGGCGGAGCTGTCAAACAGTTGCCCAGCTGTCAAAAGGTGATTTCAAAAAATTTCTTTGGAATAGATTTTAGGTACCAAAATAAGGTTCTAAAAATCTGAAAAAATATCATAGTGGCTCAGAAAAAGGTGCTCTTTCGTATAAAATCAAAAAATCAACATATTTTTCAAAATTTAAAAACCCAATTGTTCAACATGAAAACAAATGTCTGCGGTAATGTCACATCATCAGTTAAAACAAACTTACTGTTTGGAATGTATAGCGCATTTAGTTCACCACTGGACTATCGCACTAGTTTTCATGAGTGCGAAAACGCTAATAAAAGTGCGCGATTGCATCAAATCAACTCGGTGTCTTCAGAGCACTTGTTCACCATAGATTGAAGAAATAGTGCGCCGAAGACATCAACCTGATTTGATGCAAACGCGCACTTTTATTTACGTTTTTGCACTTATGAAGTCGCAGTTCGCAGTCCAGTGGTGAACTAAATGCGGTATATGACAAGTTGTATTTCTCTATGCGGGGAGAAATCGATAAAATCAGTTAGGCCATAATAAAAATCGTTTCTAGATTGAGTTTAAATAAGGGCGAAAGTAACATAAGAGAGTTCTCTTCATCGACTCTCTCTTCTTCAAATTAAAGTGACAAGATTCGGACAAGATGCAAGTATTGTTGAACTTTTTGGTCATAAATCGCTAGGTTGCGATGCAATCTAGCGTCTAAGTGTAAAAAAGTTCGATTGAATTTGCATCTTGCCACTTTAGTTGCAAAAGAGAGAGTCGATGAAGAGAACTCTCTCATGTTACTTTCGCTCTTATTTAAACTCAATCTAGGTTTGTTGAATTACCCAAGTAACCACTAAGCCGTAAAAATTGGCACCAAGTTGATTCTATATTCATATGAAGAACAGTGCCAACAGAGCTTTTCAGAACTACATCCTATAATAGATCTGCTAAAAAGCCACTTTTGGCGAAATATTCGGCTGATATACGGCCAGCTTCAGTCTGCGTACCGAGTCTCTGGTGCAAGAGCTGTCAAAAGTGGGTTAAGGAAAAAGAAAAAAAAAAGTTATTTATCTTCTTTATGTTTTGCTCCGGATGCCTTTCCATCGAAGTCTATTTTTTCTTCGATTTTTACGTCCTGCTGATCCAGATTCGAACTTCGAATCTTCGGGCTTGCTATTTTCAAGTTTATTTCGTCACGTTTTCCATCTGATCCATTGATGCAGCGTGAGATCGGTTAGCTCAGTACCGTATTTGAGGAAAAGGAGGCAACAAGTTGGGACAGCATTGATGTTCCAAACCGAAATGTTTAGAATGATCCGATGGTCGGATGTGGAATCGGGCACAAAGTGGCCGCATACGAAATGTATGAAATGGTCGGGGAAATGGTTTTATGGATGGCGGTTCTGCGGGAGATGCAGCTAGGGAAGTTTGGAAGGTTGACGAGGTTTCATAACAGGAGGAATCAAAATGCGGCTCGTCGACTACTTTTGGTATTCATCTGTAGGTAAAAGCTCGGGTAAACCGATTACAGCTGCACAGGTAAATATCTGATGCATTCGTAATAGATGATCGAGGAAGTAGCTGTACATTAATTTGTTTTTTATAGTGGCGAGATGACGATAATCATCCAACACCCAATCTATCGTACAAAAGTTCCGATGATATTTCATTGTTCTCCGACGGTTCAGTTTTGTTTTGCTTCAAATCAGCTCTGATTGATATAAACGTCATGTACGCCAAGCCTTTTAACAGCACTGTCAGGCTTCTAATTCGGCTCACAGGCTCTGGGTTTGCAAGCACTACAGTGTAGCGTAATATACTAATATACGGCTTATTTTAGTGCTTACAATTTATGATGCCTGTGAGCATTTGAAAATCGCATACAGAGCCTAATGACACGGAGAAGCTGCTGAATGACCTTTAGACCGCTTACGACAGTGCTTAGTGGTTACCTGGGTAGGTTTTTAAATTTTGAAAAATGTGTTGATTTTTTGGTTTTATACGAAAGAGCACCTTTTTCTGAGTCACTATGATTTTTTTCAGATTTTTAGAACTCTGTTTTGGTACCTAAAATCAATTTCAAAGAGATTTTTTGAAATCACCTTCTGACAGCTGGGCAACTGTTTGACAGCTCCGCCCAGTACAAACTGCGACGAGGGGTGATTCGACAAATCGCTCCCATACAATCTTCAAATTGATTTTTAAATAGGTTCCCGGACTCCAAAATTCATGAAAATTTGGATTTCGGCTTAGTTTGACATGCAAATTCAGAATATCGAATTATCTCAACACCGTTAAAGAAGCCAATTGGGTTTTTAAATTAAGAAAAATGTATTGATTTTTTGATTTTATACAAAAGATCACCTTTTTCTGAGCCACCATGATTTTTTTCAGATTTTTAGAACTTTATTTTGGTACCTAAAAATGATTTCGAAGAGATTTTCCAAAATCATCTTTTGACAGCTGGCCAACTGCTTGACAGCTCCGCCCAGTACAAAATACGACGAGGGGTGATTCGACAAATCACTCTCATACAAACTTCAAATTGATTTTTAAATAGGTTCCCGAGCACGAAAATACATGAAAATTTGGATTTCGGCTCAGTTTTGCATGCAGATTCAGAATATGGAATTACCCTGATAAAAAGTATTGTCGCGCTTATCTTTTATTAGAGTCCTGCGGCGATCGTACGCTCGCAAAGCATACCGCCGCATGACAGTCGCAAGGCAAAACAAAAGAAAAAGTGTTCCCGCCAAAAACAAAAGCACGTGGGTTTCGCGAAGTGACAGATGTTTTTGAATGTATTTGTGACGAACGGCAAGAGTAGCTCAGTGGAATGAGTGTTCTTGCTGTCAAACCCCATATAGTGGAACTATATACTTTTAAATCTGGTGACGCTGTTATGATTAGTGACTGTCGCGCTGATATCAGAAGCCAGAGGCAGATAATCGCCATATTCTGATTTTTCTTGAGAGGCATAATATCATAAAAATACGATAAATTTTATTGTTACAACACCATTTTTTCGAAAAATATTCACCATTAAACATATTGTAATTTACACAACACACTCACCATCACCCCTATTGTTCTATACCATTCGGCGAATGGTAAATGGCACTTTTACAATAAAAAATGGTGATCGTTATGTATCTTAACCATAAAATTTTGAGAAAATTTTCATACACTTTTTCGCGAAAAACAATAGAATGTATTGTGTTTTTATGAGACATTTTTAGGGCAATTTTCAAAAGACAACAATATATCTTAATGTTTTTTCATTGTTCTTACAATACAAATACAATTAATTGAATGGCGTCAAATGAATCGTTGTTACAAAAAAAATACAATAATATTTGTTGTTATTTGTAAGCAGTTTTCGCTTTTGAAAATCCATAGAATTTATATTTCCCGCTAACATTTATATCCAGCATTTACGAGCACTAACGTCCGCCAGAATGATATGCACATTTTATGATAAGAATCAAACACTCTGATGTCTGTCTGGTATGTATTGCTTGGCAGCTGTTGATCAGATCTATCTTCAATCGTTTCAAATAACTGCCAAATATCACAAGTCAGACCTCAGGTCGTATGATCCATACCATAAATCGTTCACAATTCATGTGGCCATTAGTATCTGTAAATGCTGGAGAAAAATGTTACCAAGAAATATGAATTCTTTGGTTTTCAAAGGCGAAATCTGTTTAATATAACAACAAATATTATTGCATGTTTATTTTAACATCGGTTCAATTGACCCCATTAAACTAATTGTATTTGTATTGTTATCAATGGTAGTTTACTATTTACTAGATTCCATTAATTTATTGGAAAACATTAGAAAAATCATTGTTCATCTTTTTCTTGTCTTAACATCCTCACTTGGCTAAACCTGCTTTTCAGCCAGTTTTCTATAAGTACTTCCTCAGTTATTCATTGAGAGCTTCCTCTGCCAACACGGCTTGACGTCTGTCAGTTTTAGCGAATAACATTCGATAACCGAAACATCTACTGTACTCAAATTTAAAACAAAAACTATAAAAAATATGTCAAGTGATTTTGTATTTGATTATACAAACATGATCCAAGCAACAATAATACTTATTGTTATTTATTTGTTACAAATTGTTTTTAAGTGTCATTGAGAAATAAACTCTTTTTTAATAAAAAGTCCATGAGAACTTTGCAGACACTTTTGCAACTATTTAAAAACAACTTAAATTAATTTTTACTGATAGTAACTTTAAATTATTATAGAACTATTGAAAAACAGTCGAATCAATCAGTCACTAATAAAGCTAATGTTCACTTATTGTACGAACTATATGGGCTTGATTTCTATTGTAAAAAGTAACAATATATCTACTATGTGTTTTATTGTGAACAATAAAACCAGTCATTTGTTAATAATATTTACCATGTAATGAATGGTAATTTTTTATCCGGGTATTTATTTATCTCAACACCGCTAAAGAGGCCAATAGTCTATTTTATGAGGCTAGTCAAACGACAGAAGTACGCGCTCTGATGTTTACGTTTTCAATCATCATCCGGTTGATGATGGTTAATGACTGCACGCAATAATCAAGCGTAGTTTTTGAAACTGGCTAAAACCATAATTAGAAATTTTTATTTATTTTTTTTTCGCAAGATAACGAGTGAATCGCAACGAAAAAAATACCTGATTAATTATTGAGTTTTGTATTGCTTCTACGACAGCGTTTGAGCCTTTTTTGGCTCAAATTTCTCATATCTCCAATTTGTCGAACAAGTACCTTTTCAAAAATTACACGATATTCCAGCAAAACAAACGTACGTGGAATTCTGTCAGTTGACGCCGCTGCTGCGATCAGCTGTTCTGAAACGTCTCGTAAAATGGCTTATTTTAAATTTTCTCCGAAAAAGTTTCGACGTGCTCGTTGTTCTTTCCGTGATAAACCACGGTGTAAACGCTACCAACTCAAGAGCACCCCGAACTCTCGGTCTATCCGCTGTCAAAACAAAAAACCTGCTTTTTGACGTTTCCCCTTTCGCCGTCAGAGTGGTTGTGTTGTGTTGTTTTTTTTTTTCTGCACGGCTTTATGTGTGCGAGATTCGCCTTCAGCGGGTGAAGATGTTGACGAGATTACCACGACGGGTTTCTGTTACGACGACGACGACGATGACGGACGGACGGAACACATTTCGGGGCAGTACAGCGTAGCGTGCAGCAGGAGGAATCGCAGTAACCTTAGATCTGCCTCTTGTAATCGGGCGTGTTCGGATGAAAAGGACGGATTTTTTCTCTGTTGAAAATTTGCGAGTTGGCTTTGGACCGGAAGTGTTGTAGAAAGTGGATTTTCAGTGGTTTGGATGCGAAAGAATGTTTTGATTTGCTACGGTGTTACGGATTTTTTCAGTGGAAGAGAGACAGCGATTGAGCAACTTTTTTCTCGCAGAGGAAGTTGTTGGAAGGGGAGAAAACAAAGAAGAAGTGAAAGAAGGTTTAGCACGGCGGTGACGACGGAATTTTTTCGAGTTGATTGTGGTTCGATCTGGTGCAGGCTACGTAATGGACGAAGGAAATGTGAAACAAGAACAAGACGTAGACCTGGGGGCCTCTGCTGCTGGCGATGAAAATGGCGGTGGTTCCGATCAGGAAATTGTGGTTGGAATCGACGAGGACCATATCAATTTTCTAACCAGTATGGCGTCCGGTGGTGATGATTCACTGGATGGTCCACCGGAAGTAGATGGTGCTGAGGGAGCTCGAAGTGTCTATCGGAAGCATTTGGTTGAGGAGGAAGACGAAGAAGATGAAGACGTGATGGCTGCCGCAGAATCGATTTTATCCAAAACGGCGGAACGAACGCAGCAGCAGGTTTATCACTGCCAGTATTGTAATAAGGCCTTCACTTGGCTCAAGTCCCTTACGGTGCATCTTCGCACGCACACCAACGTAAAACCGTACAAGTGCGATCTCTGCGACAGGTCATTTGTGCGGTCCGATTATCTCAAATACCACATAATGAAATCCCACGAAACGACGGAACAGGTTTTCACCTGCACTGCTTGTTCCGGGGTGTTCGCCACTAATCGAGGTTTGCTTAGACACATTCGCACCGAGCACGATGGAAATGCCGATCGAAAAATATACTTCTCCGCAAATAATGAACAATCGGACAGCGAATCCCACGGCGATGTCGAAGAAAGCAGGAAATTTGCGTGCACCTATTGTGACGAATATTACGAATCCGCTGATCCGCTCGTCAACCACATGAAACGCCATCTGGGCATAAAGCCGTTCAAGTGTGACCTCTGCCCAAAGTCCTTCATTCGGATAGATTTCCTGCAGTGTCACCGCTCCAACCACCTGAAATCCCTCGATTACAAACAAAACGGTTTCCCAGAGGAACCGGCGTCCAAACGACCACGAATAAGCTTGAAAAAGTTGGAAGATCTTGTCGGCCAGTCGAACGCTGCTTCGCGGGCAGCGTCTTCCGATGACGACGAAGATGACGAGGAAGAAGAAAACGAAAGAAGAAGAACAGCTGGAGTCAGTTTGTCCGAGCAGAGTGAAGATGAGATACCGCAGAACTTGCCCGAGGAAACCGAAGAGCAGAAGAGTATGATAGCGGCGCTGCTAACGGAGGTGATCAAGACGGAGGGCAGCGACCGGTTGCAGTGCCCACGGTGCGAGAAAACATTCAGACAGGAGACGGCCTTGAGGGTGCATCTGCGGTTGCATACAGGTATGTTGGGATTTAATATTAGAAATCCGGTATGTTCCACTTTAGCATAAGTGAGATCTTTCGCGTTGTTGAAATAGGTAATTCTATCCATTTTTGATTTGATCCATTACGCTGATCGATAAGGCAAAGCATTGCTAAAATGACGAGAACGCTAGAAAGTTGAGCATTGGATCGTACAATTTGATTTCGGTTCGTTAATGATTTGTATAACAGATAAGGTACACCGGGGCAAGTTGAAACGGGTGGGGCAAGATGAAACACGAAGTTTTGAAATAGATTTTAATATAATTTGGAAACTTATCCTTCGCTAAAAGATTGTTTGAATCAAAAACTATGTGCTATGGCGATCAAACTGTTTATCATCATTAGAAAACAGCATGTTAACCCGCTGTTTCATCTTGCCCCACCCGTTTCAACTTGCCCCGGTGTACCTTAATCTTAAATCTTTGCCTAACAGTGAATTAAATTGTCGCACAAGAGCAGCACAAAAGAATCATGCACGCAGAAAAATGACACGTATTAGAACCTGAGACATAGAACCAAATTCAAAGAGACTTCATTTCTGAGACGCGGGGTTTATAGAATCGAAAAAATATTTCTTTGATTTTAATATCGGAGAATGCACATCTATCTATCTATCTATATCTATATCTATATATCTATATATAAATATATATGTATATATATATATATATATATATATATATATATATATATATATATATATATATATATATATATATATATATATATATATATATATATATATATATATATATATATATATATATATCTATATAAAAAATGAGTTTGAAGTTTCTTTGAGGCAACAAAACTCAAGAACGGGTGGACCGATCAGCATGAGTCTTGCATGGTTCGATTCGTATTCGTGGTGGCTGTGTTTATATGTACAAAAAGTTACGAAAATCCCCTAGAAAAGTAAAAAAAAAATGATTAAGTACTGATTTTTTATGAGAAGGGAACAAATTAAGCGTGATCAAAATTAATTCAATCTAGAGTGCGTTGCTGCAATGACCTCAACAGTTGTCAAACAACCACAGCTTGGCAAGACAAAGTTTGCCGGGACAGCTAGTCTATCTATATAT
The DNA here is from genome assembly GCF_035046485.1 of Aedes albopictus. Classification (NCBI taxonomy): domain Eukaryota; kingdom Metazoa; phylum Arthropoda; class Insecta; order Diptera; family Culicidae; genus Aedes; species Aedes albopictus. The sequence goes on from NC_085138.1 coordinate 299,903,375, forward strand.
ATAAAAATGAGTTTGAAATCCCTTTGAGGCATCAAAAGTCACGAACGGCTGAACTGATCAGCATGACTCTTGCACGGTTCGATTCGTATTCGTGGTGGCTGTGTTTATATGTAATAAAAAGTTACGACAATCAACTCCAAAAGTTAGAAAATTGATAAAGTACTGATTTTCCATGAGCTGGGAAGGAAATCAACACGATCGAAATGAAACCAATCTAGATTGCGGTGCTGTTTTGAGCCCTACAGTTGTCAAACCAACACAGCTTGGCAAAACAAAGTTTGCCGGGACAGCTAGTATATATATAATGAGTTTGAAGTTCCTTTGAGGCAACAAAACACACGAACGGATGAACCGATCAACATGTTCTTAGTACGGTTCGATTCGTATTCATGGTGGCTGTGTTTACATGTAGAAAAAGTTACCAACATCATCTAGAAAAGTATGAAAATAGTGAAGTTAAAGTTTTTTATGAGCTGGGATGAAATTTAACACGATCGAAACAAAACCAATCTAGAGGGCGGTGCTGCAACGACAAATAGTGTGACAAGGGGAGAAGGGGGTTGAAAAAGGCCAATTTTTGCATGACGTAATTTATGGACGCTTCCTAATGAGCAAGATGATTCAGTTTTACTCTGAGATTTTCAAGAGCAGATCTGGCAGTGAACGATAACTCGCTATCAGTGATGCATATTACAACAGTATCCGTGTTCGATTCTCGCGTTTTTTTTTAATTCGTTACCACTTTTCAACGTACCACCGGTCCCGCCTTATGGCTAGTTTCCACTTTGTACGTACTGGGTAAAGCCGAGTTTGGTGTTTGAAAGGAATCGCTCAAGAAAATTCTTGACCGATTCCTGGCAGAAACTTTTCACAGTGACTACCATTTGAACTGTCATTTCTTCGCAACTGCGTACTGTGATCGAAGAAAAACGGTTTCTTGGGCGATTCAGGCAAGGAATTTCCCATGCATCAAGATAGGCCGAAAAATTCCTTCTGAACTGCAAACAGCGCTTAAAAGATAGGACAAGTAATGGTCAAGTAATGATTTCGCTTTAAAATTACTTTGTGCAGTTCGCAGATGGCAAGTAAGGAAAAAAGTGTAACACTCGTAACGCCTCCCGTGCGAATCAAATGGAGCTGTCACTTTTCCTTGCGGAAAAATAGTCCGCGCTATTATTCCGCAAGGAAAAGTAACGTTTCTCCCCATACTGGATCAGTTATCAAAATTACTTGCGGAAAAAGGTGGAATTTTACTTGAGCGCTCTACTGCCCCCACTCGCATAACAGTCCCATCTTTGCTGGGATTCATATTCATATGGGACAGTTATGCGAGTGGGGGCAGTCTACTTGGCAACAAGAAACTCTGGAGCTCGATTTGAATAGGTCGTATGTACATTTGTCGATATAAAATTCGATCAGTTTATTTTAGTTATTGTAGCAATAGAGAAGATATTTTGGAGACTTTTAATGATGGAACGGATAGCCTGTTTTGTGATGATTCTACTGTATGTATCAACTTTGTTCAATTTCAACGGTTTATGCTATAATAAGCGAATCCAACTGATCGAATTTTTAATCGACAAAAGCACATACGACCTTTTCAACTCGAGCTCCAGAACTAAGCTTTAGTGTTTTATGCATTATGGTGGCCAGGTGTTGTTCTAGTTTTTCCAGCTGTATTGTAAAGCACTAACCATAGTCTCGAAATATCTATCGATGACCGGTTATTGCTGGCAGATGCAGTAGAAAGTTTGTCTTAATACGTATCAATCGTCTTTGACAAACGAGAAAAAACTGACCTCACCGATTACCTGTCTCTGAGCCAAATTTGGTATAGAGTCTTCAGTCTCCGATTAGTCGCTTCATGTTTGGTGGAGGCTTTTAATACAATGGGTTACACAGTCGCTATCCGAATGAAGAGAATGATATTCCGTGTAATATATCACAATTCAAAAGGGTTGCGATATATTGCATGGAATGGAGAGGCTGAATTGGCAGACAATAGAATCGTCAATGTCGTAGGGCATAGTATGTGACTATTGTCGAAACCAAAAAAAAAAATAATGCCCAACCAAATCATTAGCAATATCAATTTGCTTCAAACGCGTTCCAGTGATAGGGTTAAGATTATGATCAATTATTACAATACAATTTCACGTCTCTATATGTGTTTGTTTAGTAGTTTTAGAGGTAACATCTTAATAAGAAATTTTCTGTAGGTTCATAACTTGCACTCAACGAGTTGAATGTTATATTGCCTCACAACTGTAAGCAACATCATTACTCATTCATAAAAGGTTGTATCAGCAGAACGCCATTGATTTAGAAACAGCAGTGCGCAACGGATCTATTGTCATACCAAAATGAAACACACACCGTCCCTTAAGGATCGGACACTTGTGCCGTAGGTAGACCAACGGTATTAGAAACTCACTTTTTATTAAGTCCCGAGTTTGTAACATCGTCGTGTTTCATCTAGTAGACGTATATCGCTCAGCGGAGGGGAAAGCACAGATAGGCAAAGAGGCCAGAGGATGCGTTGAGATTACAGAATTACAGAATTACACTTACCACTTTTTAACAAAAATATTTTGTTTTTGAATCTAAGTCGATGGATATTTGTTTCTAAAAAAAATATAGACTTTACAAAATTCCTAATTTCTTTTTTTTTTTTTTTTTCATAGTGATTACGGCGGTAGCACACTGTGCTTATGTTCTAACACCGCACCCTTTCCCTACGTTTGCTTCTATGAGCCTCTATTTTTGTTTCAACACACAGAAGTACGTAGGCATATCGTGGCCCAAGTCGACACTGTTTTGGCCTGCGTTGAACAAAAGTAGTTTTAATAAAAGTTTCCCCTTTTTTCTTTTGTCAATTGTTTTTTTTTTTGTTTTTTTTTTTGTAGTATGGTCCATGTATTTAGTTAGGTTCTTGTCAATTTGTCAGTTATTCGAAGTAGATCTCCAATATGTAGTCAATAAGTCAATTAAGTCATTCTGATCTGTTCTATAATAGCAGCTTTAGTCTTTGCTTTATTGAAGTGTAGTTTTATTGGAAATATGCTTAATATCGTTATTAAAAAGAGACGTCTGGAACTGTGTCCTGCTAGTTGTTCCGTCATGCACTAATAATGCCTAGGATATTAACGAAAACACGTGTGTTCGATCAGATGTCCATTGCGTAGAAAGTCAAGGAAAATAGGTTTCTTTATTGTCAGTTGTTATGTAAGCCTCGCTTGAAGCACTTCCCGTGAGAACCCTGTCATCTGTACACCAACTAATCCGTATCTTCGTACACAGCTAAATACTATACTGCCAACCGGCGAAAAGCCTATGGGTAAATATTTAAAAAAAAATGAATAATAATGCTGTCTAGCGCGTTGTTTTCTATCGGCCACTATTTTAGTCTAGTTCCCAACTGCAAACTTTTTTCCAATCTTATCGTCAATTGTCTTCTAGATACCCCACGGAATTGATGAGTAGTGAGTTCAATGCAGAGATCCCCCCCCCCCCCTCACACTCCCAAATTGTGGTAGGCCCCCGCTAAACCTGCAAACCAGACCCACTCCCAGCCAAAATCTCTAGCAGATGTGGACAAACCGGTGCTCAACGTGCTCTCCCATAGTGGCAACATCAAATATGTGGACTGTACAACAATAGTAGTTTTAATGAAATGAATACTATGAATTTAGGCCGACACTCGAAGTGACGAACTTTACAGTTCTAGTTGAGTAAATACACGAAAGATAAGTAACAACAAATGTGCACAAACAGATGCATAACAATATGCATGCAAAAAAAGGCCGCAACTATCCATGGTGAATTTAAAATAATGACAGCGTAAATATAATGGAACAGACTCACCGAAATTAGCTCCAAAATGTCCCCTAGACGATGCTATTGTTCACTCTTTGTAGCCACGCGTTGTAGAAAATGAACCTGAAATGACAAGAAGACAGTGGGCCGCCAAACTCCACAACATGGCGGCCCGGAAATTTTAGTATTCTGTTTATAGCATTGTTGAGCATCATAGAGAGCATAATTTATATTCAGTTTTAAATATAGTTTCTTGTTACTATGCTAAGAAATAGAGAGATTCAAAAGTTTTTTTTTCTACCTGCACCAGTGAACTTCTTGAGTGAACAGCATTCAACATCTAAAATTTAGATTCTAAATTGTTCATTCACTAATGCGATTTTATTATCACCCTGCCCTGTCTTAATTAGAAGATATAAGTAATGCAGAGACATCCCATATGCACTCTTGCATTACATAATAAGGTTGGACCCTGCTGCAATCAATGTCGTTATGCTATCCACTCCTGAGTTTATAGTTGCTATAAAAATAACTTCGAAGAAGTGAAAAAGAATAGTACGAATCAACTTGTTAATAAAATGCTGCTACTATTACTATTACTACTACTCTTACTACTACTACTAACTACTACTACTAATGCTACTATCAAAAGTGCAATGAGTGATCGTTGGCTTCCCAGTCTTGTTAGTATTTAAAGAGTTAGTATAGACTGGTAATAAGCCCTGTCGGTCCCCCCAGCACTGCGCGTAATCAACTGTTGTTAGATCATGCGACAGCGATTAAGCGTATGCTGGAGGCATGACAAATCAAGCGTTTAAATTAAAGTCAATAAAGCAATGGTATGATTATTCAGATTCTATTTTAGTTTAATTTTGTAAAGAAATGCTTAAATTCAAAACCTAGCTACTTTCAAATACTATTCCATTTACTATTTCACTAATTTTCGTTACTATATTTAATTTAGCTAATCTATAATTATAAAAGACTAAAATTGAAATTATTTAAACACATTTTCACTATATGACGACGCTTGATAAGCCATCGTCAAACCCATCACTTTTGGACAGGGAAAAATATAGACTTTACAAAATTCCTAATTTCAAAACAATAATGTTATTGATTCAAAGTGAAGAAGTATTTGAAACTAAAATCAACGTCGCAAGGCTTGATTTTAGAAACAATGAAATGAATGCGCTTCGCTTCAACTTAGTGTTCTTTGAGCACTTCCACAGTTATTAATTGAAGGGCTTTCTTTGCCTGCCATTGCATGAATTTGTATATTGTGAGGCAAGTACAATGATACACTATGCCCACGGAATCGAGAAAATTTTCCTGACCGGAGCGGGAATCGAACCCGCCGTCTTCGGATTGGCGATCCATAGCCTTAACAGGCTAACTGGAGACCCACTGACAATTCTATCGGTAAGAACTTGGTTACAGAGTGTTGGATTAAGTAATTCATGTCGCCTTTACCTAAGTAACTATACATTGGTTTCTCCTTCATATTACATATATCGATGTTATCAACAGAAATATATTCTAAAAGGGACTCACCTCGTTTGTAGATGTCACTATTTCCCCATGTAGTGTGATGGGCATTGGCATCGCAACCGATGGTAAGTGCTAGCTTAATTTGTTGTCGGCAGCTTGTGACAAATTCGCAGATTGAAGAAATTGGAGTTTCTGTTTTATAACCTCAATCCTGATGCCTACGATAGCTTGTTTGTTGAATTCTGTAAGGAGAATAAAATTAAACCTTCCTTTCATTAAGATAGCTATTTTTGGGGAAAGAATGGTTATCTTCATACTGGCGTTACCGCCTTATTGTTGACCCTGACCTATCGTCATAAGACGGTCTTCTTTGGCAAGTCATTGAAACAGTACGCTCGGTGCCTCTCTTGGGTGGGTCTGGCTAAACATTTTTTTACTAGCTGCTCGTCAGTTTTGCGTTTTTGCTTTTTGTGGTATATTTTTTTGAGATTTCTGGAATCTTTCTCTGTATTTCCAATGATTAACTGTCGTTCACACCACGGTTGTTTTCCATTTTCTGGTTTGCTTTACCTTTCGTATTTGGAATTCTGAATCAGCTTTAGGCGAATTTTCCCATATTCGCAAGTAATATTTGCTAGTCTTTGCTGAAAACCAGAGCGGGGTCTGGACCCTAATTTAGTAAATTCAATTCAATAAAAGTATGCCAATTACACAAGTTTCAATAATACTTCAACTACTTTTTACCATCCCACCTACTAGGTATAACACCGTTCAAGTGTCCGCTGTGCAGCCTGGCATTTATGCGACAGGATTTCCTGAAGAACCATCTAAAGAAGCACATCGAGGACAACGGCGAAGATCCTGGTGCCCCCGGGGCCATCGATACGTCCAACCTGTCGTTCAACACACCAGCCTTCGCCAGCACGGCAAGTACCTCTACAACGGCTCCCATATCACTACTGAAACCGCTCAGCGCGCGTCCCCAATCCACTGGAATCTCACTTCTCAAACCACCGGAAGAGCGCAAACCTGCGGACCAACTGGAGTACTGCATCCGGACTGACGACGGAAAATTCATGTGCACGGCCTGCGAACGAGTATTCTCCCATCAGCAAACGGTACGGATTCACTATCGGATACACACCAACGAGAAACCCTACAAATGTCCCAGTTGTCCGGAATCGTTCATACGGTCGGATTATCTGGAACGGCACATGAAGATCCATTGGAAGGATGGAGTGCCTCCGATGGCAATCATGCCACCGGTCGTAATGAAAGGTTCCTTCTCCGGCATTGGGATGTCCGATAGCAGCGACTCTACCAGTCCCCAGAAGCCAACGATTGGCCGGGCTGGACTGACCCCAGAAAACTACCACTTCGTGGACGCTGGCGATGGCCAGTATGCATGTAAGATATGTGATCAAGTGTTCAGTCATAGTGATTCCCTGCGGAAGCATGCCCTTACCCACACGGAGGAAAAGCCGTTCTTCTGTGACATTTGCGATCGGTCATTCAACAGGGTGGACTACCTAAAGGAGCACTTCAAATCGAAACGCCACCGGCAGGCACTAGCCGAGGTCAATGGGGAAGTTCTGGATGACGATGACGACTCTACTACTGATATGAGCTACACCAGTAGAATGGCGAAGACAAAGTCGCCCATCAGCCCCATGACGAATGCCCTAGCGGAAAGATTGGAATTCCAGCGAACCGATGATGGACGGTACAAATGCACTGAGTGCGACAAGACCTTCGTTACTGCTGTGACCTTGAAGATGCACCTCCGGTTGCACACCGGCGAAAAACCTTACAAATGCAATTTATGTGGCGCTGCATTTATCCGTTCGGATTACCTGAAAACGCACGAAAAGATCCACCGACAAGATGCGTTCATGAGGCAACGGCTGGTAACAGGCGATGGCCACTTCTCGTCGGAGGATGGATCAAACGACGGTTCACTGATGCAACAGGTGGAACCGACGGCCAGTTTTAAAGGGCTGTTGAACCTAAAGAACGAAGCGAACGTGGATATCGGAGGAACTGTGATGCAAGATGGCGAAGCCGATGATGATGCGGAGGAACCCCAGCAAGGCGAAGACGAGGAGGAAGAGGAAGATGAAGAGAGCGAGGATGAACAGGTGAGCGGTGGTAACGATCGGAGTCCAAGTGTGGGGGGTATTCTGAAAACAAAATCGTAGGTTTTAAATGAATGGATGGACTAACTTGAACGTATTTTTTGTTAATTTTAGGTCATTGAAGTGATGGTGAAAGAAGAATACTCCGATGATGATGACGAAGAAGGTGAAAGGGAAGAGGACGGACAGGAAGGGTAAGATCGCATTGATCATTTTCCCTATAATCTCTCTTTTTGAGAGTTTTACACATAAAGAAATACTCTTTTAACTAGATACCTATCAACGAACACAGTAAATTGTAACTAACTTGTATCTTATTTTTTTTTTTACTATAGCGAAGAGGAACCAGGTGGCCCCGGTGAGAACGAAGACGGCGAAGAACACGAGAACAACAACGGCTACGATCATCATGGGGAGAGCATATCGCGAGCGACTGGAGCAGCCATGGGTAACGAAGCATCGGATTCCAAATCGAAACATCGATGTCACATTTGCAAGAAGGAGTTTGCGTGGCCCAAGTCGTTGAAAATCCATCTCCGAACGCATACGGGAGAGCGGCCGTACGAGTGTGAAGTATGTGGCAAAAGCTTTACCCGGTCGGATAGTTTGAAGGCGCACAGGAACACCCACGGTGATGTCCGCGTGCTGCAGTGTCACTTGTGTGAGGCGTCCTTTCTTAGCGATGGCGGGCTAATACGACACCAACAGGAAGAACATGGCATAGAACCTTTGGATGGTTATTGAATCGGTTGTGCTTAATGATCCGTCGAAATACTTTTTATCACTCCACACTACACTGTCAAAAATTGAGACAATATGTTTGTAGGTTTTGGCGTTGAATCCACTTCTGAAGGATTGTCAATGTCCACCTAGAATGGGGTTTGATCACTTGCACTCACACTGAATTACAAGCACATGTATAAATTGAGTAATCGTTTTTAATGAGGATGTGTATTGTAACATACAAAACTTAAGTTTATTGAATTTGTACGGTTTTAAAGTTCGCGTAGTGTCACTACAAACAATTTCCATGCCATCGTGAGCTAGAATACGAATCATGCAACATAAAACACATGCTGTGCTTTGAAACCGTCTTATTGATTGTTGTTTTTTTTTGTTATTAAAAGGGAGACTGAACAGAGCACCTGGCAATATTCCTTTTGTCGTTTTTCTTTCTTTTAGATTTTAATGTAACTTGTGTTCAACACAACAAAATGGATAGCAAACGCGAGTGCTGCATTAGATTTTAATGTACAATTTAAAGTTATCAAGAGTACACACTAATCGCAAGATGTTAGTTATTTTTTCACATGAACTATGTATATTTGTATCGATTGTATAAAGGTATCCTGTTCAACAAAGTGATTGAATCTACTTATCTCAATGGTTCGGGCTTGTTTGAAGAATTATAAATTATCCGAAATTCCATTAACAATATTTTTTAAACTTTTATCAATCTTTTCGGAATGTATATAGGGGAAATTACCTATTTTCGGCCGTTTTGTTCTCTTCGTCTTTGGGGTTTTTTTTTGAAACCTATTGAACTCAGAGTTGGTCTCAAATCCTTCCCAACTAAGCTTAATTATATAGCCAAGTTTCAGGCAATTCGGCTGACATATACCCTCCATGACGAAGAGAACAAACCTGCCGATAATACCCATTGTCACTTTATGACATTCTCTTGCTTCAAGTCAGATTCTAGAAATCATTGTTGAAAATGCTTTGATATTCATGTATCTACACAACAGAAACACACAACTTAAGGGATAGGTTGGCCTCTTCAGCAAAGTTGTAGCATTTTCGATTCCAAACCATTTTGCTTAACACGTTTAGGTGAAACACCAAGAAAGCCCATTGCAATTTTGCATACAAACTTTAGAGGCACAAATCTGACGAACAAATCATCGAACCAAGTCGCACTTGATTATCCTGGCTTTGCTCACTTGCAAAAAGAGGCAGCTTTTCAAAATCGACCGCATTTGTTTACGAATTTTTAATATTTGTGCTTTTGAAAACGTGAGTAGGGGTGCAAGTCGGCCATTGTGGCAGCCATATTGGTACTCTCTGAAGTTTCTCCTTAATGTGGTAATTTTCATGCCAACGGAGATAATGTCCTGTGTTTGAAAGTTAATTCCAAAAAACACGTTTTTCATGCACGGTAAAGCCTGGGTAATTCTGTTCTGTTCTGTTTTGTTATAATCAACGCACCTCCGGGCCGTGGCCAATCTGCATTGAATCACTGGGAGATACGTCTACCAGTAGACTTGTATCTGGCCTATGCTAAACCGATTAGCATAGCAAGTCCTTTCCACTGATGAGTAGGCTCGAATGTCCCGCTCCTCCCTATAACCTATAGAGGGAAATAAGGAGTTTTCAGTTTCAAGTTTTGCATGGATCATGACACCAACTCTTTCTACCATAATGCTTTAAAAATTCTGAAATAAATGAAAACTAATATGATAAAAATAATTGAGATACAAGTTTTTACGCAAAATTTAAAGATCAGTTATTTAAGCAGGCCGCGGAGGCTGAAACATGCCGCATTTCGTCTTTACCGCGTTTTTGCATTTTTCTTTGTGTTTTTAGTTCGTACTTGAGTGGAACGCTAATGGAAGAGTGAAAGGTCGACGGTCGTCAGTGACAAGCAGGGCGCGGATGCTGAAACTTACCGCATTTCGTCGTTCCCGCGTTTTCGTATTTTTCTTTGTGTTTTTTGTTCGCTTTTTGTGTAAACGATCGACGATGGCTCGGTGGCAAGAAACCACATTGCCCGCATCGTGGTGCTCGTGTTCGTCGTTATTCCGAGTTCGGAAATGCTAGTATCCAAGAGATTGTTTTTCAGTGCGTCGGGTATTCTCGCTTATGTATTTTTTTCGGATTCTTCGATGGACGATCGGAGAATCAGCGAGTGGTGTGTGCATATTTAATATGGTTGGACCGGTTGCATGCTGAGACCAAAGCCAAACATAGAAAACCAGCTTGTCAGGATTACCCGGTGAGTTCGTTCCTTATTATTACTTTTTATATTTGAACATGACATATATGGGGATTTTGGAGGGGTAGCCTAAGGAAGTTAAATGAACTGGTTTCCGGGCAAATGTTCGTGGGGTGGCCAGACTTTGTCACGAGATAACAATTATCATGTTGTTTTCCGAAGGTCTCCAGTGAATTTAGCTTACCCTGCTACAACAAACCATCAGGTAGATCATTCCGTTCCGGCATGACTCTGCAGCCATAGGTAATCCAGTTGGAGATGAACCAGCCTCGGGCTGAAAATCTCCCTAATAAAGCTAATAATAATAATAATAATAGGTAATCCTTGCGCTGATAGCACAGCGCAACATTTTTTTTGTCTCAAGAGCAAACTTATGTGTCTCCGAAGGATTTTGGGCCGCTGAATCCGAATCCGGGCTCAGATTTGCTCCAACACGTCACAATTTTGAGCTATACTTCAATTTATAGGGCAAAATATGCGATTTTTGGCTTTTTTGACTGCAAGTTATTAAGCATGGAAATATTTTTTTAGGCTATCAAACGGTTAATTGGTCAATTAACATCTAAATTAACGACTCATGCAAAATATTTCGTTTTACCTAATCAAATTTGTAAGATTTAGGCATTTAATGTTAGTATGAAAACTTGCATGCAACTTTTGGAGGGTGACTTGTATGGAAAATATCGTACCTAACATAAATCGCTTAAAACTATCAAATTTGATTTGGTAAAACGAAATATTTTGCATGAGTCGTTAATTTAGATGTTAATTGACCAATTTATCCTTTGATTAGTTAAAAAAATATTTCCATGCTTAATAACTTGCAGTCAAAAAAGCCCAAAATCGCATATTTTGCCCTATACATTAAGGTATAGCTCAAAATTGTGACGTGTTGGAGCAAATCTGAGCCCGGATTCAGATTCAGCGGCCCAAAATCTGTCAGAGACACATAAGTTTGCTCTTGATACAGACCAAAAGTTATTTTTTGTTACGCTGTGTAGTGGGTACACAATCATCATCATCATCATCATCAAAATTTAAAGATCAGTTATTTAACGTTGAACTTTTCGTCATTGAAATCATCGTCATCATCAAACATTTGAAAGCAGTTTTTTCGTTCAAAACAAAAGTTTTTTCTATGAAAATATATTCACTGTACTCCACATGAGAAATATCATGCAGTGAATATATTTTCTTGATCCTTATTTTGATTTGCAGCGAGAAAACTGCTTTTTATTTTCCGAAAAATGATGACGAATGCTTGAGCCTTAAAGGTGAATTGAAGAAATGTTAAGTACGGTACCTATATTATAAAATGTTCCGCATCGCCACGAATGTCATGAATAAGCAAACACATAAATATTCTATTTGCCCAGTAGTAGAAAGAGTTGCGTGCCTGTTTATAAAAGTTTTTACTTATCTTGATTGCTCCGGACAATTTCCGTTTGTGTTGGGGAACTTCGTGAGTGTACCAGGATAGGTTTACTTCAAAACTATGGCGTTTTCTGGAATTAAAAAATAAAAGAAAATACTGGGCCGCACAGCTCCGCGACCCACTTATATTAGTATAAATATACTAGCTGCCCCAGCAAGCACTATTAAATGCTACACTTTCACACTATTGGTTTCGGTTTCTTAGTTATTTTAAATTGATATGGCAAGAAAACATTATTAAGCATTAGACATTCAAAACATATTAGGGTGTACTCACAAAACAACTATCACATATAAAAATACTGATATTGAAAGTTAAAATTAATATTAATCACAAGTAAATACAATGTCAGCACTGTGAATGAGCAATTAGAATACACGATATAGGGTGACATTGGGTATTATCTGCAGGTTTGTTCTCTTCGTCAGGAGGGGTTTTTGTCAACCAAATTGCCTGAAACTTGGCCATATCATTTAGCTTTGTTGGGAAGGATTTGAGGCCAACTTTGAGTTCAATAGGGTTCAAAAAATCCCCCAAGACGAAGAGAACAAAACGGCCGAGAATAGGTAATTTCCCCTACTACTATTTGTTGCATATTGATTGTTAAAATTAACCAAATAGTGGAAAGCCCAGACAACAATTCCAAGTCTGCTGACTCCAGAAAGATCCCAAGATTCGTCACAAAGCACAAATGTTTTCATTATGATTCACAACGACTCTCGCAACCCTTCCCGACTCAACCGACTGGAACTGTTTTTTGAGTATAGAAACTACTAATCCCTAGCAGGTTCCTCCTGTTTATCGAGCATTTCTGATAAATCAGCTATACTCCATCTGTAGCAGCCGGTTCGCAATGAACCGTTGGAGGCGCATTAAAGTGTTAAAGGTGATATTTTCATTACAAGAATTATAATTTACTTCCTTCACTTTAATACCGTCAAACCCTGTGATATTGGCTAGGGTAAAGCCTGGCTAATTCACGCAATATTGAGATCACTAGCCTCTGCTCAGTAATTCCGTTCCCTACCTCCGTGTGGCACCGCCGGATTGCGAGCAACTTTAGGGAAGATCGGGTAACCAACCCCGGAACCTGAGCGTCTGTTTTGGGGCTGTCCATAAACTACGTAGACTTATTTTTGACCAGCTCAGACCTCCTCTCCCCCTCTGTAGACTTGACAATTTTAATGGAGCGTAGACTTTGGCCAGGCATGGAGCGCAGGGAGCACGATGGGCAAACTAGATGGAGCGTGACTTGGCAAGCATTGGTCGATAAATTAGGTGAAATACGATAAAAATAGTTTTTGTTAAAGTAGTTTTTGTCATCCTCTCAGCCCAATGACAAACGAGGGGCCCATCCAAAGTGTTTGTCAACCTTTTTATCATACTCTCGCGAAAAAACAAGAAAAAATTGAAATGCTAGACTTTATGTAAATGGCGGCTTGATTTCAACGAGAACTACACAATGGTAGAACTTTTCTGCGCGAGATATATTTTAAAAGCTTTTTCAAAGGACGTACCACTTTGCTAGATTACAGCAGAGCAGCGAATAATGAATTCCCGTAAGTAATTCTCGATACCTATGCATGATGTCATCATGTAGTCAGAACGCCAGCTGTACAAATTTAATTTATTTTAATAAACCACAATTGGAATTACATTTATTACATGAAGAGGAACAAGTACATAAAAAAGAACAGTCTACTGATTCAAAATTATAAAGCTAATAAATAAGAATAAAACAAACTTACTTCTTCTGGAAGTTATTACCTTCAGCCATCTGCATGATCTTGTTCAGATTCATCTGCAGCTTTTTCAGGTGCTCCAAGGTGTCCGAATCGATTTTCTGCACCAGACCCGTATCAATCGAGTCCATCTCAGTCGGCCGAAGCGACAGTATACCGTTTTGGATCGGAATGTTCACGTTGGCCATCTCTTCCACCATGGCCGCCGTTATGACCGGACTTCCGGTTATGGAGTAGATGCTCTCGCCGAGCCGGGCATGGCGCATCATGGCCATCGGCGTATTCGGTTGCACCTTGGGAGTGATCAGGGTCATACCTCGGTCGGCACTGACGGTTTGCTTCAGCCTGCTGCCCGGGACGGGTGTACGGAATTTAGATCGAGATAGGCGATTGCTATCGGCGTACAGGGATTGAGAACCGCCGAAGGTTTTCTTCGATTTGATGCTGAACAGGAGCGACGATTGCTGCTTGGAGGGAGTGGAATTCGAAGAAACAGATTTACTCCGTCGTCTATTTTTCATGGCGGAAGCTAGGGGGCCGTAGGGGCGTGCTTTGGCGGACGATAGTAGGTCTGAGTTTCGGTTGCTCGTTGCACTGTCCTCTGTAAGATATCCTTTGGGTTAAGGAAATGCGAGAAAATGCATGTTAATCGATGATTATCCCCAGATGTGTGATGGATGATGGTAGTGTTAGTTTCACCATGATGTAACGATACATGGAATTATGATGTGAATTTGATAATGTTTAACATAGGGGAACTTACGTATTCTCGGCAGTTTTGTTCTCTACGTCGTTTTTTTTTAAACCTGTAGGACTCAGAGTTGGCCTCAAATCCTCAAATCCTTCCCAACCAAGCTGAGTTATATGCCCAAATTTCAGGCAATTCGGCTCACAAAAATCCCCCATGACGAAGAGAACAAGCCTACCGATAACACACAGCGTCATCCTATTTGCTCAGCAACAATTTCATTTCATTTTCATTTTCATTTTGCAGCATTTGGTGGGGCAATGAGAGCGCAAGTCAGTCCAAAGCCGATGATAAGGAGGGGTAATGGCTGAATAGTCTTTGCTGAGCACACAAACGCCATGGGATAGCAAAAGGATATTTCGGGAGTAATTCGCGAATAGGGCGTAACTAACAAAGCAATAACAATGCGAAAACAACAACCGAATTTTGTTGATCAAATTTTAATTCCTATTTAGAAGTAATACAAAACGGTGAGTCGATAAGGAGAGCGTCCAATATAGCTCTGGTCCTCACAAGTTCCTACCTCATGCTTCCACGGGTCAAACGATGACAAAGACCGCCAGCTAAGAGTTGTGTGCTTAGCTGGTAGCGCAGCCTGGGCACTGTTGTCCTTCTGACTTCAGCTAGATTGAGGAGGTACGATCCGAGTGTCTGTTCACCAAGGAGGTGCGGCTCAAACAGCGTCTGTTCTGGCATCCAGCGGCTGAGTAAGAAACGCTGCACTACGCCCAGCTAGATCCAAGGTGGTAGCCCCATCAGCGTGGTCGTCCCAGTGTTGGTTGGGACGTTAAACAGAACTGGCACGATGGCCCTCCGGCGAGACAGGAGTGTTGGCGTAGGCCCAATAAGCCACCCGTAAAAATCCCCATTGCGAATAACATAGGAGAAAATACGACTCGATACAATCGGCAAAGACCCACGCGACGAAATAAGGACTACGATTGGAAACTTGGAACATGGAATTGCAAGTCACTAGGTTTCGCAGGATGTGACAGGATAATCTACGACGAACTACATCCCCGCAACTTCGACATCGTGGCGTTGCAGGAACTTTGTTGGACTGGACAGAAAGTGTGGAAAAGCGGGCATCGAGCGGCTACCTTCTACCAAAGCTGTGGCACCACCAATGAACTGGGAACAGGATTTATAGTGTTGGGCAAGATGCGACAACGTGTGATCGGGTGGCAGCCGATCAACGCAAGGATGTGCATGTTGAGAGTTAAGGGCCGTTTCTTCAACTACAGCATCATCAACGTCCACTGCCCACACGAAGGGAGACCCGATGACGAGAAAGAAGCGTTCTACGCGCATACGATGGTTGCTCGCCGCGTGACGTGAAAATCGTTGTCGGCGACATGAACGCGCAGGTAGGAAGGGAGGAAATGTACAGACCGGTAATCGGGCGAAACAGCCTGCACGCCGTATCGAATGATAACGGCCAGCGATGCGTAAACTTTGCAGCCTCCCGTGGTATGGTAGTCCGAAGCACCTTCTTTCCCCGCAAAGATATCCACAAAGCCACCTGGAGATCACCCGACCACCAAACAGAAAACCAAATCGACCACGTTCTAATCGACGGTAAATTCTTCTCGGATATAACCAACGTCCGCACATACCGCAGTGCGAATATAGATTCGGATCACTACTTAGTCGCTGTATGCATGCGCTCAAAACTTTCGACAGTTATCACCACGCGTCGAAGTCGAACGCCGCGGCTCAACATCGAGCAACTTCGTAACGTAGAAGTGGCTCAAGACTACGCGCAGCAGTTAGCAGTGGCCCTACCAACGGAAGAGCAGCTTGGCGCAGCTACACTTGAAGATGGCTGGAGGGACATCCGATCCGCCATAGGCAGTACCTCGGCTACAGCACTAGGCTTCGCGACTCCGAATCACAGAAACGACTGGTACGACGGCGAATGTGAACAGTTGAAAAACGAGAAGAATGCAGCATGGGCGAGAATGCTGCAACACCGTACGAGAGCGAATGAGGCACGTTACAAACAGGCGCGGAACAGGCAGAACTCAGTCTTCCGGATGAAGAAGCGCCAGCAGGAAGAACGAGATCGCGAAGCGATGGAAGAGCTGTACCGCGCTAAGGACACACGAAAGTTCTACGAGAAGCTGAACCGCTCGCGCAGAGGCTTTGTGCCACAAGCCGACATGTGCCGAGATAATCACGGGAATATTCTCACGAGCGAGCGTGAGGTGGTCGAGAGGTGGCGGCAGCATTACGATGAGCACCTCAATGGCGACGTTGCAAGTACCGAAGGTGGCGTGGTAACAGATCTAGGAGTATGTGCACAGGACGAAAGACTTCCGGCCCCTGACCTTCAAGAGATTGAGGAGGAGGTTAGCCGGTTGAAAAACAACAAAGCCGCTGGAGCAGATCAACTACCAAGCGAGCTTCTAAAATACGGTGGAGAAGCACTGGTGAGAGCACTACACTGGGTCATTACCAAGATTTGGGAGGAGGAAGTATTACCGGAGGAATGGATGGAAGGTATCGTGTGTCCCATCTACAAAAAGGGCGACAAGTTGGATTGCGGAAACTACCGCGCGATCACACTACTGAGCGCTGCCTACAAGATACTCTCTCAAATTTTATGCCGCCGTCTATCACCGATTGCAAGAGAGTTCGTGGGGCAATATCAGGCTGGATTCATGGGTGAACGCGCTACAACGGACCAGATGTTCGCCATCCGCCAGGTGTTGCAGAAATGCCGCGAATACAACGTGCCCACACATCACTTGTTCATCGATTTCAAATCGGCGTATGATACAATCGATCGAGAACAGCTATGGCAGATTATGGACGAATACGGATTCCCGGATAAACTGATACGGTTGATCAAGGCGACGATGGATCGAGTGATGTGCGTAGTTCGAGTATCAGGGACACTCTCGAGTCCCTTCGAATCTCGCAGAGGGTTACGGCAAGGTGATGGTCTTTCGTGCTTGCTGTTCAACATTGCTTTGGAGGGTGTAATAAGAAGAGCGGGGATAAACACGAGTGGGACGATTTTCACGAAGTCCGTTCAGCTGCTTGGTTTCGCCGATGATATTGATATTATTGCTCGTAAATTTGAGACGATGGCGGAAACGTACATCCGACTAAAGAGGGAAGCCAGGCGAATCGGATTAGTCATTAATGTGTCGAAGACAAAGTACATGATGGCAAAGGGCTCCAGGGAGGAATCACCGCGCCCGCCACCCCGAATTCATATCGACGGTGATGAAATCGAGGCGGTTGAAGAATTCGTGTACTTGGGCTCACTGGTGACCGACGACAACGACACCAGCAGAGAAATTCAGAGGCGCATTGTGGCAGGAAATCGTGCCTACTTTGGACTCCGCAGAACTCTACGATCGAATAAAGTTCGCCGTAACACGAAGTTAACCATCTACAAAACGTTGATTAGACCGGTCGTCCTCTATGGGCACGAAACATGGACCCTACGTGCAGAGGACCAACGCGCCCTTGGAGTTTTCGAACGGAAGGTGTTGCGTACCATCTACGGCGGAGTGCAGATGGAAGACGGGACTTGGAGAAGGCGAATGAACCACGAGCTGCATCAGCTGCTGAGAGAACCAACCATCGTCCATACCGCGAAAATCGGGAGGCTACGGTGGGCGGGTCACGTCATCAGGATGTCGGATAGCAACCCGACTAAAATGGTTCTCGAGAGTCATCCGACCGGTACAAGAAGACGTGGAGCGCAGCGAGCTAGGTGGGTCGACCAAGTGGAGGACGATCTGCGGACCCTACGCAGAGTGCGGAACTGGAGACAAACAGCCATGGACCGAGTGGAATGGAGGCGACTACTATGTACAGCAGAGGCCACCCCGGCCTTAGCCTGACCGGTAAGGTAAGTACATAATAATTCAACTTAAATAAGGTTGATTGTTATAGTTCTGACATAGTTTCTTGTTTTTCTAAGAACACTGCACGAATTTGATATTTTTTGCACTAAAAATTGCATTTATTAAATTACGCCTGAATTGATACCTGAGAATGCTAATTTCGCCCAATACTATGCGCCTCGAATCGATATTATTTTCAGAATCGCCTTTTACTATTCGCCAAGCTTGCTATTTGATGAAAACATTCGCGAAATGATGCCATTTGCTTTCGACAACGAATACGTTTTCACCCATCCTCGCTTTATTCAATCAACCTCCCATACGAGAAGCACACGAACGGACTCAACACTAATCAGCATAGTTGACTCTTCCTTTTCGCCGTTGAGCCGTTGCGTTCTAGCCAAGCATCTCTTTTCATCGCTTTCGATGCTTTTCGACAGCTTATCGCGAAGCATCGTTGGCTGGAAGCTTTATTAGTATGGTATCGGTACATGCGAATGTTGCTTCTGTGTGCGTGTCGAGCGTTCATGCCGTAGTTTCGCAAACCAACCTATTCGGTATGGTTCGGCTGTTCGGGCGAGCGTGTGACGGCCCAGTCAGATGTGTGCAAAATCGTTTGTGATTTACATCATGTTTGTTTTGCCACCTCTTTGCTGCTGGTCATCGCTGATCAGTGCACAGTTCAATCGCACGCGATAAATATACAGTTCTAGATTGAGTTTAAATAAGGGCGAAAGTAACACGAGAGAGTTCTCTTCATCGACTCTCTCTTCTTCAAATTAAAGTGACAAGATGCAAGTAAGGTTGCACTTTTTGGTCATAAATCGCTAGGTTGCGATGTAATCTAGCGTCTAAGTGTAAAAAAGTTCGATTGAATTTGCATCTTGTCACTTTAATTTGCAGAAGAGAGAGTCGATGAAGAGAACTCGCTCATGTTACTTTCGCCCTTATTTAAACTCAATCTAGAGTTGATGAGTTGTGATGAGCACTAGTGAGGCGATCATTTGCATCATAGCTATTCGCCTTGTTTATGATTTTGACAGAATTTCGCCATTTGCTTTCGCCGTGTTTACGTTTTGATTTCAGTTTCGCCTTCTACTATCGCCGTGTTTACGTGTTGATTTCGGTTTCGCCTTTCACTTTCGTAAACAAAACACCAAACAAAACAAAGGAGTAGAAGGCGTAATTCTTGTTTTTGTTCGTTTGGAATAGAATGGGATTACGCCTTTCACTCAATCAGTGATTTTCAATAGTTAGAAAAGTGATATCAAGGAAACTTTGTGAGCATTTAGAAGACAAATCTAGCTTCTTTTCACTCCTGCAATTACTCAAATTGTGTACATTTTGTTGGTTACGGCTATTTCGCTAATTATTACGGATTTTGGTGTGGGATTAGGATATTGGTACGGACTTGATATCAGTGCTTTTCTGATGCAAAATAATGTTAAGGCTCAATTGTGAATTGCATACCTTCCAAAACAAAAATAAAACATCCAAGAAACTACAAGCAAGTTATAGATAGAGCGTCCGATTGATTATTTTATCTGTTATAACAAACGGATACTCCTACCCTCTCCGACTCGCCAGCCATCCCGAAGAAAATGTCCCTTCAGTACCGGAAAATAGATTATTCTCAATTTATCCTTTAATCTAATTGTCCGCGTGGTCTTGTAGTACCCCTAATAGGTAAGAATCAGTGATTGCCATACATACCAAACGTTAGACATGGTCCCATGGATAACATTTGCGTATGTAAAAGATTTGCTGATGTGACTTTCCTATTAGGTAATTCTCTCATCTCATGTTAGCTTAGAAAATTAAAGTTACATTATAATCAATGCATTATGAGGTTCGAATACCCATAGAATGAGATCAATACCATAGCAGATAATATCACATTGGCTGATTGCAGTACATACAAATGGGAGAAATCTCCCTTTTCCTCCTATCCGCAACCCGGGAACACACCCTGTTGGGTTTCGAAAGCCTCGGAGAATATTACAAACCTTCAATGGTATCCCCACACACTAACCCACATTGCCCATACACATTACCCTACCTCAATTTGTAATATTCTCACCAACTTGGAACTATATTTTCCCGTCACATAAATGACTTCGACAAATTCGCCATAGTTGATTTTCATCCTTTAAAGATGCAAACCAACAAGAAAAATTTCGAGAACAACAGATCACGTTCACAAAAGATGATTGCAATTATTCACAAAACTTCACAATTTGCTCAAATTTTGATAGAAATAAATAATTTTCCTTAACTTTTCGGCTTCCTTGCACCCTATTTCGCCATAGTGTACCAGTTATGGCAAACCCCGTAAGGAATGCATGTACATAAATAGTGTGAATTGGAACCCAAATTAACAAATATGTTCATAACTGGTACAGGGTTCCTATCATTGGCACATGCTGTAATAAATACTTAAAGTAGTTTTGGCTCCGTTTCTATATTTTTCTTGTAAAGTATGAAAACTAATCAATCATTTGACATATCGATGACATTCGTCGGTATTCTTCTTATTTTTGTCGAAATAGTTTGTCGTAGGTAGTGCGATAACTGGTACAGGCACCCTACTATGTAGCAGCATGATCAGTATAACTATATCAGATGACTTGAAGATCTGATTTTTACAGAACTGTATGCCATTGCTTATACGTTCAGCTATTCCAATCACTACTGCAAACACATCGGCCTCATGAGCATGAGCATGAGCATAGATGACCGCACAATTCGTAGTTGCTACTCCGTGATTGACCAGAGCAATCGAAATTGCACAAGGAACCAACGAATAGGGCTTGGGACTAGCTTACTATTCTCAATGTACACAGGTCGAGAGCTCTCAACTTTAATAAGGTCAATAACGGCGCCGGCCACGTCCTTACGGTCATCGAGGATGGAAGGGAATGTTAGTAAGACAAACGTTGTTATAAAGACCGCGACTCGCTGCATCTCCACGTTTGTCTCAGGAAGGAATTTTTTGTTAGTAGGGTAAGGTACATTGTCAGTCCGGGAGTCACCTATGGTTGGTGATATGATTTGACAATGGATCAATATACACAAACCGCCGTTAACAACCGACCACTTTTCGACGCAAGAACTAGCCAAAAAGAAAATTCTATCGCGCGTCTCCACTCCACTAGGGAGCAGAAACCTTTAGTCTATTCCACACAGAAATACACTGAACGCGACTCACTTGTCGGCGCCCGGATTTTTTCTCGACCGGCGAACCCGAAGTAACATTTTTCACTCTTTTGTGTAAATGCAAAAAATGTATTATCAACTAAAAGTGTATTGGAAACTAGCGCCGAAGGAAAGCGAAAAATTCGGAACCGACTCGAACCACGGCGCGCGCACACTCGTCCCGTCGTCGGAGCCCCGCAGAGAGAAGAGGAAAAAAAATCGCAAAAATCTAGCAAAGCGAACGCGCGAAACTTTGCTGCTGCCGAACTACCGCACACTACGCAAACACATCGGCCTCATGCCTAAAATCAAAGCTTACTGGAAGATATAATCCAAGCCCTGGGAGCATATTATCCAACAACAACAGTTGTCAGTACTCATAGATAAATCTCTGCAAGAACTCATGGAGTTTCTTCTGGAATTCCACAAGAATTCCATCCGGGACTCCCCTCGTGGTTTGCCCACAAATTTGTTCCAGAGCTTTCTTCTGGGATTCCGTAAGCTCTTAATGAAATTCTTCCGGAAGTTTATTTAGGATCCCTTTAGAAATCTCAGGAGTTTTTTTTTCTCCTGAGATTCCTTAAGATATGGTTTCCCAAACTGTGGGTCGCGATCCCCCAGGAGGGTTCGCCGGCCTTCATCCAGGGGGTCATGAGGGTCGTGAAAACTATGTCTGCTGGCTAAAGGGGGTCGCGCGACCGAAAGATTGGGAAACTATGCCTTAAGAGGTTCCGCCTGGGGTTCCGTCAAAAGCTCTTGCCAGGATTGTTCCAGGAAGTTCCCCGAGATTTTTCCTGACATTCCTCGATTTCTGTAGAAATGTATTTCGAGATTTCTTCAGCATTACTCCTTCTAGGATTATCTTAGTAATTTTTCCTGAAACTATTCCAGGTATTCCTTCCGTGGTTTCTTCACAAACTTATTCTAGAATTCCTGTAGGATTTATGTGATTCTTCAGGGAGCTATAAATTAGTAGCTTTTTCCTGTTTTTATTTAAGAACATCCTACAGAAACTACATGAGGAATTCCATAAAGAAAACACTCCAAAATAATTTATAATGAACTCCAGGAGGATTTCCATTACAAAGATCTGAAAGAATTCCAGAAGAGTCTGCAGGAAATCATCACGGAGCTCTTGGTAGAAACCAAAAAAGAGTCCCTAGATGACTCCTGGAAAAAGTTCTCGAAGAAATCCCGGAATCAGTTTCTGAAAGAATTCCTAGAAGAAGCTCTAAGAGGAATCCCGGAAGAAGCTCCTGAAAAGTAATTCCTGACAGTCACCCAGAAGAAATTCCCGGAGGAATCCCGGAAGGAATTTCCGAAAGAATACTGGAAAAATCCCAGAAAGATTACCTGGTGGTATTATTGTAGGAGTCCCAGAAGTGTGAATTTCTGCACTGTAGTTTTAGCCGACTGCTGCAACTTACCGAGGAGCCTGTTGTTGTGACGCGTGCTCACTGTTCGATTGCTGCCATGCGAAAGAGGACGGTCGTCGGCAGCGTGGTCTCTCGTGCCAAACTGGTTTGCGCCTTTGTGACGCCGACGACCGTTCGCGGTCGCGCGTCGCGACGTCGCTGAGTCGCGATGTCTAATGGTGCCCGAATAGAATTGTCGCGATCGGGTCGCGGTGTTCGATGATGCTCGAATGTTGGCGACCTGCATCTCTGCACGTAGGGTGTTCAACTGGTATGCCACATCTTCCTTCTTCTCTCGACAAAAAGGAAAAAAGGTTACCATCTCCCCATGTATTAATTTTAGTACGGCCTTTGAACTAAGATAAATAATTTCATCAACTTTTTGATATACCTGTGTTTAAGTATCCAGTTAAACTATTTAATTCGAACCTCATTTCAAAGGGAAAGTGTCCTAATATCAATCGATTGATTCTAGGAAAACTTCTACATCCGTTAGAAGTAATAATATTATCAGAGTTTCAGAGTTTCTAACAATCGTTAGAGTCGTGTGCCCATCACGTCGAAATTTGCTACTTGTAAGCCGGCAGAATTTGCTTCGTCGAAGTCCTGTACGTAGTTTTACGAATGAACCGGAACTTATTTCTCACTTGCAGAACGCCGTGAAGCTCTGTTCGCATGATTGGAACCACTAGCATCTGTAAAGCTTGGAGCCTTGTCTCGCCATTTGAACACTTGAAAGTTTTGAACAAATTTACCAATGAGAACCTGGTTTCCATTATCCTCCTCCATTACTGCATAACGTTATAGGTCAAATCTTCACTCCTCCTTTGTTGTAGATTGGTACTCGATCATAGCGGTATATTCGGCCGTTACTTTGGATGCTCGTGCCCTCTTCTCTTGTCTTTTTAATCCTTAGTTGTTAATTTAACTTTCTTCGCTTTTGTAAATATGCAATTATTTCATGGATGATTGTCAATATTCCAATCATTTCCCTGATAGATGATACATCCAGGATAAGATTTTGAATAACATAATCTATTAATTGATTCTAATTCGCAAGTTATTTTTTTTATTTCAACTTATTGGACACTCCAAACATAGGCTAACTCTAAGACCTCGATGTACCGAAAAAAGAAATCCATTCATTTTGTATACCCAATCGGGTGTTCGATCATATTCATTACGTTTATTTTTTTGCGTAATTTGTCCTATGTACACGGTAAAAAATCTGCACTGTGATATAAACTGATTGGCACTTGAATTCGCACTACTGTTCAATCAGTTTGTTATCAATTATTTATCATTTGACAAAGAACATCCAATGCCTCTTCAATTTTAATGTAACTTCACATCAATTCGTTGTTGACAATGTTTTGATTTCAAAACTAAAATTAAAAAAAAATCTGTACAGCCGCACCCAGATTCGATACCAGGACCTTTAGAGTCACGATCAACTATTTTACCACTACACTGCTTCACATCTGTTAGAGAGGTGCGAATCGAAGCGAAGCACTTTCTACCGCCTGTCATCTATATTTACTTTCATGCCCAAAACAGTCATTACCAAATCAACAACTTTTCACTTTGGATCGTATTGCTTTTTACAGTAGTGCAAATCGAAGGGATTTTCTGTTGATTTCTCTGGTGGGTTTGTTTTGGCCCTCAAATCAACACTGACAGCATTGCGATCTCAAAGGAAAAGCACTTCTGATCATGTTGATTACGACATTGAATAGTTAAGGGATTTTTCCCTTACATCTAGCGTGTAGAATTTTTACCGTGTATGAATTGAATTAAGCGTTTTAAACCAATCTGACAGTAAATGGCATAATGATAAATTATGTACTAGGTACCGCGGTACATTCACCCCTTGCGAAATTGACTGCCGAAAAATAAATGCTATCATTTGTTGTCACGTCAGGAAAGGTCAGGTACCTTTTTTTTTCATCATTAAACAAAGCTAGCCATAAAGCAAAGAACACGCATGGATATGAACCATTTTTTTTTCATTCAGGTACCGTCAAGGCACCATTCACCGTGGATTTAAGAGGATTCGGGGCAAATAAGGGCTGTCATTTGACACCAGTCTTATAAACATTGTCGGTGCCGCTTTTAATTGCCTTCATTATAGGTTAAAATTAAAGCAATATCCACAGAAGTAGAAAATTTTTCACAAAATTTGGTGATATAGTATGATTAGTAAAGGGTAGTAGGGTCGCCTAATTCCGTGGTAGGTCACCATTCACCGTGGTAGTAGGGACCCATTCACCGTGTATGAGAAATTTTATTCTACTTTGTTTAAAAATGATCAAAACAACCCAGCCAAGGGAATTTTCTTCGTTTAAATTCATTTCAAGTGATAACTTGCAAGATTTTATTAGAAAAACGAATTTACAAATTTTCGATTTTTTCTAGATATATGGGACAATATGGGGCACGGTGAATGGAGACCATTGATTTTTAGGGTACCCATTTACCGTGCCTTTTTGGTTTCAATTAAAAAGTACGAGTAATCGTACTTTCTTGTTAAACTTACTTCGGTAATGCAAAATACATACCTGATATGTGAATTTAATTGCTTCTTGGTGGAATAAAAACGTTACTACATTTAGTTTATCGCTTAAATCACCTTAGCGCAGTTTTCGTTTTTTCACCATGAATGCAGTGAACGAGCAGAAACCCGCTTCATGTAAACACACTTTAGTGTCAAAATGATACTTTTAAATGTTTTTAATGAGCGTTTTGACATGGTAACAATACATTAATGTTGTATTGGTGAAATTGAAGGGAAATTGTCATATCATTCAATCATAATATGGAAATAATGAAAAAATATTCGAAGGCACACGGTGAATGAAGCCCCAACGGTGAAAGGCGCCTTGACGGTAGTTATCCAATCCTTCCACAATAACGCTTTATAAAATAAAGTCACGGATACATAACTTTTAATTTTTTTGTACAATTCGTAGGAAAACTCGTAAACGTTAGCCTTAACTGTACACTTTACGTGTAACATAAATTCTAGAGTTTTTCACGATCAAAATGTCAAAAATAAATGCCATTCGACCCAGTGATTTACAGCTTTATAAGCATTGTACAATTGAACCTTGAATTTATCTTTGTTTCTGAAGCCGAGATTCTTTATATTTCGATGTCTGTTCAGGCACATCCGGAACTTCAGTACACGCACACAATCGAACGCATAACCATGTGCGTTGATTTTTTTTTTCTAAGGAGCCGTTACAACTACTATTTGCTGTAGCCTTCACAACACGTATGGAAAGGCCTTTATATGCTCCCCCGCTGCTTCTTCTCAAATCAAAGAACTATACTTCCTTACAATATTCATGGTAGTCTTACGCCGTCTGAAGCTGCGTACACGTGTCCATGTGTGAATTTAATATTTGGTTTTCATTTATCTCTTGTGAGTCGAAACTGCTCAACCGAAAAGACATCCACGTGCATAACTTCTTCAAGATAATAAGTGTATTTTTTTAACCCATGCATTTCCGAAGGTTTGCTCCAGTAGCACGTGTGATTTTGTCGGTTGTCCTCAAGTCCTCTCTGGAGCTTCACAAAAATCTATGTGTGCATTTTTCACTTTCCGACGGTGCTCCAAACTTGTCCGGAACTTCACACAAGTCCATGTGTGGATTTTCCACTTTTCAACGGTACTTCAAACTCGTCCGGATCTTCACACAAGTCCATCTGTGGATTTTTTTACTTTCCGACGGTACTCCAAACTCGTACGGAACTGCACACAAGTCCATATGTGGATTTTTCACTTTCCAACGGTACTTCAAACTCGTCCGGAACTTCACACAAGTCCATGTGTGGATTTTCACTTTCCGACGGTACTTCAAACTCGTCCGGAACTTCACACAAGTCCATCTGTGGATTTTTTTTTACTTTCCGATGGTACTCTAAACTCGTACGGAACAGCACACAAGTCCATGTGTGGATTTTTCACTTTCCAACGGTACTTCAAACTCGTCCGGAACTTCACACAAGTCCATCTGTGGATTTTTTTACTTTCCGACGGTGCTCCAAACTCGTCCGGAACTTCACACAAGTCCATGTGTGGATTTTTCACTTTCCAACGGTACTTCAAATTCGTCCGGAACTTCACACAAGTCCATGTGTGCATTTTTCACTTTCCTACGGTGCTCCATACTCGTCCGGAACTTCACACAAGTCCATGTGTGGATTTTTCACTTTCCAACGGTATTTCAAATTCGTCCGGATCTTCACACAAGTCCATGTATGGATTTTTTTCACTTTCCGACGGTACTTCAAACTCGTCCGGAACTTCACACAAGTCCATGTGTGCAATTTTCACTTTCCGACGCTGCTCCAAACTCGTCCGGAACTTCACACAAGTCCATGTGTGGATTTTGCACTTTCCGACGGTACTCCAAACTCGTCCGGAACATCACACAAGTCCATGTGTGTTTTTTTTTTCTTTCCGACGGTACTCCAAACTCGTACGGAACTTCACACAAGTCCATGTGTGGATTTTTTCACTTTCCGACTGTACTTCAAACTCGTCCGGATCTTCACACAAGTCCATGTGTGGATTTTTTTCACTTTCCGACGGTACTTCAAACTCGTCCGGAACTTCACACAAGTCCATGTGTGGATTTTGCACTTTCCGACGGTACTCCTAACTCGTCCGGAACTTCACACAAGTCCATGTGTGGATTTTGCACTTTAAGACGGTACTACAAACTCGTCCGGAACTTCACACAAGTCCATGTGTGGATTTTTTTTTTTACTTTCTGACGGTACTCCAAACTCGTCCGGAACATCACACAAGTCCATGTGTGGATTTTGACTTTCCGACGGTACTACAAACTTCTCCGGATCTTCACACAAGTCCATATGTGGTTTTTTTTTTCTTTCCGACGGTACTCCAGACTCGTACGGAACTTCACACAAGTCCATGTGTGGATTTTTTCACTTTCCGACTGTACTTCAAACTCCGGAACTGAACACAATTCCATGTCCAATGAAAAAAAATATTTTTAAACCACCCGTTTTAGAATGGTTTTCCACGGTTTTACGCTTGATTTCAACCATGGTCCGTACGCTTCAAAAATTTTCCAGCACACGCGCTCAAGCAAAAGCACAAAGCACGTGCGCAACTGGTGCTTTTTCTCCATTTCAGCCGCTTCATGGATTTTACACACGTCCATGTGGAATAATTCTTCCGATTCAACACTCCTAACCTCACTTGTTCACCGGCGTCACCAGCGTTATTAGCACATTCATACTGCATAACTTTGAACCAGAAAAAAATACTGCCGTGTCCACCATTTCGCTTATGTTTGAAAATGTTTTCAACTTTCACATGTTTATTTGCTGCTTAAAACTTTAAGCAGCAAACCTGGCAAGGAACGCCAATGTGAATTTCTGCACTGTAGTTTTAGCCGACTGCTGCAACTTACCGAGGAGCCTGTTGTTGTGACGCGTGCTCACTGTTCGATTGCTGCCATGCGAAAGAGGACGGTCGTCGGCAGCGTGGTCTCTCGTGCCAAACTGGTTTGCGCCTTTGTGACGCCGACGACCGTTCGCGGTCGCGCGTCGCGACGTCGCTGAGTCGCGATGTCTAATGGTGCCCGAATAGAATTGTCGCGATCGGGTCGCGGTGTTCGATGATGCTCGAATGTTGGCGACCTGCATCTCTGCACGTAGGGTGTTCAACTGGTATGCCACAAGAAGGAATACTTGAATCAGAAGTAGCTCCCGGAAATAAAACGGAAGAAGTTCCTGGAGGGATCTCGGAGAAGCTTTTAGAGGTATACTGAATGAAGTCCTTGTCAGGGATCTTGTAGGATTTCTGCAAGGGTTTCAGAAGGATTCCTGAAGAATTCCCAGAAGATACTCCAGGAAGAATCTCGTATGAAATACCAGGAACAAATCCTTACGGATTTTTGCAAGGAGTTTTTGAATGAATCTCGGTAAGAATTTCTGATACAATTTCCGAAAGATCTCCTAGAGAAATTCTGAGTGAAGTTGCTAGAATTTCCAGGAATACCATCTGGAAGCCCAAAAAAATAAATCCAGAGACATCCTACAAGAAACTATTCGGAGAATCTCGGATGAAATTCTTGGAGGATTCCGGGGACTTCTTGAGAAATTCTGGAAGAAATCTCTTGAAGTGCGAACGTAAACAAAAAGGTCACAAAACATTAGAAAAAAAAATCTTTAGCAATCGTGGTTTGCATTGTCCTATAGGCTGTACCAATTCAATTGGCTTCTTTAGCGGTGTTGAGATAATCTCATATTCTAAATCTGCATGTCAAACTGAGCCGAAATCCAAATTTTCATGAATTTTGGTGCCCGGGAACCTATTTAAAAATCAATTTGAAGTTTGTATGGGAGCGATTGGTCGAATCACCCCTCGTCACATTTTGTACTGGGCGGAGCTGTCAAGCAGTTGCCTAGCTGTCAAAAGGTGATTTCAAAAAATCTCTTTGAAATTCATTTTGAGTATCAAAATAAAGTTCTAAAAATATGAAAAAAATCATAGTGGCTCAGAAAAAGGTGCTCTTTCGTATAAAAATGAAAAATCGATACATTTTTGAAAATTTAAAAACCCAATTGTTTTTGGGTGAATCCGAATTGTGGGATTCGGAGAAAGACATTTCGCCGCTTGTTTTAGGGATTTCTTCAAGTTTCAAGTTTCTTTCAGTTCCGACATTTCTCTAGGTGTTGGTTCCGAGATTTCTCCAGGAGTTCTTTCTGGGATTTCTTAGGGATTCTTCCAGGAGTTTCTTCTGCGATTTTTATGAGATTCCAGGGTCTCTTTCAGAGTTTTCTCCAGAGATTCCTTCCGAAACTTCACCAGGAATTTCTTCTGTAATACTTTCGGGACTTCCAGGATTTCTCCAGGAATTTCTTCCTGAATACCTACAGGAATTTCGTTCCGGGATTTCTCCATGAATTCATTCCAAGATTCCTCCAGAAATGGTTTCTAAGATTCATCAAATAATTTTTCCTTGAATCCCTCCAAGAATTCCGGGATTCCTCCAAGAGCTCCGGGATACCTCTAGAAATACCTTCTTGTAAAATTTTAAACTCTTGGAGGTGTCCTAGATGGAGCAATGTTCAGAAAATTTTGAAAGTATCACGGCAATGTATATTGCAAGGGAACATATTTCTAGAATGTTTCTATAACAAGATATAACTGATCTAGATCGATTTAATTATATCTAGACCAGTTTGGATGGTTCTAAAAGATAATTCAAATAAAATCAATATAAGTTTTCAGAGACGAGATGCCTCTACGAAGCATCCCCAGAGCAAAAGAAGATTTTTCCAACAAAGATAGGATCTTATAAACAAGCAGAAATAACGTAATCAATAAACGGACCCGTAGGCCACATCAGGGTGGCCAGTGAATTTCAGATTTTGATTTCCCGGTTTTCTCCCGGTTTTTTCCCGAAATTTTCAATTTTTTCCCGGTTTTACTTGTTTGTTTACTTGTGTTGAATAAAATAATCCCTATCGGTTCAGGAGCTGTTCCAGGATAAATTTCAGAACTAACATATGTTTGAATTTTCAATTAAACTCCTGGATGAACTTCAAGAGATTCTTTTGGGTAAAATTCAGAAATAATCTCTTAAGAATTTTAATTCCTGATGACATTTTTTTGCAATGCCAATGAAACATAGGTTTCTGTAAAAACTGTACATGTACATTTTTGCAACTGTGAAGTACTTTCACATTTCTTCTCATTTTTAGTTTGAACGTCAAAACATCATTTCCACTAGAATTGATACAGTATGCCTGATACTTGTATTGAAATTTTGAAGATGTTTCATATCAACTTAATATAAACAACATGTTCAGATTCAGCCATTTTTGGCACACAGGCTTCTTTGAAAAATATTCAAACTTTTGATGGAAAGCAATTATATTACAGAAATTCTTGCATGAATCGCCCAAGAAACCGTTTTTCTTCGCAGTACGCAGTTGCGAAGGAATGACAATTCAAATGGCTGTCACTGTGGAATTTTTATTCCAGGAATTGGTCTAAAACTTTCTTGAGCGATTTCTTTTGAACACGAAACTGGCCTTATTGCTGAATTCCTTTGAGCAATCGTTAATTCCTTTTAACAATTTTATGTTATTTTGTGTTCGTCTCTCATGTTCCATATAGTAACATTATTTGTTTTAGTAACACTTGCCAAAAAAACTGCTTAGAATTACGTTTGACCAAGTAAAAATACTGATTCTAGGTTTCAGTTTAGTTGTACATAACTGTTGTTAAAATTTAGCCAACGACAACGTCCTATTTAGTCCATTTAGTCTGTCTTTTATCAATTCCTTGTTGCTGTTGTTAAGGTTGAAGGATTCGTCATTGATATCACCATCATCATTAAAATTTCGAAAGCAGTTTTCTCGATCAGAACACAAATGTTCGTTATGAAAATGTATTCACTGGATTCCAAATGGAGAATAGAATACAGTGAATACATTTTCATTGTAAACATTGATGCTTTGAAAGAGAAAACTGCTTTTTTAAATTTCAATGATTACGGTGATATCAATGACGAATCCTTCAACCTTAAGGTGTCTTACTGCATCACTAAGTTTTCAAACGAATCATTGACTTTTTGCTTTTCAATGATTGTTTGCCTCGCATTTTTTAAGTGATAAAAAACTGTCAATTCTGCAGCAACGCAGCAGAAAAAGTATCATCGCAATCACTGCGAGTGAGCATATAGGATGATACTTTTTCATACGAATATTCGCTTTGGTGGCAGAGAATTATCACTTTGAAATTTTGAGGCTCATATCCAACATGGCTGCCGATGCTGATGATGCCGTAAAAAGCCTTAAAATACATTTCCCACAATTTCAATTTGATGTAGACAAGTGAAAAGAAACATGCGAGTGCCCTTGTTAGTTTTTGTAGCATTATTGTATTTTGGTGACATCGATACAAGACTAATTCAGAGGAAGATTGCCCTTTACTAAAGTTTACTGAAACTCTTTACATTATTACGCTGCAATTATAAATTATTGTTTTTTCTTGATTTGCTGACAACTAAGAATAAAAACAGTTATAACTTTTAAAATGACTTAACAGATCGACTTCAGCAACCGATATTATGATTTTAAAATTCTCAACATCTAAATATAACGCAAGTCGTATTTTCAATAAAATATATCGAAATATTGCAACTTCTGTTAAACCAGCAACAATCTTGGCATTACAGATTATTTTCATGAATGATAAAAAAAGTGATTAATAATTAGAAATAATAGAGCAGTATGGAATTATTCCTGGAAATGCAAAATTTTCCCGGTGGCAATCTGAATTCCCGAATATTTCCCGGTTTTTTTCCCGGTGATTCCAAATTCCCGGCTTTTTCCCGGTTCGCTGGCCACCCTGCCACATGTAATTTTTTGGCAATCCTGGCGTTCTAGAAATAACATTCTTTGATTTGAAAATGTAATTTGAAATAAAAAGTGTGATTCGATAGTACGTACACTAAACGAAGCGGTGGTGTACGTACTATCGAGGTATGCCTGTACTCTCGTAGTGGCCAGACTTCAAACAGCTCTTTCAAAAGACCACTCCAATGGTGTGGGTAGCATCCGAAAGAAGGACGGTTCGCTCACAATAAAGTCTAGCGATACATTGAGCGAATCGTTGAACATCCACTTCCAAGATTCAATATCTGAGTCGATCATCGGCAACCAAGACACTACAGTTGCTGTCTCAGATCCACAAGAGATCCAATCATGGGTTTCAGGATCTAAAATACGACGCAAAAAAAAGGTACAAAGGAATGTTGCAAAAACATTTTTATGAAGCTTATTTAGAATGCTCTGTAGGCGAATCTAGGAATACTGTCAAAAAATCTTCATACCGTGCGTGACATCACCTGATTCCAATCACATTTCTTCGGTTCCTAATTCCGTTCACTTCACACCATACAAAACAAATGGTATGAACTGAACGGAATTAGGAACAGAAAAAGTGATTGGAATTAGGTGATGTCACGGTAGATTGAACTGCAATAGTAAAACTTGGAATCAATTCATAAATGATTATGAAGTTATGAATATTATTTATGAGCGATATTATATGTACTTGAATTTCGATTCCATTTAAACAAACTTCTCTCTTACCTTCATCGGCACGCGATTGCTTCTTCTCGCCCTTGGATCCCGTATTATTATTGTAGCTATGCGACAGCTGGCTGCTGGATCCTAACGAGCTCATGGTGTCACTCGGCGGCTCCACCGTAACTTTATCTAGATCGGCAAATGTGCTGGCTCCGATCAGCCTCAGATCACCCATTCGCATCTGCAGGACATGTTTGGGCAGGCGGGTTTTCTCCATTTTGAACGCCCGGGACATCTCTTCGATTTTATCGTTAAAAATTGCTTCCAGATTTGCTACTAAACTATCGGCTGTAAAATACAAAGATAATAAACATTAGAACGTAAAGCGAGCAACTTTGGGAAACGACTGTCCTTACCTAAAATGTCATAATCTCTCAATTTGGCGTTGACTTTTTCCTCCTGGTAGCTGGTGCGGTTCCGTTTGGAATTGCCATTGCGGGATGTCTTCGGACGGACCATTCTGTGGCCGGATTCCTATACTACTGGCGATTGTGAGCACAAGCACAACAAAAAAGGCACCTAAAAGATCACTGGAATGGACGGAAACAGGCAAGAAGACGACGTAAATATTGATGTGCAATGTTCACAAAAAAAAACTCAAACTTACCAGCTGGAAGCTTCGAAGGTTACGCTTTTTGTTAACTACTCTTGATTCTAGTAAAATGCTGCCATTAAAACATAAAAATGATACTTTTTTGCCGAAACAAAACCGAAAAAAAACGAGCAGAAAAATGCGCTTCAATAAAATGACAGACCAGCCAGCTGTGTGTAGAGAATTTAAATCGCTGAGTGGAGATTTCCCAAAGACACACACGCCACACATTTGCTACTCGCAGTTTGCATTAGCCTTGTTTTAATGCGATTGTTAACATTTTTTCTCAATTAAAACATGTTTTGAATAAAAACATTAAACAACTAGGTAACTGCTTTGATTATTTGGACAATTTTTCAATTCAAAGGAAATAACATGAAACCAACAACTCTGGCATTTGAATAACATCATCCACATAGAGCTTGCTGACGTTTATTCACCTCTCTCTTTCAAGCATGCAGGCGGGATAGGATTTGTTTTCATCGGGAAACCTTTCCTGATGACAACAAATCCTATTCCGCCTGCATGTTTGAAAGAGAAAGGTGAATAAACGTCAGCAAGCTCTATTATCAGATGCTATTGACGGATGAGTAACACAGAGTCTGAGTGAGTTTTTTTAGTGTGCGTGTCTTAACTAATGCACGTCTGTTACATCGAACACAGGAATGTTACCCCGGGGAGGGATGTGAAACTAGGGTGGTCCAAATGGTTCTCAAGATCACAATATGTTAACTACTCAGTCCAAACATGTCAAAAGGTCCTATCTGCACAAGAGAGGCTCTCTTTGGTTTCCCTATCTTCCGCAAGATCTTCCGTTAATATCTCTGCTGTTTATTTGTATCATGATTGTCTCCTTGCATTGAACGATGGTCTAAACAATTGTCTTTTGATTTGTATTTACTGCAAAAATATGTATTAAGCCTGGAACACATAGCGTCCGTTCCGTCGAGGTTTGCGTTTTTTTGACAGTTTTCCCATGGGAAATGTGTCAAACTACTGTCACGCACACGCAAACGTATGCATTGTGTGGGGCACTTTATTATTTTAAAGAAAAAATAGGGTGACACAAAAAAGGTTTCTTTCCATAACAAACTGTTTTTACATTGATTTTTCACAAAAACTTTGTTCCAAGCAGTTTTGGTACATTTCATATGCAACATTTTGCAAAGTTCTACATCCATGTTTTCTTATAAAAACGGTTTATTTTTGACACTCAATATGTCAGAATGGCACAAACCGGTTTCAAATCCTTTTGTCTTGTTCAAAAGGTCTTATTCTCATCATTCAATGGTAAAACACGAATAAAGTGTTTTTCGTTTAAAACGTTTAAATTTATTTTGAAAAGGGGCTTTAGGTACGAAAATATTGTCGTCGCGGTTGAAACCCGAAGTTTCCTCACACCCGACAATCGAATTTTCTCAAAATCCATACGTGAAACCTAACGTCGGACGTAGTGCGCTGGACAGCGGACCTGGCCCTCTATCCAGCGCACTGTGTCCGACGTACGTCCGACACACGGTTTAGGAGAAAAATCAATTTTCGCGTGTCAAAAATTCCGATTTTCAACTGCACGAACAATATAAGAGATACAAGTTTGTCGTCTTCGACAAAAATGTGTGATCCCTCCTAAATTTACCTGGAAATTTCTTAATAATTTGACTAGGAATGACTACACAACCAGTAACGTGGGTAGATCACTTTGGAATGGTGCGTTACGGCGTAAGATCTAGCACATTGAATTTTGATCTTGCTTTTTTTATAAACAAATGTTGCCAGGCTTCTGTACTGTAGGAACATTCCAGGATCAAGATTTGATGTAGTTTTTTTTTCTGTGTACCGTCTACCCCCGTTGGTTTGAACGACACCTCATGCAAACCAACGGGATTTATTTTTAGTTTGAACTTCTAGTAACCCTGTGGGCATCAAAAACACACTGATGGTAACCCTTTTTTCTGTTTTGTTTTGATTCTGCGTTCCGTTTCACGTCATTTCATGAGCAGAATGACGTTTGAACCATTTTTAAGCTTAGTTTCTTGTTGCCAAGTATAGCGCTCAAGCACAGACAAACAGACGTCTCACTCTACTCACTTCCCATCGTTTCACTTTTTAACGGATTATTTAAATATTCCGTAGTTCGCAAATCGCTCGCTAATGGCGCTCGCATCGTTTTTGCTCCTGTTTGACGTTTGCTCACTACCGCCATCTACTCAGTGGATTTGCGTACCACAGCATAATTAGCATTGGGCGATTATGTTTGCGTGACGATGATTTTTATCGCATTTTCTTCCAAGTGACACGTCTGTTTGTCTGTGGCTCAAGTAAAATTTCACCTTTTTCCGCAAGTAATTTTGACAACTGATCCAGTATGGGGAGAAACGTCACTAGCGCGGACTATTTTTCCGCAAGGAAAAGTGACAGCTCCATTTGATTCGCACGAGAGGCGTTACGAGTGTTACACTTTTTTCCTTACTTGCCATCTGCGAACTGCACAAGTAATTTTGAAGCGGAATCATTACTTGACCATTACTTGTCCTATCTTTTTGCACAGTACGTACGAAGTGGAAACTAGCCATTAGTTTGAACCATAAATATGCAGATTAGCGGAGGTCAAATTAAAAAGTGTTCAGATTAGATGCGGTCAAACCAACGGGGGTAGACGGTAACTGTATGTTAAGTGATTACTACCCCGTAACGTGGGTAGATCTCCTTAGAATGGTGCGTTGCGGTGTAAGATCTACCAAATCAAATTTTGATCTTGATATTTACCGTATTTTTCAATATTCCAAGATCAAAGTTTGATGCTCTTTTCCTTGTGTTTTGTAGTATTTGTGTTTCAATGTACTGATAATTAACATTTTATTTCAGCAGGATTCAGGTAAATGTATCGTACGATATCAATAATATTTTGAAAATATGTAACTGTGGCGAGCGCATCACTAATATGTAGCTTATTTGACGATGTTAATATTATTTTATATTTCAGATTATCAATCGAAGAATCTAGTAATTCAACCAAATGCCAACAAGATGACGAGGAAACCAGGATGAATTGGGCAGACAACTGATTCGAAGCAGTCTAACAATGGCGTGCCTGAACGTTGACTAAGCGAATGCTTTGGAGTTTACCCTCCCACTAACAACACCCAAATTCCCGTGACACCTAGGCCTGAGAGATCGTAGAGTTGTCTACATTTTTCATAGGTGTCCAAAACTAACCATCCTTTCCCATTCCTCAGCAGTCGCAAGGACGTGGCCAGGACAGTGCTCAACCATTGGAGGATTGCGTCAGTCTTGTCTAAGAGTCAGAGATTAGTCCCAAATCTTTGTGCTTTGGTTCGGACGGGAAGGAGGCAACCCTCATAACAGCGGTCTAGGACTGTACCACCTACGAATTTGTGCGACTCGCTTAATGCTAATGCTAATGCAATTTGACTAGGAATGACTACATCAATTATCCGAAAATTCGATCTAGAATTTACACAAAATTAATTTCTGGAGTTCACCAAAAAGTCCTGCAGCAATAATGCATGTTTTTCTCAGGGTTTTCCTGGGATTGTTCCAGGTTTTCCCCGAAAAATCATTAAGAAGTTTCTCAGATTTATTTCCAAGAGTTTCACGAAAATTCCGGGAATCCCTCAAGGAATTCCTCGGGATTTTTTTCCAGGAGAGCATCGGGAATTCTTCCAGGAGTTCCTCGATAATAGGGTCCTAAAATTAAAGACGAAATCTCGCTTATATTGAATAATACGATCAAGCATGGTATTCTAATCGGAATTGTACTTTACTCGAACTTGAAAAACAAAGGAATAATGAGAAAATTCGAAATAAGAAAAATGGTAAATAGTTCTACTTTGACATTTGAGGTCAACCTTGTGTGACTGAGCTCGACATTTTTCGCACTGGGATTTCAAAAATGTTCCTATCTGACATACACGGTGAAAAAAAACACTCAAAGTATGTGTTATAAGCTAGGGACGAGACAAAATGCTAAAAAAATAAAAATCATATATTTTCAACTACGGTTAATAAAAACGTCAAAAAATGAGTAAATATGTACTCTTGAACCATATATTGTGGTTTAAAACAAGAATCCCGATAGGACTTTAGGAGCCTATTCTCCTATGAATTTCTCTAGAATTACTCCAGGAGTACTTTGGGAATTTCTACAGAAGATACACAGAAGTTTCTCCTAGTGATCTTTGGGAGTTCCTGCAATAGATCCTTGGAAATTCTTCCAGGAGTTCTTCGGGCATTTCTCCAGGAGTTTCTCGGCAATTCTTTTATGAGTTCCTCGGGACTTTGTCCAGAAGATCCATGAAAAATCCTCCAGAACTTCATCGGGAATTTCTCCAGGAGATCCTCGGGATTTTTCTGGGAGTTCCTCGGGAATTCTTCTAGGAATTCCTCGGGAACACGTCCAGGAGTTCCTCGAGAATTCCTTCAGAAGATTCTCAGGAAATCCTCCTAGAGATCCTCGGGAATTCCTCCTGAAGTTCCTCGGGAATTCATCTAGGAGATCCCCGAAAACTCCTGAAGAATATCTTCAAAAAATCTTCTAGCTAGGACCTCTTCGGGAATTTCTCCAGAAGATCCTCCAGAAAATCTACGTGAATTCCTCTATAAGACCCACGGCAACTCCGAAAGAAGTTCCTCGGCAATTCATCCAAGAGATCCTCGGGAATTCCTCCAGTAGTTTTTTCGGGAATTTCTGCAGGAGTTTCTCGGGAATTTCTCCAGAATTTCTTCAGAAAATCTACGAAACATCCTCTAGGACTTCATAGGGAATTCCTCCAGAAAATCCAAAAGAAGTTCCATCATAAAATCCGCGAGAATTCCTCCAGGAGATTTTCGGAAATTCTTCCAAGAGTTGCTCGGGAGTTCCTAGGAAATTTCTCCAGAAGTTCCTTAGGAATTACGCCAGGAGTTCTTCGGGAATTCCTCATGAAGTTTGTCAGAAATTCCCCCAGGAATTCTTTGGGAATTCCTCCAGGAGTTCCTCCAGAATTCCTCCAGGAGATCCAGGAGAAAATTTGCGAGAATTCCTTCGGAAATTCCTCGGGAATTTACAGGAATTTTCCGTGCATTCCTGTCAGAGTTCCTTGGGCATTTCTGCCGCAGTTCCTCGGGAATTCCTCCAGAAGATCATCGGGAGTTCCTCCAGTTGTTCATAAGGAATTCCTCCAGGAATTCCCCATAGAGTTTCTCGAGAATACCTCTAGGAGTTCCTCGGGAATTCCTTCAGCAGTTCCGCGGTAGATCCTCCAGGATTTAAGTGTTTCTTGGGAATCCCTCCAATAGTAACACGAGAATTCCTTCGGAGTTCATCGAGGATTTTTTTTCATCAGTTCTGGAGTATTCATAGGAATATCTAGGTACATCCAGATGAATTTCTGATAAATTACTGATAGATTTCCCGAGTATCTCCGGAAAAAATCCTGAGAAAATGGTAGAAGGAATTCCCAGGAACTCCTTAAGAAATTCTCGAGGTATACCCAACAATCTTTAAGCGGAATTCTCGGGAAATTTCTTGATGAATTTACGAGAAACTTTTGGAGAGTTTAGCAAGAAATTTATGGAACAAATCCCAAGGAACTCCTGAAGAATCCCGAGGAACTTCTAAAGGATTCTTCCAGAAACTCGTGGAGTAATGCCAACACGTGCTACCCTGGAACTCCAGGAGAAATTTCCAAGGAAATCCTAGATAATTTCCTATGCAACTCCTGAAGGAATTCAGAGGAATACATGGAGGAATACCTAGGAACTTCTGTATTCTCGATGAGCTCCTGAAGGAATACCCGAGAGTCTCATGACGAGATTTCCGAGGAACTCCAGGAAAAATTGCCGAGAAACTCCTGGAGGAATTCCAAAAGAACATCTGAAGGGATTCTCGAGGATCTCCCGAAGAACTCCTTGTGGAATTCCAAAGGATTTCTTAGAAGTATATCCAAGGAATATCTGAAGGACTTCCCGAGGAATCCCTGAAGAAATTCTCGGAAAACTACTGGAGGAATTCCCGAACCCAACTAACAATCACTCATTTATCAGGCACCATTATGACGAATTAATTCAGCATCTTGTTGAATAACATTTGAATTATTTTCACGTACAACCTATGTTCGGGTTTTGTTCACACAAATTTGGAGAAGTTATAAAGCATCATGTTGTGCACCAACTTAATTTTTTGTTGTTCAAAGCGTTCTACAAATGAACAAGAAAGTTGTTATTAAGCTTTGGCAAAAATGACTGAAAATTAAAAAAATGCAAAAATTTTGAACTCTCACGAGGGTAATCATTTGCTCTCATGTTGAGAACACCTATTATGAAATAAGAATTACATATAAAATTACTTAAATCAGGATTAGAACTCGAGACCTGTTGATTGCCATCCGCTTGCCTTCCTATCTGCGCCATCCTAGAGATGGTGAGATGCAGCACCCAAAGCAAAACATAATCTTCCCACGGCTCAATAATGATCACTCCTGAACT
Organism: Aedes albopictus; assembly: GCF_035046485.1. Taxonomy (NCBI): domain Eukaryota; kingdom Metazoa; phylum Arthropoda; class Insecta; order Diptera; family Culicidae; genus Aedes; species Aedes albopictus. Next base: position 299,943,431 of record NC_085138.1, read on the forward strand.
TGTGTTCAGCAGTGGTGAATTAGCACAGCACGTGGTAATCAACTGAACAATGTCTTAGACTTCAACAGCTGTTCAGCCCAAAACACGTTTTTTCCATTCTGATTTCGCTGTCAGTATTTTTATCGCACGGTGAGAAAACTTGTATCGAATGCGGCCAAAAAGTGTTGGTCCTTATTGAAGATATTGTTTCCAGACGAACTAATTGCGATATGAATATGTTTTTATTTTTTATTATTAAACTAGCTGTCCCGGCAAACTTCGTCTTGCCTGTCTACTATGTTTTTCGACATGCAACTCTGTAGAAAAATGCCCCGCAAAATGGAATTTCCAACTTTTTCGTTTTCGGTGCGTTCCCGGTTTATTTTCCCAATTATTTTTTTGTACGAACACCTCGGAGCCCTGCTCGAATGAAACACTGAAAGAATGGTTCAGATCCGTTGGCCCGTTCCCGAGCCTATTCGTGACATACAAACACCATTCCATTTTTATTTATATAGATAGATGTTGATCTTTAAAAATGTATGAAAATATGTGGTGCGGTATGGTCTTGGACATGGTGCATTCACAGCATTTGTTTAGGTAATCTACTCATGCTCAGTCGAAGATTCGTTAAGCAATTCTTTTATTTATGCTTTTGTCATGGAATCTTGATATTATGTTCAATAAATAGTGCATAAGGATGTTTAGGGATTTTTTTTTATTCCTTGTTGGGTATCTAAGTCACTGCGACTAGTTTAGGGATACTTGAAATGTGTCGATTTCTGAATGCTGCTTGGTTATCTAGGTGACTGTGGCAACAATATTCAGTAAACACGACAGCACTGAAATGCCTAATGCATCGATCCAAGCGTCTCGTACAATCGAACTGCTGCAGAAGATAAAAAATATAATAATCAAGGAACAAGACATCTTGTTACAGACTAATAATAATAAATAAATGCCTCATTGGCAATCAATGTTAAAGTACATAATTCTATTTTGTTTTATTTTATGTGATTCGTTATAAATTTTGGTTCTTTAAGAACTTGGTTGTCTAAACAGTTTTAGCCATGATTTATCCCATAATCCGAACAAAGTTCCGAGTCAAACTATGACGGGCTGAAGGCGTTTATTTGACAAGTGAAAAGCACATTGTTCAGGAGCATATGCTTATCGATACATCAGCTTAATAAGATGCAGACAAATGTTTTGTTAAACTCTTTTGTTAAGGAATCAATGCTTGTCGAATAAACTTCTTGTTAAACTTTTGAAAAGTGTTTTAATTTATCATTGTTGATACCGATGAGGAAAGTCGAACATTGACTATTTTCTCAATTGAAAAATCATTTAAACAGTAATGTGTAGAGCATAATTTTAGTTCAGCTGTCATTACCATTATTAAGCAACAATTCAGCAAACTTGCTTGTTTGTGACTTGCAATTGTTAGTTGGGAAGACCTCTTGGAGAATTTCCGAGGAAGCCTTGGAGCATTTCCTGAGGAACTCTCGGAAGAATTCCCGTGGAGATCCTAGAGGATTTCCAAGGAACCCCTGAAGGAAGTCTCGAGAACTCCTGGAGGAAGGAGTTTCCGAGGAACTCCTTTAGGGATTCTCGAGGAACTCCTGGACGAATTTCCGAGGATCACTTGGAAGAATTCTCAAGAAACTCATGAAGGAATTCCTGATGAAATCCTAAGGAATTCTCTTGAAACATCTGGAGGGATTTCCCAAGGAACTACTGGAGAACCGGCAGAGGGGATATATTCGGCCTTGGCAGTCTTTAACGGCAGCAAAAACGGCTATTACTTTGTAACCCGATGGTTTCAGTTATGTATTTTGTTGGAAGTTAGGTAGCGTTAAACGCTCGGGTAGCGGCGAACCTTCAGGTATGAGTTAAAAGTATTGGAGCGAGATAGATTTGATGGCAGCTTGGATAGGTATAACGATTTGGAATAGGTATGTTTTGATAGATGAATATTGTAAATTGTATATACCTGGAATGAATAAAGAATGTGGCGGATGTTGGTTGAGTATCGGTCGGCCGGCAGCCGTCTTTTTTTTTCCTTCTAAACCATAGGGGGATAAATCAGCTCAACAGACACCCTAACAGGAAGGTTAGGGTAGTGTGGGGTTAAGGCCGTCTTCTACAACACTAGTAAAAGCCAGGACTACTCTCTCCTCGACCTACTAAAACACATTCCTATGGTCGCCAAACCCTACGTCTCTCCGGAACCACCAAGAAGGTATTGCTTCAGAGAAGGGCTAGTGCATATCGCACCCACAAGGTTAGCTGCCGTAGCCTAGCAGCAACGAACATCGATGACTCGCTCTGGAGAGTCCATCACGGTAGCATGCTGGCGCTTAGCCAGTTTCTCGAGTGGTCCTCGCCACTCCCTTTGTCCTCGGAAGGCGGGCAGGGTCAACCCCGCCCGCGCCCAACTGCTTGGCAAACATCAAGAACTGATGCCCACGTGCAACCCGATCTGACCTGCCCGTAAGGAAGGGTATCACTACCCTTCAGGCCCTATCAGATGCACCACAGATCAGATGCAGACAACAGGGTCTCACCTACCCCGACCCTTGCCGGGGACCCCTTTCCAACCACGGGCTCAGATCCAACCCAGTAGACTGACGCCACGACAGCACCGCTACCGGGACTTCCTCTCCGCGGCCACTTAATCGCTGTAAGGGTCGGCAGCCGTCTAGTTAGATGGACGGTGACTACAGCGTTCTTTTTATTTATCAGCCAAAAATATATAAAAAATTTGATTTTTCACGAAACAAAAATTACAAAAAGGCTCAAACTATACCCCGTCTAAAGGTGGGATTGGGTATGGTCCACTGCACGACTTTATGCTGGCCTGCTTACTCTCACAGAAAATTTGACGTTTGAGAGGTGCAGACACCGCTCAAACGTCAAATTTCGTGTGAGAGTAAGCAGGCCAGAAATAATTCGTGCAGTAATCAATTAGAGGGTTAAAGTGATCGATTTGACCCCGGTTTACGGTACCGAAAAACGCATTTAGTGCCATGCCCGAGAATAATTGTTTGCTTGTCGTTTTTTGTTGCTTCTCAAGATTATAAATTATCCCTTATAATCCACTCGAAGTAGCACCAACAGAATCAAACGTACCGTATCACAACACATGTCCAGAGATGACTAGCACCCAGAATTCAAGAGTAGCATCCCCAACAAGTTTTTGTTACTGCTGCCAAGCCATGCTTCGAAAGGGATCGAATCTTGAAATTCGCGCTGTCATCACGATCAGTCGCTTTACTTCACAGCTGTACGACCGACACTGATATAATTGAACAGGCTAATAGATTGTTTGGCTGATTGGTCTATTAGGGAAAAGTGGTTTCGCAACTACCAGTTTATTCAATGACTAATTTAGTGTTAGTTTTTTTACAGACAAGTTTTTTGTTTCTGCTAGAACAGGTGTAAGACGTAGAAAATCAATATTTGGAGGTACATACGTAGGAGCATCCGTTGAGTACTAGCTTTCTCTAGCAAAGGCCATTTTTGCATTTGTGTAACGTGTGACATGCTTCAAGATATGACCAAGGAACTCAAGGAAGTTTCCATTATGAAAAGTTCCTGAATCGACATGAGCATGGAATCCGTCACCCTCATCATGGCCTTGCTAAACACCCTCGCGTTTACCGCTTCGGCTATGGGCCTTTTCCTATACATACTCGATACTTTGAGTATCCTGTTTGTCTGTGCTTTTATGTTCGTTGTCTGTGATCTTTCCGAAGATCGAATAACAATTCCAACGGTTTCTCGAGAACACGATTCCGCCTAATTGACCGATAACACGCCGCTTTACTACCTTCCATTCTTCGGCACTTCCTTCGTTAATATTGATTAATTTGACATATTTAAGCCCCCGAAAAGCGTCTACTTACGTGCATTTAACATTATGCATATAACTTTCCCAATTTCTCAGGAAAGACTCCTGCTGAGATTGACCTTTTTCCTTATTCGTTTGTTCGGTCATTCTCCGATCGGTCGCTCGCTATACCTATGTAGTGAGGCAATGCAGTCCCAAAATTCGTCCGTTCTTTATTCCCGTATTAACGACTATCGTGATATAATCTCAGTCAGTCTCGGACTTGTTTCTCGCGTAGGATCGCTCGAGGTGTATTCACACGGGCTCCTCTTTGGATGGTCGCCGGATTGGTAACTGTAATTGGCACAGTACGTGTTATGACACAACGTGACAACTTCGACACATCCCTCTTTCTTGGGTATGATGATGCTGGTTGGTCAGTCATCATCATCATCATCGTCGTCATTATCATCATTCGCTTCCTCCTCCCGTTGAAATTCCCAGCCGAGCATGTCGCATTAGCGGAATACTTCAGTTCAAATTGATATCAGAAGCTTGACCATAAGTTGATCGACTGTGTGCCACTGACCATTTGCTCTCTCGTCGCGATCGCACTGTTCTTGTTCGATTTCTCTTCTCTGTTTTGGGAAGCTACGTGTAGCGTCTTTGGTTATAGGCAAGTGCTTATACGTTTTGTTGTGTACCGTGAAACAGAGTCATATTGACTATTTTTTTGTTTCTTTGTAAAAGTGTGAATACATAATTTTAGACTCTTTTTCTAATACTAATTACCTTACCGATCAGGCTAAGGCCGGGGTGGCCTCTGCTGGTACATAGTAGCCGTCTCCATTCCACTCGGCCCATGGCTGGTTGTCTCCAGTTCCGCACTCTGCGAAGGGTCCGCTGATCGTCCTCCACCTGATCGACCCATCTAGCTCGCTGCGCACCACGTCTTCTTGTACCGGACGGATGACTCTCGAGAACCATTTTAGTCGGATTGCTACCCGACATCCTGATGACGTGACCCGCCCACCGTAGCCTCCCGATTTTCGCGGTGTGGACGATGGTTGGTTGGCACGGTAAAGGCTGGGTATGCTGCGCAATTCAGATCCCATTGTGTCCACTAGCCTCTGCCCAGCAACTCCTATCCCTACCTCCACGTGGTACCGGCCGGAAACTATGGGCAACCTTAGGGAAGATCAGGTAACTAACCCCGGTGGGAACTTTGGTACAGTTGACTCTCCACATGTCGATGTTCTACATCTCGATATCTCTCCCTATCTCGATTGTTTGATCGGTCCCTTCAATCTGCATATATTTTTCCTCTCTGTATGTCGATATCTCCTTATCTCGATGTCTCCCTATCTCGATGCGAACTAGTTCGTTTTTGTTCTAGATTCTCTCTCCATATGTCGATATGCCCATATTCGCAGGTTGCTAGATCTCGTTTCGAGGGTTCGAATATTCTGGGAATGTGAAGTGACATCTGTTTGTTGACAGTTTTTCCTAGTTACGGAGTATTTTTTAATCTAGTGTGCATTACAAATTTGTTCTGCATTTCAATATCTCCCTATCTCGATGGTCCCTTCAATATCGAGATGTAGAGAGTCGACTGTAGTAGGCTGACAGTGGAGGGGGTGGGGGGGGGGTTTGCGTCTGTTCTCCAGGAGGAGCGGCTCACAATAGAGTCAGACCTGTTAGGAGTGTCTAATGAACGTCCGAGTGCCAGGGAAGGACTCTTAGCTCAACTGTGCACTATGGTCCTCCGGAAAGTAGAAGGTTGGTGTCAGGCCCTATGAGCCAGCCGTAAAAACCCATTGTAACGGAAAATCAGCAACAGAATAATACGAACCGAGACCAACGGCAACGACCCCAGCGAACAAAAAGGACTTGCGATTGGAAACTCGGTACGTGGAACTGCCGATCTCTCAACTTCATTGGGAGCACCCGCATACTCGCCGATCAACTGAAGGACCGCGGGTTCGGCATCGTACCGCTGCGGGAGGTGTGTTGGACAGGATCCATGGTGCGAACGTTTAGAGGTTCATACCATTTACCAGAGCAGTGGCAACACACGCGAGCTGGGAACAGCTTTCATCGTGGTGGGTGATATGCAGAGGTGCGTGATCGGTTGGTGGTTGATCGACGAAAAAATGTGCAGGTTCAGGATCAAGGGTCGATTCTTGAACTTCAACATAGTAAACGTGCACAGCCCACACTCCGGAAGCAGTGATGATGACAAGGACGCATTTTAGGCGCAGCTCGAACGCGAGTACGACCGCTGCCTAAGCCACGACGTCAAGATCATCATAGGAGATTTAAACGCTCAGGAGGAGAGATTCAGACCGACGATTGGTAAGTTCAGCGCCCACCAGCAGACGAACGAAAACGGCCTTCGACTCATTGCTCAAGCAACACACATGGTTACAAAACAGTCACGGCAGCGTTGCACAGAAGTCACTGTGACTTACAGCCACATGATTGCTGTAAGTCACAGTGACTTCTGTGCAACGCTGCCGTGACTGTTTGTTGCTTGGGTGCTTTCACCGGCTCCAAAAATATGGACAGGTCATATGCAGCACCTTTTTCCAACACAGCCTCCCTTATCGTTAAACCTGGAGATCACCACAGCAGACGGAATCGCAAATCGACCACGTTCTGATTGACGGACGGCACTTCTCCGACATTATCGACGTCAGGACCTATCGTGGCGCCAACATCGACTCTGATCACTACCTGGTGATGGTTAAACTGCGCCCAAAACTCTCCGTCATCAACAATGTACGGTACCGGCGACCGCCACGGTACAACCTAGAGCGACTGAAGCAATCGGATGTCGCCTCAGCATACGCGCAGAATCTCGAAGCCGCGTTGCCAGACGAGGGCGAGCTCGATTAGGCCCCTCTAGAGGACTGCTGGAGTACAGTAAAAGCAGCCATCAACGACGCAGCCGAGAGCACCATCGGGTACGTAGAAAGGAGTCGACGAAACAGGTGATTCGACGAGGAGTGCAGAGCGATGTCGGAAGAGAAGAACGCAGCACGGGTGGTAATGCTGCAGCAAGGAACCCGGAAGAACGTGAAACATTACAAGCAGAAGCGGAACAGCAGGCTCTTTCGAAAAAAAAAAACACCGCCTAGAAGAAACGGAGTGCGAAGAACTGGAACTGCTGTGCCGTTTCGATGAAACACAGAAGTTCTAACAGAAGCGCAACGCATTCCGCAACGGCTTCGTGCTGCGAGCTGAAGTATGCAGTGATAAGGACAAGGGCCTCTTCATGGACGGGCGTGAAATGATCGAAAGGTGGAAGCAGCATTTCGATGAGCACCTGGATGGCGTGGATATCGTAGGCACGGGAGACTACGGCAACAGAGAGAACGACTTCGCCAATGCAGCAGAGGACGGAAATGGGCCAACTCCTACGATGAGGGAAGTTAAAAGGATGACATTCACCAGCTCAAAACCAACAAAAAAGCTGGAAAGAATGGTATCGCAGCTGAATTTAATATGGACCCAGAAAAGTTGGACACCTGTCTGCACCGGTCGGTAGTCAGGTTCTGCGAAACCGGACAGCTACCGGAGGAATGGAAGGAAGGGGTCATCAACCCCTTGCATAAGAAAGGCGACGATTTAGAATACGAGAATTTCAGATTCAGAGTGATCACAATATTGAATGCTGCCTACAAAATCTTATCCCAGATAATCTTCCGTTGTCTGTCACCTAAAACGAATGAGTTCGTGGGAAGTTATCAAGCCGGCTTCATCGACGGCCGATCGACAACGGACCAGATATTTACCGTACGGAAAATCCTCCAGAAATGCCGTGAATACCAGGTCCCAACGCATCACCTGTTCATCGACTTCAAAGCGGTATACGACAGTATCGACCGCGCAGAGCTATGGAGAATCATGGACGAAACGGCTTTCCGGGAAGCTGACTAGACTGATTGAAGCAACGATGGACGGTGTGCATAACTGCGTAACCCAAGCAACCAAAAGTTCGGATAAAATAGCATGTTTGGGCTTAATCAGCTATTCGAAGGTATATGAATAGCATTCTATTCAGCTCACTTTTTAAGTAATTAACCGAACTTCAGTTCACAAAAAGTACACTTGTGTCGCTGAAAGGAACGCTATTCAGCTTAAAAATAAACTTCGAAAAAATGAAAAAAAAAAAATGTTTAGTCCTCAAAAGTAATTTATTATTAAGAACCATTAGTTCATGTGGAATCCAAATTGACTAATACCTTGAAATAATGTTTGATGTTTTTTACTTACTGAGATTTGAACTCGGGATCTCCTCGTTGAAATTCGGTGCCTAACCACTACTCCATGTATGTGTTGTTATGCACTGTGGGATTTTACTCAATGTGCTGATATCATATAGTAGAGCTCAATCAGGTTCGCGTGTGAACTTTCTCTGAACTTGGAATAGTTTTTGAAGTCGAAAGTTCGAAAGAAGTTCACGTGGAACTTCTTGTGAACTTACGCAGTTTGACATTTTCAGTTTGTTGTGGTTCTCAGTGCAAAGCAATAAATTTAGGCCAGTGTATCGATTTCAAGAAAAGATTATAAGTTTTCAGCTTGGTTTTCAGTGAATACGATTGCGTCGATTACCGGTGCGCTCCAGTACCAAGTGAGACGGGTGTGAAAACATCCAGCAAAGCTGGAAAATTTTTGTGCGCAGCCGAAAACCCCCCGGCGGCATCCTGGGGGGAACAGTTTTCCGCTGCGGGGGCAGCCTTTGATCCACACAATACGGATCCTTTGCGTTGATTACAAGTAAGTACGTTCAAATATTATAGTGGAACAAAGTGTACTTGTGGAGTTAACACAAGCTGTGGCTGCTGAGCTCGATTTCCGAGTGATTTAATTGAATGAGAACTTCTCCCCGGCCCCGCCTGTCGCCGAAGTTCAAGTGAAGTTCACTTTTGGTACGATTAATATTTATCCGAACTTTCAGTACTAAGTTCAAAACAAGTTCGGAACGGATGATTTCAAGTTGTTGGGATATGTTCAAATGAACTATATTTGAATTTTAAAGGCACGCAAAAGTTCAACATGAGTTCGGTTAATATTTGATTGAACTCTGTTTTAAAGTTCAACATAAGTTCTTTTTGAACCTTTTTTCGACTTTAATGTCGTTTTGAAGAGAAGTCAAAAGCTTGTACATGTACTTCCAAGTTCATAAACAATACAAGAGTAACTTTTTGGAGAATTAAGTTCAACGAAACCTGGAATTGAACCGAACTTGAACTTCTGAGTTCGTTCTTCAAGTGGAATCCGAACTTTTGGTTGCTTGGGAAGGGTTTCGGGTGAACTATCCAGTTCATTCGAATCTCGCCGGGGACTGCGACAAGGTGACGGACTCTCATGCCTACTCTTCAGCATTGCTCTGGAAGGTGTGATGCGACGAGCCGGGCTCAACACTGCCCATATTCGCATAGTCGATGTAACCACCATTGGAAATGCCACCGTACAAAAGCTAATATCTAACGCGTGTGCATATTATTAACCAGTTTATTCAAAAGATCACCAGATCTAACCCTTAGTTAGATGCCAACGCGGAAAAAATCGTGAATTTTATATTTATTCATTGTTAAAATTTCAAAAGTATGTTGAAAAGTGCAGTGGTGCGTACATCGACTATGCGAATATGGGCAGACAGCCGGGGAACGATTTTCACAAAATCCGGTCAATTTGTGTGCTTTGCGGATGACATGGACATTATCGCTATAACATTTGGAACGGTGGCAGAGCTGTGCACCCGCCTGAAACGCGAAGCAGCAAAGGTCAAACTGGTGGTGAATGCCTCAAAAACAAAGTACATGCTGGTAGGCGGAACCGAACACGACCGGATCCGTCTGGGTAGTAATGTTACGATAGACGGGGATACTTTCGAGGTGTTGGAGGAATTCGTCTACCTCGGATCCTTACTGACGGCTGACAACAACGTGAGCCGAGAAATTCGGAGGCGCGTCATCAGCGGAAGTCGGGCCTACTACGGGCTCCAGAAGAAACTGCGGTCGAAAAAGATTCACCCATGCAGCATGTACAAAACGCTAATAAGACCGGTGATCCTCTACGGGCACGAGACATGGACCATGCTCGAGGAGGACCTACAAGCACTCGGAGTTTTCGAGCGACGCGTGCTAAGAACGATCTTCGGTGGTGTGCAGGAGAACGGTGTGTGGCGGAGAAGGATGAACCACGAACTCGCTGCACTTTACGGCGAACCCAGCATCCAGAAGGTGGCCAAAGCCGGAAGGATACGGTGGGCAGGGCATGTTGCAAGAATGCCGTACAACAACCCTGCAAAGCTGGTGTTTGCAACTGGCACAAGAAGGCGTGGAGCGCAGAGAGCACAATGGGCGGACCAGGTGGAGCGTGACTTGACGAGCATTGGGCGCGACCGAGGGTGGAGGGCGGCTGCCACAAACCAAGTCTTGTTTGGTATTTTTGTTAATTGAGTGCTATCTTAATTTGTGATGTTGTACAACTAAATCTATCTATCTGTAGAATGAAATCAATCAACATTACACCTAATTACGGTACCCCATCCAACAACACGCGCCAAGCCCCAAAGCGTCAACGCGCGTTGTTGATCGACTGACGGACGACGACGAGGGGATGAACCTTCTCCGCCCGATCTGGCTTTACGCGCGTATACGCGATGCGCGATGTGATTGCGGCGGGCGACCGACCGACCACCTTGCGCTCAATCACTCATGATTTGCTTGTATAAAAGGAAGATGCGAGCCCCAAAGATAGCTAGAACTTCTTCGGCTTGTCCGATCGCGGGATGCCCCTGGGGGCTGGGGTAGCTTGAAGAGGCAAGCACGGATCGAGAGAATGATGACGGCGATGTCGATGATGCTGATGATGATGCTGATGACGAGGATCGCGTCTCTTCATCGAAGTGGAGAATATCTTTTCCATCCCCAATGTCCAGCTCCTGCTCGCTATTAGTTCGGTTCGGTCGGTGCTGGCGAGTGGAAGCAGAGTTCTTGGGGTCTTCGGTCGAGTGAAGATAACTCCGGAAGAAGAATATAGGACTAGGGACGGTGCCTGTCTGCTGTTATTTGTAATTGTGATCGATTTGTTTGTAGCCGTTTGAATGCCGTGGGAATTTTTTAGTGTCGGTTGTTTCGTCGTCGTCTCGTCGTCGGTTGATGAGCGGTTCGTGGTGGCGTTGATTTGTGAGGTCTGAAGGCCTTTGTGGATATTAGAGTGAGAATTTAGTGGCGCTAATTAACTTGTGTGGCAAAAGGGATACGGTTGTTATGGATTAGATGGTGCGGTTTTTTAAATGGAGTTGTCTGGGATATTGAATGCATAAACAAGCATGGGCTATCAAATTAATTATTATAAGCATTTACTCCGCTCGATAGAATTTAATTTATTTTAAGGTCAAACAGGTAATACAATCCATAACATGTGATGGTCTAGATATTTTCCTGAACTTGGGACCTTGAGCTGGATATGTTTAAATCGAATTCATTATATTAATATAGTGTTTTAGAATGTACACGATCTTTTCAAAAATAGTCACTGATTAGCTTGATTTACCAACTTTGAATGGACGACCTTACAGTTGAGGTCGAAAACGTATCTGTCATAGGATGCAAACACATAGTTGGAATTCAACGAAAAAGTATTTTACTCGATTTTTTTTTTACTTACCTATCTTACCTTGTTGGCTACAAAGTAACTTTACTCCAACGCCGAGCGTATAGTAGAGCACCATCTTTATCGATCTTGGGCGATGCTCCTCCAGTTTCCCCGAACGTGTAGGGATTGTAGATCTTCTTCAACCGCGTGCAGTCAGCGAGTTCACGGCCGCCCACGAAGTCGCCTACCTCTACCGGGTTCTCTGCTGAATATTGTTTTCGCTATTCTTTCGTCAGACATTCGGACTACGTGTCCAGCCCACTGAAGTCTGCCGTATTTTATACGTTTCACAATATTCGCATCTTCGTACCAAGTGTACAACTCATGATTCATGCGTCTGCGCCACACTCAATTTTCTTATTTTTTTTCGGTCTATCTCCTTTAACGTCCACGCTTCGTGACCGTAGAGGGCAACCGGAAGAATCAGCGTCTTATACAGAGCGAATTTTGTCTGCGTTTCAAGTTACGGGATCTAAGCTGGCTACGCAATCCGTAAAAGGCCCAATTCTCAGCTGCAATACGCCTTTTCCCTTCACGAGAAACGTCATTGTTACATGTCACAAGTGTTCCAAGATAAACAAATTCTTCAACAACTTCTAACACTTTTCCATCAATCACTACCTCAGCACTAACCCCACTTGGCCTGCTTTTGTCTCTACCCGCTATCATGCACTTCGTCTTGGTAGAGTTAATCGTCAAACCTATCCTCGCTGTCTCTCTCTTCAGAGGAGCATAAGCTTCCTCCACTGCTCTACGATCGATGCCGATGAGATCAATATCGTCCGCAAAACCGAGGAGCATGTGCGACCGTGTGATGATAGAGCCATTCCTCTGCACGCCTGACCTCCTAATCGCTTCTTCGAGTGCAATGTCGAACAGCAAATTTGAAAGAGCATCACCCTGCTTCAATCTATCCAAGGTCACAAACGAGATAGACAATACGTCTGCGATCCGAATACTTGATTTTGATCCATCCAGCGTTGCGCGTATCAGCCTAATTAGTTTCGCCGGAGAACCATGTTCTGACATTATCTGCCAAAGCTCATTTCTTTTAACTGAATCGTACGCTGCTTTAAAATCAATGAACGGATGGTGAGTCTGCAAGTTATATTCCAGAAATTTATCTAGGATCATCCGCATGATAAACATTTGATCCGTCGTTGATCGGCCCTCATGAAAACCAGCCTGGTATTCGCCGACAAAGGACTCCTCAAGAGGTCGCAGTCTGTTGAACAGGACACGCGACAGTATCTTATACGCTGAATTTAAAAGGGTAATCCCTCTGTAATTGGCACACTCCAGCATTTGCCCTTTCTTGTAGATTGGGCATACGAGGCAATCCAACCAGCTGGTGGGCAATTCTTCATCCTCCTAAATCTTTATAATAATCTGATGGATTGATTGATGTACCTTACTTACAAACATGATTTTTCATTGTAGAAATGTGTGTCTTACTCTAAATCAGGGGGTTTCAGACCCGCTCAGAGTTTGTCAGATGCCTCTTGTCATTGCCATGTTTTTTTTTGTGAATGAATTCTGAGAAAATGAGTGTAATTTGTTGAAAGTTCGAATTGTAAGGAAAAGTTGCATGCATAATAAAATCTTTCGAATGATAAATAGTTTTCCTATTTTAGATATTTGTAGTGAAAAGCATGCAGAATTGAACTCAACTTAGTTTCTTAAAATTTTTGTATCAGATAAAAGTGTCTTGTTTTGGTTTCAATTCATCACAGTCTTCGGGATTGAACAGTCTTGAACAAATTTTTCTTTTAAATCAACAGCATATATGATTCTGGCGTTCAGTATCATACGGACGTGATCAACTACATCACTGATTTTCTTTTTCTTTGATAACTTAATATTAATATTTTCTGATTTATTGTTGCGTAAAGAGAAATTCCTCATCATTCTCCATGGTACGGTGTTGTGGAACCTTTCAGAAGTTTCGCGCAACGCAAAAAAAACCAAAGGGTTTGCTGTGAGAAGGAACTGACGATTCCTAGCGATGATAATAAAGTTTTTTTTGAAAAAGATTAGGATCCTTAGAAAAAGATGGCGATGACAGTACATAGTTCATTCAGATTTCTTCAAAGATTTAGCAATCTGCCAAATATGCTTAGCGAGTTTCATTAATAGGACTTTCTAGGAACTGTTAAGGAGGATTCTTCAGTAATTTTCCAAGATTTTTCCGAAAATGTTTCCTGTGAGTGCTCCAGAAATGCTTTCATAAATTCTTTAGCTAATCCTGCAGAGTTTTTTTTTTATTCGAATTGCTCCGGTAGTTTCCGGTAGTTTCTCAAAAAAAATCTTCCAGGAATGTTCAGGGATGGCAGAGAATCTTAAAAAGAATTCCTCCATGGTATTATCTAGACTATTATTATTTCAGAGATTTCACTAAGAACATCCTAAAGTTCACCTGCAGGACTTATTCCACAAATGCCACCTGGAATTTTTCCAGAAATTCCATTGAAGGTTTCTTCAATAAATCTTCTTGAGATTTCATTAGCAATTACTTCAGATATATCTACCTACAGCAATTCCTTCAGAGCTTCCACAGTCATTTCTCTTTGAGTTCTTCCAGAGTTTCCTCTAGGTACTCCTCCAAATCCCATATGGATTTCTTGCAGAGATTCCACCAGAATATCCTGAAAAAAAAATCTTCTAGGAATTTTTGAAAAGATTGCCTTAGAAATTTTGTCAGAGGTTTCTAAAGAAATTTTTTTAGAGTTTTTACCACGAAGTCCTCAAGGATTTCCTCTAGTTGAATCCTTCTCCAGAGATTGACCCCGATTTTTTTGTTCAATAATTACTCCGGGAAACCATCACAAATTCCTCCAGAGATTTACTTAGCAGTTTTCAGAGGTTTCTTCAACATTTTTTTCAGAAATTGCTTCAGGGAAATTCTTTCAGAAATTCAACCAGGATTCAGGATTTCTCCCTGAGATAGGGTATGTGTGCCATCAGTAATCTCATGCTCCCATTTTCATCCTATTCTAAAACAAGCGATTACGGCACCGATTGACTCCGTTCTTTTTGTTTTCATGGGTGCTCACTTCTAACAAAAAATACAAAAATAAGAAACAAAACAAACAGCGCTTCAATCCTTTGTTTTTCGTGGGATGAAAATGGGAGCCACATGCTTAATAAGGGAACCAATACCCTATGTTGGAGAAATATGTCTCTAGGAATTCCTCTAGAGATTCCTCCCAGACTTCGTTCAATCGTTTTTTCATTCAGGTATTCATCCAAGAACGTGAAAAACCTGGATTAGTCTCAGAATGAATTTCTGGAGTGATTCTTGAGGCAACCTCTGTAATTCTGGAAAATTCCTGTTGGAATCTCTGAATTAAGAACAAATTTTCGGAGAATCTGCAATAATTCTTGTAAAACTTGGTACGGAGTATTAGAAGATGTTCATTCTTTTAAATATTTTTTTCTATGTTATTGATCCACCAAGAAGTGACAGAAATTCACTTTTTAGTGTCTTCTAAAAAGTTGCAGAAAAATGATTTGTTGGAAACTTTTCCGAACAAACTATTGCCATATTAGATCAAATTGAATGGTTATGTTCAATTGTTCGAGGACGACTTTTTATTATAAAGTTATTTCATTATAACTTTTCCGTGCTATTTTTTTTTCAATTTTCGAGTGTTCTGCAGAGTTGTTCTTTGTGAATAAACATCTTCTTCTGCGTTTTCTTCTTCTTCTTCTTGGCATAACGCTCAGCACTGTTCCAGCTGGGCAGAGCTGTTTTTTTCTTCATGATTTTTTTGAGAAATCTTTGAAAGAATCGCAGTATGAATTTCTAGAAAAGTTCCTGGGGGAATCTTGTGGCAAAACATGCATTTCTGTAAGTAAAAGGTCCTGCTTTTACAAGAAATTCCATCTGTGATTCTTTCACCACGAAATTCTTTTATAGATGCTTCGCTTTTTGATGCCTTCTGGGATTACTCATGAGATTTCTCTGAGGTTTCTTTTACGGATTCCTTAAGAAATTCATGCTGTGATTCCTGCGGGGATTGTGTCATTTGACATAAGATCGTTTGGCATACCATAACTTGTCATAGAGGACAGATGGCATCATAGTATGGGCATTTGGTGTAATCGACACTTGGCACATAAAGAAGGGTTCGATTATGCCAATCGACTTTATACCAAATAACCTTATATCATATCACTTTATGTCAAATGTCCAGCTCTACCAACATTCCTAACAAAAAAACCTTGTGATTCCTTCAAGGATTCACCCAGAAATTCTTCTCAAAATTTCTGCCAGAGTGCCTATTGGGATTCCTCCTAAAATTCTTCTTATGACTCCTCAAGAGATTTCTCTATCGATCCCCCCAAAAATTCCTCTTGGCATTTCTCTACGGATTTCTCCAAGGATTCCTCCAGTAATTCCTCTTGGAATTCTCCCAAGAATGCGGTTGCCGGGATACCTCCAGAGATTTTCAATGGATTTTTTTTCAAAGGATTCGCTTAAAAATTTCAGATTTCTCCAAGAGTTCGTTTAGGAATTCCCCTTGGAATTCCTTCAGGAATCTCAGCTGGGATTCCTTCAGCAATTTTCCTGTGATTTTTTAGGTATTTTTCTAAAGGTTCCTTCAGGATTTTCTCTTGGAATATTTTAGAAATTCTCGCTATGATCCTACAGGACTCTTTTAATGAGCTTTAGGAATGATATACCTGCTTTCTTTATCTTTTTAGGGATTTCGGCAGGATTGTTTTTATTTTATTTGGTTATTCCTTCAGGAATGTATTCTGGAATTCCTCCAAGGATTCACCCAAAAAATCTTCTTTGAATTCCTGCAGGAATGGCTGCTGGGATTCCTCCTAATATTCTTCTTCTGACTCCCCCAAGAATTCCTCTTGGTATTTCTTCACGGATGTCTTTAAGAATTCCTATCGTAATTTATCTTGGAATTCTTCCAAGAATTCCTGCTAGAATTTCTCCAGAAATCCTTCAGAAATTTCTCCAAAGATTCATCCAGGATTTTGTCTTGGAAAATTTTAGAATTTTTTTTTGTTATGATTTCACGAGAACTTTTTAATGAGATTCCTAACGCAATTCCCGCTGTCCCAACTAACATTTTTGCTGTATATGAGCTTAAGCGAACTTTTTTCCAATAGTGTTTGCTCTATAAGCTGTTATGCAGCTACTTTTGTTAGTAGGGGTGTTTACTTTTTAGGGATTTCTGCACCCTGAAGTAGTTCTATGAGAAATTAATAGCTGGGTCCTTGGAGAAATTCCTGAATTTTTTGTGAATTTTTTAAGAACCTCTTCCGATTTTTACAAGAGAATCTCCAGGAATTTCATTTCGGTAGTTCCTGTTGGTATTGTCCCAAAAGGTTTTGTTGCGCTCCCAACAAACTAAAAAAAATGTAATTTTTTCTTTCTGAAGGGAAGAAAAGTATGCTTTCGAGTTAAACTAGCTCCGTGTTTTAAATTTCGTTAATATAAAATAATGTTCATTACAAATAATGTATTTCCCAATTACCATTTCTAAAAACCGACGAATACTAATCAATCCATAACACCTTGAACTGAAGCGTTGAATGCAAACCTCATTGAAGAAAAAATCTTGCTAAATCTGCCAAGACAAAATTCCTAATTGCCCTAGATTCTAGATTGTTTTCCCATTAGTGCTGCTCTAAAGCTGCTTCTCGGAACGGGTTAAACAAACTTTTAGTGCCACTCTGTGGTCCTGTGGTCGAGTGCCATCCCGCTGCTACATAATAAAGTTGAAGATCAACAAGCAAGACGGAGCAAGTGCGCGATAAAAAGAAATCGCTCTCACCATCACGAATTCAAATGAGATGCAAATTCCGTCGTCAGTGATAATGCGATTATTAGTGATTTTGAGCGCTACGCTGGTGACCGCCACCGTCGTCGTGCGGGCTGGCACTCTGGTGTCCCGTTCCGATTCCGATGTTGTAACGGCGTCGATGTCGCCGACGGTTGGTACCGGTGAGACCGGAAGTGCGGTTGGTGGAGGTGCAGTGTTGTTTTTGAGGCGACCCTCGGGAGTGGTGGCGCCCACCAACGTGGGACTGCCACGACAAAGGTCGATACAGGATGGCAGCTTGGCGGTTGGAGTGCAGTCCACCACCACTGGTAGTGGTGGGCATCCGTTGATGTCTTCTGCGGCAGTGCCTGAGAAGAATGTCTACCGTACGAAGCTGTCCAAATTGAAGTTGATCCTGTTGGCCGACATGCTGAACGATGTGGTGAGTACGAAGATTGTGTGATGTTGTTGTTTTTTTCTTGAGAAAAGTATAACAGGTTCCTGGAGAGGCAAATTAGTGAACAATAAAAATTTACAGCAGTCAGTCATATTTTTGAGAGTTAACCCAGATTTGCTTTTTGTTGTTGAAAGTCGATTCAAAGACAATATTTCAGTATAATCACTTTTGTGTTAACGTAACGGTTGTCGGGAGTGGAATTCGATCAGTTTTTGGCGTAATAGTCATGTGTTAACCTACTCAGCATTAATTCAGCGATTGTGGAGATCAAAGTAAGCGCGGGAATGCATAGTTTGTTAGAAGTGACAGGAGAACGAACAGAAATATACATTTGTGCATAATGTTGTTTATTATTGTAAATGGTAGTAAGTGATTATTCTTGAATATTCTGAATACCTCGTATTCTACAAATGGCGACGAAGATGGGATCTTAAACCCACCGGGTGTAAGATCTACCTCTCTGTGTTTCATTTTTTTCCGGAGGCTATTCAAATTCGCACACAGATAAAAGGGAGAAAAACTACAAACTATAGAAGGATTAAGTCAAGTTTCATCATGTGAATTGTATCTACCATGCTATCTACCTTAAGTATCAAGCGATTTACTGATTTACAGCACAGTGATGATGTTAATGATACACCCCGAAGGAAGAGACGGAAAAAAGGTGTTATAAACACTCCCCATGCATCGTTTTACATCGTCGGCCTTCAGCCCTGCTTGCTGTAGATTCGCTGGTAACCTGTTGAAAGAAAAATGATCACTTCTGGCTTGTTGAAGTGAAAGAATTCAACTCTGCGCCAAAAAAGTGCAACTCTCGAAGTACACAATTAGCGCCTTTTATGTAACCGAACCCGATTCCCGGCCTGTTTCGGTTCTACCTACATCGATCGGTGCCTCTTTTGTGGACCTTCGATGTTTTTTTCACTTCAAATGATTGATGAACTCAATAAATGCTGAAAACCAGGGGGTCTCGCGGAGATTTTCTCCTTTTATTGTTTTGCTTTGGACCGCTGCTGCGCTGCGCTGGCCCCAAAATCGACCACGCACATGCCCAAACCCATCGGGAGAGAAGTTGTGCTAGGTAGAGCTGGCGGTTCTTGCGCGAAAACAGGTTGCTGGTGGAATCATAAAAATCTGACCCCCGCACCCGCCTGTCCGGCATCCGTCGTTGGCCGTACCCATCCATTTCTGCGCTCCCTTTCGGGCAATGCAATGTTATGTGTAGCTTTCCTTTCGGCGGCGCTGCTGGCTAACTGCTGCCAATTGGTGTTGCTGAGGGGATCAAAAAACTTGTCTTCCCTCTTCAGACCCGACAGCTCCGGGTGGCTTGGGGTTTTGAAGGAAGTAGTAAATCCACTTGACTCTAGAAGTGCGCACCGCCGCTGAAGCAGTGCTTCTAGACGAAAATGTGTTGAATCGAAGAAATTCATTTGGTAGCATCCGTTTACTAGTACTAATGTATAATATTATAATCATATGTTCATAACCACCGCTAGAACCAGAAAATGTTGACAAGCCGTTTCTCTTCTTGGCAACTTCAACAGCACAGTGTTAATCTATCAAATAACGCCTACGAGTTATGCAATCATGCGAACTGTTCCGCATTAGTTTCATATTAATCACACAAATCTATCACATGATATCCACGCTCCAATGGGTGAAGCCTCTGCCAACCATATCCCACCAACACTTCGACATCCGCATGACTTTGTGCAGTCGCAGAGGAACATTCAGCCACTTCCTTCCTTATTGTCGTGGCAGGTGCCATTGTCTCCGCGGCATGAGCCACTACAGTAGCTACTTTTAAGGCCAAGTTCGGAACTCCTTCCGTACCTGGGGTCTTACCTACGCTAAGCGAGTTTGCTATCCCCGCAAGGTCCTCATTAATGACCCTCTTCTCATCACCTGCTTCTGTCCCCAGCGGTTCTACGAAAGGAGGTCAAGGAGTTGGATCATGACGTAAAAAAGCCCCTCGATGATTCCCTCCAGCATCTCAGGAGGCTGCTCTGTAGGAACAGTCTTGGCCTTGGCCATCACGTTCCTGTAGGTATCACTCCACGGATTGGAACTCTGACAGACACCCTTATCTCGGTGGCAGTAGCGAACAACACCTGTCGCTTGTTTCGTGCTCATTGCATCCACCTCCTAGCCCGCAGGCAGGCGCAGCGCAGGTTCGCAATCGCTAGAGTCCACCAGCACGCCAGTGGTCTCCCATTCCTAGAGAAATGTTCGCATCGAATGCACGCGAGAGCATCGCTACCAGCTCTTCCCCGCTTAGACCTAGTAGGCTTCGCTCACGGCGGAGCGCCTTCCCAAATACCTCGTCATTGAAGTATGTTGTCTTCCACATACGATTGCTTGCACTTGGCCTAGCCGTCTCTTCCTCTATTCGCTGCCTGTTTCTATTGTAGTCGATACTGTAGCGAACCGTCAGATACCATCATCTACCCCCCAGTCCGAACTACTTGTTAGGCCAGCACTACAAAAAGTGATGCCGACAATCGACTCCCGCTTTGTTCCGACTAAAGGTACTCTTAGTACCGATATTAGGCTGATTGAAATAAAGCATAGCCAGTGCCCTTAGCAGGATCTGACTCCGCTAGTTCATGAAACACAGTTAAAACAAATATGTAATTTTAAATTTATTTTCATGCACATATTTGGAGCATGAAAATAAACACGAAATTACATCGAGATTGAAACCTACACGATTCAAGAACGTCGACCAAACGTGTTAATCTAAACGTCGTTGAAATTTCAATTTTTCTTGCACGCGGCTCGTTTGCGTTCCGTTTTCGTTTGTTCCCGTGACGTACAGACTTCTCCCCGGCATTCGGAAGCAGCAGTTTATGTTTGAGTCAATGGAATGGTGCGGTAATACTGGTAATGTTTTTATTTGAAAGATGAAAAAACTGTTTAACATTTTAACATAAATAAAACACAACATTTATATATAAGTTGGTTGATAAAGCGTAGAACACAGCAAACTATCGTCTACCATCTCTGGCGCATGCTGCTACTTGCTGGATGTGATGGATAATCGTGGTATCTGGAAGAAAGCATCATTCCGGATCATACTTTTAGGTATCACAGTCGAATATGAATTTAGCTCTTACCTGCAGATACATTGGTGATCTTTTATGCACTCGCTAGTACGAATTAAACTATCCGACGTGTGGTACAGATATAAATATCCTCGAGAAACAACTCAGCAAAGACACACGATCCAGCGCGACGGCCATACTTGTCTCAACTAACTGACGCGGTAGTTGACATGCCGATTGGAATTTACAGTTTATTCAATTGAAAAATCAATGCGTAGTAAAATAACGTGTATTTTGATGTAACTTTGAATATTTTTTCATGCTCTTACTATGTGCATGTCTCTCTCTCTCTCTCTTCTTGGCGTAACGTCCTCATTGGGACAAAGCCTGCTTCTCAGCTTAGTGTTCTATGAGCACTTCCACAGTTATTAACTGAGAGCTTCCTCTGCCAATGACCATTTTGCATGTGTATATCGTGTGGCAGGCACGAAGATACTCTATGCCCAAGGAAGTCAAGGAAATTTCCTTTACGAAAAGATCCTGGACCGACCGGGAATCGAACCCGTCACCCTCAGCATGGTCATGCTGAATACCCGTGCGTTTACCGCCTCGGCTATATGGGCCCTCGTGCCCTATGTGCATGTATTTCAACTCAAATTTAAATTAAATTTTTGTTTCAAGTCGTTTAATTTTACAGCTCTTATGTTTTACATGTCATTTAAAATTAATTAATTTTTGCTGTGAACGACTTCCCCATTCCACGGCCCAGGCATTGAAGTCACCCGCTATCACTACCGGCATTCACCCTGCCAGCATGGTCGTCAAATAGTCCAGCATCTCAGTGAAGCAGTTCACTCTGTGGAGTGGGAGTCACTTAGCAGCTACAGAAGATAACCCCGTTTACTTTGGCGACCAATAAGCCCTTGTAGGAAGTTGTAACTTAGCAAGGGTCGTGTTACTCCCAGCAAGGATGAAACCCCCGTCTTCAAGCCTCAGGGTCGGCAAGACTCTCGTGACACTCCGCGGAAAGAAAACACTTCTAGGTCGGCTAAGGAAACTCCCTCTATATTTGTGGTTTAGCTACACTTTTATTCCACTTCCTCTTGACGTCCTACTTTCCTACCACTTTCCTCTGGCTTTCTCCTAGCTTTTCGGCGTCCGCCCTTAACACCGGACGACGCCTCACACGTTCTTAAGGACTAGTCCTACCTTACGTTCTTCGGTCTTTCTTCGGGGCCCGCGCACTACACTGCCTTCGCTCCGCTCCTTTCGCCTGTCCACTGGCTCCTTCTCTCCTTCCTGGGCCAGGGGGCGGGTAATTCTTCTCCTTTCCTCTCTCTTCCGTTGGCTGCAGCCTCTCACGGACCTTCTCCTGTCCCGTGCGCCCCTCGAGTGTGGTGACGGACTCGAGGCTTCAGTGATCCGTAGAGTCACTGGAAAAAGCCTGGGTTCGTCGGCGCGTTTGGTGGATGTATCGAGTTACAGGGATGCTGCGTAGTGTGTCACTAATCAGCAGGTAGGGTCTACGCTGCGGTGTGGCTCTTAACGATACCGCAAATTTCGGGTTTAAAATAAAAACCGCGAGGTCCTGTGGGCACAATGGGAAAATCGCAATGGCGGGTTAGGCGCTGTACGGATGGTCTAGGTTCGGGGTATTGTTACGGAATTTACCTGGATGTCCGGATTACTCCAACTTCTCCACTTTCCTTTTCTCCTTCTTTCCACTTTTCCGTGCTTTCAACTTTTTCTATTAACTTCTCCAACTAAACTTTCTTCCAACTTTACTTTTCTTCAACAAACTTTCCTTCTATCAACTTTTCAAACGACTGTTGTCTCTGAAGATCACCAGGCTAATGATCCTCCGTTTTGAAGATCGTTGATCCCGAACCATTGGCCATAGACCCGTCGTAAGTGCCGAAGTTCCTCCTCATCATGGCCACCCAGTTCGCCTCCCATGGCCGCCCATTTCGCCACCCCCATGGCCGCCCATTCGTGCAGTCCTGTGCAGCCTGTTGGTGGCTAGCAGAACTACCGTCGTCCTTGTATAGAGCAGTGTAGTGATGGCTGCGTTCGTGGGATTTTTGGGACGTTACACTTAACCTAACAACAAACGTTTTCTTTTTTTAAAACAATATTTAACGAATACTAAACGCGACAAATCTCATCAATACTGGACGTTACACTGACACTTGTTACAAAGAAGACACCAACTCCGGGACTAGATACTACCATTCATTTCATTTATTTAGTATTACATCAAATTCAAGATAAAACTGAATCAACAACATTTCTCCATAATACACGGTTCGTGGCTGCCGCTCTCCATCCTCGGTCGCGCCCGATGCTCGCCAAGTCACGCTCCACCTGGTCCGCCCATCGTGCTCTCTGCGCTCCACGCCTTCTTGTGTCAACCGGATCAGTTGCAAACACCAGCTTTGCAGGGTTGTTGTCCGGCATTCTTGCAACATGCCCTGCCCACCGTATCCTTCCGGCTTTGGCCACCTTCTGGATGCTGGGTTCGCCGTAAAGTGCAGCGAGCTCGTAGTTCATTCTTCTCCGCCACACACCGTTCTCCTGCACACCGCCGAAGATCGTCCTTAGCACGCGTCGCTCGATAACTCCGAGTGCTTGCAGGTCCTCCTCGAGCATGGTCCATGTCTCGTGCCCGTAGAGGATTACTGGTCTTATTAGCGTTTTGTACATGGTGCATTTCGTGCGTGGGTGAATCTTTTTCGACCGCAGTTTCTTCTGGAGCCCGTAGTAGGCCCGACTTCCGCTGATGATGCGCCTCCGAATTTCACGGCTCACGTTGTTGTCAGCCGTCAGTAAGGATCCGAGGTAGACGAATTCCTCCACCACCTCGAAAGTATCCCCGTCTATCGTAACATTACTACCCAGACGGATCCGGACTAGATACTACCCTGTTATCCAAATCAGAACCGTTTTGAACCTATCCACGAACCAGTTGCTGTTGCTGGCGGGTACTCGGTATGGGTCCGCTATGATGGCGATATCCGGCCCCACACTCAGAAACTGCCTTATGGCCTTCGGTGCCGCATCGCCTGCACAGCTTGCTCCTGTCAGGTCCTTTGCAGTCCCATGACTTGTGTCCTGGTTCCAGGCATCTGAAGCAAACCTCCGGTGGCTCGTGCATTGTCAGGTGGCATACTGACCAGATCACCTTGAGCTTTCCTAGTTTAACGGACTTATTTGCGCCCGCCACAGGTAAATGTACCAACGCTACCTGTGTCCCTGTCCGGCCCTTATGTAGCCAAACGACTGCGGTGGCCACCTGCACTTCGCATTGTTGGCGCCGTGCTGTGACGAGCTCTTCGGGTTTAGTGACCTAGTCTAGGTTTTTCACCTTCAGAGTAATCTTTGCTGTAAGAGCCCTCACCTCGAACCCTTCGCCTGCACACGTCGGCTTCCAGATCCACGAGGTTGGCGTCGCTTCGCATCGTCCTCAAGACGTCCCAGTACTTAGACTGTTCAGTCTTTATGACGAGCGCGTCGCCTGTCGCACGCTTGGCACCAGGGATGGGAACACTCACTTGCAAAGAGTTACACTCACTTGCTATTTTCTCAGTTCAGAAGCGTGCAATCAAAACACAATGTATGGACGACTTTTGCCTTGTGGTTTGGTCTAAAAGTTTGCCGAATAGAGTAAGGGTCGCACACGCATACCAAAGCCGTGACAGAGCTGTGAAAGCGACTCTCCACGAGGTGAGTGTAATTTACATTCACCTCGTGGAGAGTTGCCTTCGCAGCACCCTCACGACTTTTGTATGCGTGTGCGACCTTTACTCTATTCGGCAAACTTTTAGACAAAACCACAAGGCAAAATTCGTCCATACATCGTTTCCTGATTGCACGCTTCTTAGCTGAGAAAACAGCAAGTGAGTGTAACTCTTTATAAGTGAGTGTTCCCATCCTTGCTTCGCACCTACTCCTCTACGGCTTCCTGGTTTGGCGTCTCTACCCTCCTCGACTTACGATTTTTCTTCTTACTATTCCGCTCGATGGTCGCAACCCCCCGTTCCCTTCAATCCGGGATGGGCCGGTCTTTTCAGGCCCACCCTTCCCAGCTTTCTGGGACGCTTGGCTGGGGTCTGACCTACCGGCATTACTGCCGACTTTCCGGGTTAGTAATCGCCTCGCCTTCTGGGCTCCGCCTGGTAGCATCTCACCTGACGGCTGACTCAGCCGCTCCTGCGAATGCTTGTCAAAAGCAGTTGCATCCGCCACACTCTTTGGGCTACCCGCGAAAGCAAAGACCGCAGCGGGTTCTGCCGCTGCTGAAGTTTCCATGAGTTTGCATGATCTTGGTTGGCTGGCGTCAAATACTTTCGAAGTCGCATCAGCCACATCAATCACAAAAAGCCCATCTCGATTTTTGTTGAGAGCCTTCATCAACCACGGTTCATCCACCAGCTCACCCGACAAACCGGCCGGAGAGAAGATCGATTACCAACGCTGACACTACGTGCACAGCTACTCCTCCTTCTCATCACCTTAACGGAGACCTAGGCAACCCGCGAAGGGGTTAACTTCTCCAATATAATTACACAAGATGATTGATTGATTGAGTAGCACGGTAAAAGGCCCGCCACGACAGAGTCCTGCGTTAGCGCGGTAAGGGACAATATCCTGTGGGGGCACCCCCACACCTTCATGTACACCACAGGCTCCGTTAACGACCGAGCATCTTTTTCATCGATCACTCATTTCTTGGAACGGGTCGCCTGACATCTTGAATTGAGATTAGTAATCCTATTCTAGGTGTCTACTACTCTTCTAGCCGCCAACAACACGGCTGGCTCGCAGAAAGGCCCTGGAGTACCATTCCTGCTGCCCTCTGGTGGCTTGGAAGTGCTCAACGAGAACACCGACAGATCATCCATTGAAATTGCTTTCCGGTTCGCATGAACGCCTTAGCGTCAGCCACTGATTACGGCCACCTGCCCAAAAAGCCCGACGGCGTTGGCTCCTGAACCTAGCACAGTCAGAGCTCTCTCAACTCAAGAACATCCTCGCCAAGGATATCCTACGTCAGATATATGTAGGCGTGGGCCTTACACGTGGTATCCTTAATTCTGACCTGATGCCTGACCTCTTCTTCTTGCACATATCCACTAGAATTCAAACAGTAGTGTCCTATCCTTGGCCGCTTCAGCCTGTGGATGAGGACTCGCACAAGGTCGCTACACCTACTCCCTTCAATCCCTCCTCTTAGAAGGACCGGCGTTTCAGTCCGATCCTCCCCAACCTTCTGGAAGTCTTGGCCCAACTCTTAGGCTTTATTGCCTTTTTGTTTCGGAGTTTTCACTTTCCCTTGCCTTGCTAATGCTAATCATTGTCATGAGCTAATCATGATCTTACCCCGTCGCTTGCTTCGACTTTCTGAGCTTCAACATGTCCTGCTTGAGATCTTTGCTCAGGTCGAGCTGTTGTGCAGCCAGCTCTCGGTTCTTGTCAACACCCTCCAGCAGCTCCATCCATAACCTCCTCCGGCGTACTAGCCATGGCAGCACTGCAGTACTGCAATTGCAATCCCTACAAATGAGTTTATTTTGACTTGCTTCCACGTCGAGCTTTACGAGCGGTTGAATGTATTACTTAGGATTCCTTTACAAACCAGGCTTGTTAGATATTATGTTTCTGAATCATCCAACCAAGTACCTAACTACTGCAATCGCATATAATTGGATAGCTAATAACCATTGCAATCCAACATCATCCAGGCCATAATTCCGATGATTATCGTTATCCGCGGGCGGTGGCGACGACGGCAGCGCGGATACCTGCCGCAAGGTGCCTGAGGATAAAAGCCATATCTTGTTAAATTTAGGGTCAATGACAACGATGCGCACACGCGGCTGAAGAGCTGTGAATTATAAAACGTTCTCTTCTTTATTACTGTGGCGTACGAGAAGCATCAGTAGTGACTCAAACGACTCTCGTAATGGTCAACGATTAGCCATTCTGGGCTGACTGGAAGGAAGCCTGCTGGGGGACAGCCGGCGGCACACTAAAAAAGGGTGGAGGAGAAACCTGTCCTGTTGTTGCTGTTGTTGCTGTGTGTCTCCTTTAACGCGGGCGCGCGGTTGGTCTAGCCCGTCTAGCCTCGCTCGCTATAAGATGTTCTAGTTTCAGGCACCGCGTTGGAAGCACGTTCCTTTCCAGCTCCAGACACAGGTAGATACGCCACCAGAGCTGCTCCAAGGAACGACGAACGAAGCGACGATCTGTCGGAAAGGTGGAATTACCGTAAACCACAAAAGTTGATTCTCTATTATAGTTGTTGGTGGAACACGAGGGGAAAGCAAGCGACGACATGGGAAGCCGTTGAAAGATAAAGCGAAGACGACGGTGACAACGACGCGGCGATGATGGGAGGACCAAGTTTTATTTCGTTTTAAAACTAAGTTATTGCTGCTGATGACGGGTTTAATTTTCACTTCTGGTTTTGTAAAGTGTGTATTGCAGTTCCTACCTTCTTCTTGGTGGCACAGTCAGTAAGACGAAGTTCGTTGCAGAACTGGCCTTAAGGCAGGTATTGTAGGTGTCACTTCCTAGCCGCCATCGGGGATGGTACGGTGTGGAACGTGTAATTTAAAGTTGACAAGTGTTGAGCAAATTGGAAGAAATGAGAATTGGACGGTGAAACGTGTTGGTTGTAGTCTTGAATCAAATATTTTGTCATGAAGAGCGTATACAGTGTAGCGGAGCTTCTTTTGACTCTTTTCACGATTTTACCTCTTCAAAAAGTGTAATTCCTAATATATTGTATGTTTGTTTTCCTTTCTCGTATGCTCACCAAAGTATACTGAAAAGCTATATTTCACTCAGAAAAACGAATTTCCGATAGAAGACTCGGAGGGTCAAGTCACATATATCAATCAACTCAGTTCGACGAATTGAGATGATGTATGTTATGTGTATATGGAATACACATGTATGTTTGTATGTCTGTGCGCAAAAAAAGTTCACTCACTTTAAGGCACTTCCCATCGACCGATTTTTTAGATTTTAGCACGAATCGAACCGAAATTTGACCGCATTTTTTGTTATTAACCTTCACGTAGCCGACCCCCAACATCTCATTTTCAAAATAGAGTAAAGTGGGGCAAAAGTTCGAGTGGGGCAAGAGTTTCTTTTGAAATTTTTGAGCTCAATTCAAATTATTTTTTTTAAGTGTCAAGGTTGTTCGAAGCCTTTTTGAAAAAGTGTCTTTGACTCCAAACATTATGAAAATTGATCAATATTTCGAAAAGTTATGACAAAATGTTGGTTTTTGCTCAAAAAATTGTAATATGCGATGGTCCTTCCAACGCATGCAATGGAATTGTAATGAAATCCAATTCGATATTTTATTTTGGGGCGTAACTAGGTATATTTTGAAGATGCTTTAGCATGTATAAAGTTTGGCAAAAAATATTTGGAAATCATATTTTACACATAGTGGGGCAAAAGTTCGAATTGTGGGGCAAAAGTTCGAGTCATGTAGCAACTTTAGGTAAAAACCTAAAATTCTACAAAATGTACATATTATCTCTAAAAATGATGGAATTAGTGAAAAAAATCTATCAAAGTTGAAAAAAAAGTTGTTTTATCTGAATTTGGCGGAAAACTGCATGCTAATTTTTGGTGTAGTAAATTTTACCCTGATTTGGGTAAAATCCAGATCGAAATTTAAACTGTATTCAAGTTCCAATGTCAAATATTAATTAGTTTTAGGTATTCCTATAACCAAAGTGTCAAAATAGTTTGCTTAGCGAAATTCCACAAACACTTGATTCGAACTTTTGCCCCAGTGGTGGGGCAAGAGCTCGAATAAGACACACACATACAAAAAGTGTTGTTACTCAAAACTGGAAAGACATTTGGCGTAACTTTGTTCAGCAAAATTTTAGCTCATGGATGGTAGAATCACCACACGGTATTCATATGTTTTGATCTGCTTCGATTTCTTGAAAAAGATTGAAATTTCAACTAGGGTCGAACTTTTGCCCCACCTTACTCTACTGGCATTTCAATTTTCATCCAATTTTTTTGAAGTTGCCCTCTGTCGATCATAAATTAGTGCAAATTTATTACAACGAAGTGGTCATGTAATATCTGGAACCATTCCGGAGATATTCCGGATTGTACTGGGGTTAGGGACGGTGCCGAAATGACTAAAAATGATTATTTCGTATGTTATTGTGTTTGAACCATCGATTTTCAGCGGAATTTTCATTGCGAATAATAAAACACAACTGCGATAATCATATTTGAATAAGTTGACCCATCTGGATCACCGTGACAGGCTCCGTGGGGGCCTCATTTGGGACACTACTGGTTTTCATCCAAAACATGTCGTGCGACATATCAAACTTCATGATTTCGAATGACTGAGTCAGGAACGATAGTCTGTATCAACTAATATGATTACCCCGGAACATCTAGCATAGGTTCCACGGGGGTGATATCGGGGACATTTCTAGTTTGCATCCAAAAGATGCAGTGCGACGTATCGAACTTATTGATTTTGAGAGAATGGGGCAGAAAGAATTGACTGAAGTATGTAGCAACTGATATGGCCGCTCCGGAACACCTGAAACAGGTTCCGCGGGGCCTCACAAACACAACACAGGAAATAATCACTTTTAGCCATTTGGCAACCGTGGCTTTTCGCCCTACACAGTTAGAAAAAATCACCGACTTCGGTAATGTTTTACCGAAATCACAACCGTTAAGTTTGTTTTACAGGACAAATTCGGTAAAGGTAGCAACTTCTACCGAAGTTCGTTAGAGTTTGACAGATAAACGATAACATTTTACCGAAATTTGTTATTTTTTTACAGAATTTCGTTAAAAATCCATTACCGAACGCTCAGCGGTTGAGATTTCGGTAAAAATTACCGAACGCGATTAGCTGTGTAGGTGAGTTCGCCACGAAGCCGATGAACTGAACATTTTCGCAGGCCCTAACTATTTAATATACATAACTTATTCCTCCAATATTTAAACATTCGATTTTGATTCACATAGGTATAATTTAACGTAATCTAAATTTATTCCAATTTCAGGAAGTCTCAGAGCATTTTCGGTGGGTATCAGAGGCGTTACGCCCATGTTTTCGGGTACTTCGGAGGGTCTCATATGCATTACGTGGGGGAGCTTAAGGATTCGCAGGCATTTTCAGTGCGTTTCAGAGGCGTGAGAAGAAGTTTTCGGGAGTTTCGTGGGGTCTCAGGTGCGTTACATGGGGTCCAAGGAGATCCTAGGGGCATTTCAGCGGCATTTCCGGAAGTTTCTGTGGATTTTTGACAAGTTTTAGAGGCGTTCTTCTTCTTCTTCTTCTGCTTCTTATTCTTCTTCCTGGCTCTACGTTTCAACTGAACTTGGCCTGCCTTTGTTCAACTTAGTGTTCTTTGAGCACTTCCACAGTTATTAACTGAAGGGCTTTCTATGAAAGCCATTGCATGAATTTGTATATTGTGAGGCAAGTACAATGATACACTATGCCCAGGGAGGTCGAGAAAAGTTCTCCACCAGAACGGGTATCGAACCCGTCGTCTCTGGATTGGTGGTCCAAAGCCTTACCACTAGGCTAACTGGAGAGGCGTTATAGGTGCGTGTTCTGGGATGTTAGAGGGTGTCAATTGCGTTACATGGTTCGTGGAGGTTTCAGTGGGATTTCGGAGACATTTCAGGGAGTTTGAGAGCAGGGTTGGAAAAATCACATTCAATTGAATGACATTTTGCTGAACTGAATGCTTTAGGCATTCATTTTCAGCTCCGCTGTGAGATACTTGAAAGCGAACACAGAAAAACTCAACTACTTTGTGGACGTAATGACTCCACCATCATCAACACACGCTCTTCGCTGATGGATGCTTCATGTCAACAACGGCCGCATGAATGCGACTGGCCCATAAGCAAGCGTGGTGAATTTTCTCTTTTGAGTGCCAATGACAGGGAAAATGTTGTTTTTGAATCTCCCTGTCGCCACGATGCGAGCGACGAGAGAATTTGTATTCTCTTCTCACCCGCCTCCGTGAAGGAAAAAGGCTTTAACGTTAGAAGCGGTGTGGTGAAAAGACAAAAACAAAAACTCACGTTCGTTGCATGCTTTCATTTTTTTGCAACCCTGTTTGAGAGACTTTACAGATACCTGTTCAAAAACCCTTGAAACGCCCCTGAAACCTTCATAATCCCATTGAAATGCTTATGAAATCCACGTTATGCATTTGAAATGCCCCTGAAATTCTTTTGTTTTAAGGGTGTTTCTTAAACTCCCCTGATGTGAACCTGACCTGAAGTGTCTCAAAACGCCACTGAACCTACCGTAATCCCATTGAAACGCCTTTGAAATCATCATTATCGATTGCCCCTTAAGCCACTTGGAACGCCTCGAAACGGCTCCAGAAACCCCATGAAACGCACATGAATATTCCATGAAATGCACTGACATACTACCAAACGCTCCTTTAAAACGTTCCTGAGACCCACTGGAACTCTCTGAAATGCCTTGAGACACCTCTGAAGCCCCCTGTAACGCTCTTTTAAGGCTCCTAAGACCTTCTCCTTAATCGCCCTTAAAGCCCCTTGAAACGCCCCCGAAACTTTCTTAGTAGTATTTAAACGCCCCTAAAATTCCCGTAATCCCATTACCGAAATCTCATGCAATGACCTTAAAAGGATCCAGAAAACCCCTACTGTTGGCAAACCGGCGGAAACAGGTGCACAGCGGAATGTCCGACGACGGGAGACAACCGACTGGGGACGCGCGACAGCAGAAAGAAAAGCGGAACAACTTCAATGAACGACTTTATTGGGATACGGTTGGTTGTGGAATGATTACAATATCATGACTGTATTTGTTTTGTGCTCTCTCGGTCGTGCGTAGTTGGCGGCGACGTCAGCCCGAACATCCATTGGCGGCGGGTGTAAAATATCGCCCCCACCAACACTCCTCCTCGATCTTTTCATCCTGCCGATCCTACCTTACTTCCTTCGGAACTCGCTGCCTCATCATGGATACAGCGAAGACTCGATCTTGATGGCCGACGCATCGCTCACGCGCATCTTCCCCATCTCAACTTGGTTGTTCAGTAATCCGTTCCTGCGACAATCGATGACCTTCATCCAGTATTCGAAATCTTCATCTTCACAATCTTGGAACTCCTCACTTTCTTGCGGCACCTTCAGCTCCTCCTGACTTCGATCTCCGGATCCAGAATCCTGTTGCTTGACGTTCACCTTCTTCGGCTTCTCGCTCCTGACCAAACTGCAGCTTGGCAAACACTTGGCTTCGTTCTTCGGCAATCCTCTTCCCATCTTCAGCTCGAACAGATTCTCGCGTAGTTCTCCAAGAGCCACTACACCTCCTGCTTGACCGACGATGCTGCAACTTGATGCTCCGAACTCCACCTTGAATCCTTTCTGCAGCAGTGTGCGAACGGAAAGCAGTCCGCTGTACAAGCTCGGTATAAACAACACATTCTTGACAAAAATCTTCTTCGGATTGCCGGCTCCATCAATACACTGGATTGATCCTTCACCGACACCAGCAGCCTTCACAACGGAACCATCAGCCAGTACTACGTCGACGTCCGCCTTTTCCAATTTGCTGAAGAATTCCTTGTCATTGGTCATGTGACCTGAACAGCCGCTGTCAATGATCCAACGACCTTTCTGTCGATTCTTCCTGACTGCAAAACATACGCTTCTTTCCTTTTCCGTTGCTTGTTTGGCCTCCGCGGTACCTTCATCGTCGTCGCCTCGCTGCTTCAAGAACAGACGACAATTTCGCCGGAAATGTCCCGGCTTCCGACAGTGGAAGCAAACTTTCTCCTCCTGTCGCTTTGCTACCGATTTCAATGCGCTTTCGCCTGTACCGAAAGAGGAACTTACCGACCGCTCCGTTCTGCGCTGCCATTCATCGAGCAGCTTCTGCTTGACGATCTCCATCGTTAGATCTTCGTCCTTCCGACTCTCCAGCGCAGTCACCAAAACGTCGTAGGAATCTGGGAGACTCCGGAGAACCATGGCGATCTTCAACGACGGTTCCAGCACTTGTCCCGCACACTGCAGGCGGTCGAAGAGTTCATCCAGTTCGTAAAGATATCTTTCCATGTCCGGTCCCTCTGCACGTCCTTCGACCAGGTTAAGACTGCAAATGCGCTTTAAGAGCGACACACGGGATGTCATACTTGCCTTCTCATGGTACGATTTCGGCTTGGTCCATGCATCACGCGCCGTCGTGACGCCCTTCACCAGATTCATCTGGCTATCCTCCAGAAATAACACGATCGTGGCCAACGCTTTCTGATTCGCCTTCCTCCAATCCGAGGTTACCGGTTCGGGTTTCGGGTCCTCCACCGCAAACCAATAGTCGTCGCGAGTCAACAACATCTCCATCCGCACTTTCCAAGTGGAATAATTGCCGTTGTTGAGGAGCGGGAACGAAATTTTCTCAGCCATTTTTGCTTCGTCCTGTACCGTAAACAAACTTCTGACCAGCACTGTTGATCCAAAACAACTTCTCACTCTTCACGTCTCACTACAATCTACTACAATCAGTGTCTCAGTCCTGCTGCACTACTACTAGCACAACGAAATCGTCTTGGATGCTTTCAAAACAAACGTCCTCACATCCGGAGTCCACTTTCGCAGCAGCCACCAGAGAAAAACAATCACGCACCGAACAAAACTGCACACCAAGCCAATCAAATTGCGGAATTTTCTGCCGATCAAGTTCTTCTTCACTGCACTGCTTTTCAGCTTTCAGTCAGCCAACTCTTCCGCTCTCACAGCTCCGAGCTCTGAACGGGGATCGATACAGCCACACCAACACACGCGCCGAAAACCGAACCAACGCCAACGACAAAGCACAAAACTTTTCACCCGGCGGGAAGATTCCCCGATCGTTTTCGCGAACACAAAACTTACTTTTCTTCTGCGCAGCCTGGGCACATTACCTGTTGGCAAACCGGCGGAAACAGGTGCACAGCGGAATGTCCGACGACGGGAGACAACCGACTGGGGACGCGCGACAGCAGAAAGAAAAGCGGAACAACTTCAATGAACGACTTTATTGGGATACGGTTGGTTGTGGAATGATTACAATATCATGACTGTATTTGTTTTGTGCTCTCTCGGTCGTGCGTAGTTGGCGGCGACGTCAGCCCGAACATCCATTGGCGGCGGGTGTAAAATATCGCCCCCACCAACACCTACAACACCCCCTGAAGCCTCGTAGAACCACCTATTTTGGGTTCTTTGGGAACTTGCTGGAACCCCTCGGCCTCATCTCAAATGCCCAGGAGCAAAACCTTTCCTCGCGAACTAGGTTTCCTGACCTAATTTATGCTTCACGGCCGTTTGAGCCTTCAGTTTTAAGTTATTATTGTAACGTTTTTTTTTTTGAAAAGATAAAGAGGTTTTGTGCCTGTTTGAGAAAGATTTCAATCAATTCAGTAAGGAAATCACTCAAAAAGATTTTTTTCTCTTTCAAAATATTGAAGTCAAATAAATAATAATAACAATAGCAATAACTTAATTTATGCTCAAAATTCTCTCTTTTTATGTCCTTTTTAATTTACGCACATTTTAGATTTATGTACCCCAAGCCAATTGACAGAAAAAGGTTCCAGTGTACAAGTTTGTGCTCGATTGGATAACTTTACATGAAGTTATGGACTGTTCAGAAATTTCATATACACTTACGATTGACTGCCATTTCAATTTGAGTAAAATATGTAAAAAAGTTTCTTCTAGCTCTTATAGTAACCATGCTAACGAAGCTTATAATACCAACTTTGTTTATGTTTCTTGTAATAGTTAAAAAATACGTCTCTGTAAACTAGATGATAACAATTTGAAGTTACAAAAAGTGTTCAAAAAATGTAGCATAGTAGAAAAGGAAAAAATCTCGCAAATAAAATATTTAATTTAATGAGCTGAAAAAATAAATTAGTTTAAATTAATTATGTTCAGAAAAGCTAAGAAACTATGTGGTAGCTCTTATGTTTCGTAAAAAAACCTGAAAACATAAGAAACTTGATCTCAGAAGAAATTTTGTGGAAATGCCTTTATCGATTTTCCCAGATTTTAATCGAGGCATTCCTCAGACAACTAGTTGAGAAAGCGAATGTAAGACAATTTTTGGTATTTAGTGACAAATAATGTTGAAATCATTAAAAACACCTTTGTGCAAATGCAAACTTGGAGAATGAACTTCGAATGAGTGTAATCAGTTCTGTAACTTTTAATTCTGCCCTAATTGCTTATCCTTTGACAGATACGCGTATTTCGACTACCACTTGTAATCTTCCTCCCACTAGTGGATAACTGACACTGAGCAAGATTACAAGTGGTAGTCGAAATACGCGCATCTGTCAAAGGATAAGCAATTAGGGTGGAATTCTTCTTCTTCATCTTTATGGCTCTACATCCCCACTGGGACTTGGCCTGTCTCGCTTCAACTTAGTGTTCTTTGAGCACTTCCACAAATATTAATTGAAGGGCGGAATTAAAAGATACAAAACTGATTACACTCATTCGAAGAGGGTATTCTGCTTGGAGGGTTCGAAATATCGGTACAAGATTGGAGAATGAAGTTAATTATTAGAGAACTCGACGGTTCTTCAAAGTATCAAGACAATTGGACAATACCCCGGGTTCTCTACAGCCTCTTGATATTTCTTAGGGGAAATTCCGAGAGCAATTGAAAATAAAATCAGGAATATCTCGAGAGAATTTTCTTTCAGTCTGGTGCACCCGTTTGGCCCTCTATGCCACAGTGAGAGATTTTCATCCTAGACGATTGCCCGTCATGTCGACTTTACGTCCCAACTGGAACAAAGCCACCCCCCCCCCGCATTTCCAGCTCATAGTGAATACCCACACCTTACGGCTGTGGCTTTACGGACCATATTTGAGTAGTTATAACTCTATTCCAATCTGTG
The DNA here is from genome assembly GCF_035046485.1 of Aedes albopictus. NCBI lineage: Eukaryota > Metazoa > Arthropoda > Insecta > Diptera > Culicidae > Aedes > Aedes albopictus. The sequence goes on from NC_085138.1 coordinate 299,979,157, forward strand.
TGGTTTTGCGTTATCTATAGGGCACTGCATGAAATTCTTTCCTTCTCTTTTACTCTTACAGAAATTTTGTAAACAACAAGGCCAAGAAACGTCAAAATCCCATACAAAATCAAAACAATGCAGTGCCCTATATCGCCTCCACTTGCTGCTATGAATTTAATAACTTTACCACAGGGGCCCATATAGCCGATGCGGTAAGAGCACGAGCATTCAGCATGACCACTTTGAGGGTGACGAGTTCGATTCTTGGTTGGTCCAGGAACATTCCGTAAAGGCAATTTTCTTGACTTCTTTGGGAATCTTGAAGTATATTCGTGCCTGACATACGATATACACATCCAAAATGGCTTGCAAAATGATCATTGGTAGAGGAGTCTCCTAGCTAATAACCAAAGACTTTGTAATAACTGTTGAAGTGCACATATAACACTTCCACCGGGTTGAGAAGTAGGCTTTGAACTAGTGGAGACGTTATGCAAAGGAGAAGTTGAAGAGTGTACACATCTTAAAACGAGTTCAATAATCTTTAAGCATTGATGACTCACTTATCACAGGTAAAGAATGTTTGTCTTTTGTGTTTTTGTTCGTACCCTGCCACTAATTGGGAATGCATAAGCCAGCTAGCCCGCCCGCCCGAACGACTTTCGAAAGCCTTCGGGACGCTGCCTAATAAATTCTTCGATATCCGTTAGCCAACAGCGTGCGCGAGCGCGTTCTAAATTGCTTCTCGTGATCCGAAATTAAATGAGTCCCGAAATCATTCTAGATCGAAACGTATAGGTAGGTGCTGATGGTGGTGATTGTGTAGAAAGAAGAGTCAAGGTCCGGGAGAGCAAAAAAAAAACTTTCCACACTCCAATCCATTTGGATTTCTGATCAAAATTTATATGCATGCACGAACCAAATGACCGGCCGGCTTTGTTCAATTTAGAAAATTTGAAAAATTTACCTCCCGAAGCTCCCTTTGGACCTAGTTAAAAATTCTATCAATTTTCTATTCCCTGCTGGAGTGCTATCGGCTGCCTATACGATGCAGCAGCATACCACTTCTAGTTTGTTTCAATCTCAATTTTAACAACCCGTCCGGGGAATAGTGTGTGCATTCTTCGTTTTCTGCGTTTCAGCAGGTTCAGCTGCGAGATGGATGTTAAAAGCAGTAGTATAGTGATTTGTGCTGGTTTTTTATTTGCCAAAACTGTATTTTGATGTCATCAGCTATACAAATTGCAACGTTTTATTGCACGTTCGCCTTCGAGAGTATAGAGTTGCCATAGTACCGTTTCATGGCTAGTATTCATACGCATTGATATTTCAATATGATGCAATTGTTCAAATCTATGTGACAAAGGTTTGGAGATTTGTTTTTTGCTCTACTGCATTTAAGTTAATTGAGTGTATTTGTTTTCTATATGAAATGAAATGCAAACAACAAGCACTTAGGAGCAGATAGGATAGCGGATTTTATACCAATTTGGACTATTCATCTATTTTTAGTACGCCTAAAAATGAGATAAAAGATCTCATACGGTTTGAACCGTCTAGACGTGTGCATGCACATTAGAGTGGGTCATCGTTTATATGGAAAAATGAATAATTCAATGGTATCCCATCAGATCAAAGCTTTTTTGATCCCATTTCAGGACCCAAATGAGTGTGCAAAATTTGGGCACGATCGATTGTGTCTACGTTTTGCGCATCGCGTTTGAAGTTTGTATGGGGTTTTACATGGGAAAACACACTTTTTTGCATTTCTCTCATAACAAGCTCGAATTTTTCTAAAACCATGTAACCGATACAGTCAAAACATAGCTTAGGGTGTCCTGAAAAACTTTGTCGAAGACCGCGAAGTGATCTGATGCATATGAAAAAAGTTATAGCGTTGGCATTGCTTGGCGAATCAGCATGATTTTGTTGCTATTGTTATTCCTTTACATGTTAAAACATAAACACATGCATGCGATTCGTTGGTTATAACTATTTTCACAACCATCGGATCGCTTTGCGGTCTTCAACGAAGTTTTTCAGAACATCCTAGGCTATCATTTTACAGTATCGGTTAAAAAGTTTCAGACAAACTTTTTCAACTTATGACAAAAATGTGAAAAAGTATGTTTTCCCATACAAAATCCCATACAAATTTGCAATTGCAATGCGCAAAGTGTAGACGCAACCGATCGTGCTCAAATTTTGCACAGATACTCAGGACCCGAAACGTAACCAAAAAAGCTTTGATCTGAGAAAACGGTTCCGATGACCCACACTAATGCACATTTTCCACATACATATTCCTTGATTTACTTGATTGCATAGATGCACTCAATCTGATATGGTTGTTTGCTGGAGTCACATTTTGAGAGACTTTGGGGAAGTTCCCAAGGGGATTTCAAAGGGTTTTATGATGAGGTGTTGTTACAGGGATTTGAGAGGATTTCAGGGAATTTTAGTGGGCTGCAGGTGCGTTTCAGGAGGTTTTAAGGACGCTTCATGGAAGTTCAGGAGGACTCGAAGACGTTTCAGGCGGATTTCTACAGAGATTCATGGGCATTGCAGGGGGTTTTAGAAGAGTTTCAAGGGTTTCACGGACATTTTAAGGTGCTTCAGGGGGAGATACGTGAAGGTTTTAGAAGTTTCGGGATATTTTTTCAAATCTTTTAATTTTTTTTTTCAATTTTAAATGATGATTACCAGGATTTAGGGGTGCTTCAGAGGTATTTCATTTAGTCCAGGGGGTTTCATGGAAGATTCAGGAGGGGGAAGCGTTTGGGGGGTTTCAGAAGTATTTCATGATGGCTTTTCGATGGATTATGGGGAATTCATGTAGCCCACCGACAAACAGGCGTGCCAATTTGTCTTGGCAAAAAGTTTTCCTTTTAGTTACTAGCTCCATTTGTGCGATGATTTACCCAGCTTTTGCTTTATGTGTGCATGTGAATAGTAGCTTTAACTTGTCAATTATTTTACTCATTTTGAAGTAATAATCTCCAATCAATGTTTTAAGCAATAAAAAGCAGAGATGGAAAATGTCACAGAATTTCATGAACAAAATGTTGACATTTTCCAATTTACACAACTTCCGGTGTAAATTTTTCTTAGAAAGCATCACCAATCCATAATACTGAGTAGTTATTTAGCGTTGGGAAATTTTGAATCGATGTTCGCAACATCGATGTTTTTGTTCCGATTAATCGATTTTTTGAATCGATGTTGAAGCCCCACGAAATCGACCGAATAGATTTTTTACATTCGATTTTTCTTTCGATTTGAAAATATAATTTTTTTTTTATTATTAAAAAATGTACATAAAATCGAAGTACGTAAAATCGAGGGTCCTCTAAATCGAGGTATACCTGTATATCTCGGGTTTCTTGGGCAATCCCTCCCAGGAGTGAATCTTTCTCAGGTTTCTGGAGGATTTTTTTATCTGTATTAACGAGATTTTTAGCCCTAGGCTAGTTCATCTCGGCTCTGGAGGAATCTTTTTTATGGTCTGGAGAGTCCCTTTCAGGGTTCTCGCGTATCTTCTCATCATTCCGATCATTTTTTTTTAAGAATCCTTCTCAGGATTCTAGATGAATTACTCTTAATAATGTGGAAGATCCCCTCTTAGGATGCCTTTTATTACTGCAGGAGAATTTTTCTCAGGATTCTGGAAGATTCCGCCAGGGAGTTTTAGGGATATCCGTCTAAGCATTCTGGGAGAATCCCGAGGAAAAACTTCTCTCAGGATTCTGAGGCAACCCATGTTGGTGCCCATGTGGGGGCCCGAGGCCGGAGCAAACAAATGCGATGAACAAATAAGTTTTTCTTTGTTTTTTGAAAAGTACCGTAAACCGGGGTCAATTTGATCTTCGGGTCGAAATTGATCAGACGTCTTTCAGTTAGATAAAGCATACATTAAGTAGTTTCCTTACAAGTATCGTGCTGTTGGAATCTGATACGTTACGTTGGTTGTAAGGAAACAATTAAAAGTGTGCGTTTTCTGCGTCTGATCAATTTCAACCCGGATATCAATTTGACCCCGGTTTACGCTACTTGAGCAAAATAAAAAAAATAAGTTCATGTTTAACAAGCAAAAATAGTTTTTGTGGGGCCCCTAAAATGTGGGGGACCGAAGCCCTGGATCCCCCGCCTCCCCCCTAAGATCCGGCCCTGCGCATACTACTACACAAATCTCCTGTAAATTTCGGTTGCATCATTCAGGAACGTATACACTAGCAAACGTCAAAGCGATCAAACTCTAGCACCTCTGGTGGGAGGATCGCGGAAATCAAACGAAATTTGAATTCATCGTTAAATCCATGTATGTACCAAGGGCTTTCGAAGAGTGTTACGTCTGTTTATCTGTGATTATAGGGAATCTCTCTCTAGATTCTAAGGGAAATCATTTCAGGGGTTTGAAGTGTTCGCTACCAAGGGTGATATCCCTTTCAGGATTATTAGTAATTTCTGGATGATCTGGGTTGATCCCTCTAAGTATTCTGGAAGACCCTCAGTAAGGATCCCACTTAGAATTCTGAGGAAATTTTTCTTAGCATTCTCAGGAACTCCTCTCGAATTCTTGGAGAATCATACACATCATTTTCAGACTTGTGTCGAAATCACTCTCTGAATTCTGTGGGAATATTTCCTAGGATTCTGATGGAATCCTACACAGGATACTTGTGGTATCCTTCTCAGGATTCTGCGTAAGATCCTTTTAAGATTCTGGGGGAATATTACTAAGTACTCTTCCCAAGATTCTCTGAAAATTCGGCTTTCTGGGTTAATGCCACCAGGATTCTGGGTAAATTTCTCTCAAGATTCTGAGGAATTTGTCTCATGGTTCTGGGGCTATATTTACCAAGATTCTGGGGCACTATCTTTCAGAATTATCAATTATTGAAGAATCTCTCACGAGATTCTAGGCAGAGTTCTCTAGAGAAATTGGTATTTTGAAGAATCCCTCGCATACATTTTACGATTCCTCTTAGGGTTCGAAAGAAATCCTTCTCAGCATTTTACGAGAATTCCAGTAGAACTCTGTTTTCTGTATTCTGGAGCAGTTGCTCCCAGAAATCCCTTTCAGGATTCAAGGAGAAACCCTCTAAGTAATCTGGGAAAATCCCTGACTTGATTATAGGAAGATTCTGTTGAGATACTGGTGTAATAATTTAAAGTATTCTAGAGGAATCACTTTCAGAGTTCAGGAATAATTCCTTTCAGGAGTTTAGGGGAATCCATTCAAAGATTCTGGGCAATGTCTTTCAGGAATCTGTGGTATTTTTTTTGTTTTATGTGCGAATATCTCTCAGAATTCCAGAGAATCCTTCTCAGGATGCTGGAGAAGTGCATTCTAGAAGTTTTCGTAATCCCTTCCAGGGAGAATCCTCATCAAATTTTCGAAAAAATCTCTCTTAGGTTTCCAGATATATTTCTCTCGAGAATCTGGAAGAATCCCTCTTATGATCCCTCTCAGGATTTCAAAGGAATCACTCGTAGCATTCTAGAGAATACCTTTCCGGATTATGGCAGACTTATTCGCAGCATTCTTAAGGATTCCACCCAGAATTTATAGGGGAATTCTGGGAGAATACTTGAAGGGATTCTGGAGGAATTTTTCTCAAGTTGCTGGAGAAATCCTATCTTCCTGAATTCTGTGAGAGCATATCTCTCTTTGGCAAACTCGCCCAGTACTTTTAGGAAACCTTTCTCAGAATTTTGGAACCCTTCTTAGGCTTCTAAGCTACGCTTTCTAGAATTCTGGGTCATTTCTTTTAAATTTCTTGGAGAATTCATCTTAGAATTCCAAAAATCTTTTTTGTTTTGTGGGAATCTCTCTCACAATTCTAGATGAATTTATCTCAAGAATGTGAAAGAAAAGCTCTTGGAATCCCTCTCATGATTTTGGAAGGATTTTTCGATTCATTTCATTTCAATTGAATCGATTCATCTTAGGATTCTAAGATAATCCTCTTCACAAATCTGGAACATTTTGAGAGAATCCCAAGGGAAAGCTTCTCTTAGGACTATCTATCACAGGATTCCGGGAGAATTCCTCTCAGGACTATGAGACAATCCGTCTCATAGATATAGAGTAATCTCTCTCAGGATTCTAGGAAAATCATTAATAGAATTCAGAGTGAACTCCTTCCAATCCTTCCCAAACCGGAAGAGTCTTGTTTTCTTTTCTAGATAATGTCGCGCAGGATTCTAGTGTAATCATTTTCAGTATGCTGAAGAAATCTCTCTAATAATTTTAGAGGAACTTCTTTCAGAATTCTGTGGGAGTCTCTTTAAATATTCTGGGGGAATATCTCTCAGCAGTATGCGGGAATTTATATCAGTACTATATATCTTCTCAGAGTTCTGGGGATTTTTCTTTCGTTTCAAAAACATAAAATCTATCTATATATATATAAAAATGAGTTTGAAGTTTCTTTGAGGCAACAAAACTCAAGAACGGGTGGACCGATCAGCATGAGTCTTGCATGGTTCGATTCGTATTCATGGTGGCTGTGTTTATATGTTCAAAAAGTTACGAAAATGAACTAAAAATATGAAAAAAATAGATAATACTGATTCTTTATGACCGGGAAAGAAAATCAACACGATCAAAATGAAACCAATCTAGAGTGCGGTGCATAAATGAGCTGAAAATCTGTCAAACCACCACAAAAATGGCAAGACAAAGTTTGCCGGGACAGCTAGTTTTATATATTTTCTTCAGAATGCACTTTTTAACGTTATATTGTCGCGAAATGTTCTAATATTTTGATATTGAATTTATTCAGATATAAATAATGCAGCAAACGAATTATTTTATAGTTTTGTAATATTTTATAATATCGAATCGATGTAAAAACATCGATTCAAAGCAAATCGGTGAATCGATTCTGCTGATCCGATTTGAATCGATTCACAAAAATCGATGTCTCGGACAGATTTGCCCAATGCTAAGTTATGCATAATCAATGATGCTGTCGATTAACATTTCCTACTATATAGGTGCAGTGAAATTAGCAAATAACGAAATGACATTTTTATGACATTTCCCATCCCTGATAAGAAAACAGTGACGGGCTTGGTGATCTAGTGACTACCGCTTCTGATTCGTATGCAGAAGGTCATGGCTTCAATCCCTGGCCCGTCACTTTCATCCTACTTTGTATCTTTCTATCTACTTTCTCTTGCTCTCTCTTCTTTACATATACAACTCATGTATTTTCATATGTTCATAGCCATCGCTAGAACCAGAAACGAATTGAAAAAAAGTCGTTTCCCTTCTTCCAACTTCCACTCAAAGCACAGTGTATATATAACGCCTACAAGTTATGCAACCAAAGCGTGCTGTGCCGCTTCACCTTATTCACCTTATTCACCACACAATATATCACTTTACAAACACTATAAATAACCTCCTATCCATGGATCGCATCACCGACCCAACGGTGACTCCCAGATCTCCCATCCTTTCCGTCTAACAAATACCCTAGTCCGTGCTGGTTGTGGGGACGCAGAGGTGATCTCGGTCTTTAGTAGCAACAACCAACACACTCTAACATTCCTTTCCCTTCCCAACTGACTATAAGGACGTGGCCGGCGCCGTTATTGATCAAAAATGTATGAGCTGCTTAAATTGCACTTAGGAGTGTCCCAGCCCTTATTCATTTGGATCTCAGTGCAATTGGTACCAGCTCAGATCAATCACGGAGGAGCAACCATTGACATGTACAGTCAGATTTGATCGTTTGATCGTTGATCGTTTTTTCCATCCCTGATAAGAAGACATTCAGATAAATTGTCCTCAAATTTGTCTTAGCGCTTTCACAAGAATATTATGAATATTGATCATGCAAGAACACTTCAAGCATACGATAAATTGATAATAAGATCTTACGATTCATTGTGTTAATCTAATAATTTGAAATGAAAGGAATTTTCGTGCATGTTTCATGACAATTGGGACATAGCTTGTAGAATATAGTTTTTGTCTAACAGAACTTTCAAATGCTGCGCCAAGTGCATAGTGATATAGAAATTCCGAAAGCAACAAAGCGCTTCTGGAGCAATAAATACTGAAAATCAAAAATCAGATGTTTTGGTCCTGAAAGCATTGACGAATCCAGCATCCATGGATTTTCTCAACATGGCTTCCATATCAAAAGGTCGAAAATGTCGAAGACATCACTTTTCAGAGCACTGTTTGAACCCATTGTGGTACGCTAATGCGTTAGTGACGATCATATTTCCCATCCTGTTATATTCCCCATCTCATCCCTAATTCATTTCCTTCTCCTTCGGGTAAATGATGAATTTTCAAGAGCTCAAATCTGCACAAATGGTGGTCAATATTCGTTACTTCTCACTCTACGCTTCTGTCTTTCACTCTTCACTTCTCACTTTTCACTGCTCACTTACAACTGCTCAATTACAACTCTTTTACACTTCTCACTGCTCATTCCTCATTGCCCTTACTTCACACTCCTCTTATTCTTCACTGCTCACTCTTTGCTCTTCGCAACTCACTTCTCATTCTTCTCTTCTAATTTCTCTGTCTCTTTACCTGACATCTCACTTTCACTTTCTCACTGCTACATACTCCTCGTTTTGCATTTTTCATTTATCGTTCTGAACTGCACTTCACACTTCTGACTCTAGGCTGCACACTTCTTACTCTTCATTGATTCATACACTCCTCACTCTTCACTTTTCAATACTAACTCTTCAATGCTTGTTTCTCACTAACTTCATGCCGCTCACTCTTCACTGATCCCTTTTTACCTACAAATTCTCCATTCTTCACTTCTCACTTCTCACTACTTCACTGCGCATTCCCTTCATTTCACATCTCACTTTTCACTGCTCACTCATCACTTGTTTCTTTGCGTTCCTCACTTCTAACTTTTCGCTGCTCACTTCTCACTGCTTCGTATTTTTTATTGCTATACCTCACTGCTCATTTCTTAAATCTCACACTACACAGAAGGGTGGCACTGTGCCATAAAAGTTCTACCTTTACTCCTTCTTTGCCTCTCAATCCTTCGAACCAAATCGTTAAAATGCATCATAAACCGTAAATAAAACGAAAGCTATGTTCCGTTTACTGTATTCATGAATGCATCACATATCGTAGAAAGCACTTTTACCGAACGGAAATTTACATAAAACATATCCCCATCAACAAACCGAAGCAGTGCGGTGCGGTGGTGGAGTGGTTGATGACCTCTTCTACAACTAAGCTCCGTGAATGGCGCTATCCCATTTGTCGCCGTTTTATAGTTTTAGAGCCACGCCATGTTCATGTAAAATAGATTAGAATAAAGCCTTGATGGATGAAAAAATCCAACATCGCAACCTGGCACACCAAATAAACATGCTATTGCTATAGAGGTATAGGAACTCGACTAGTAGAATCTAGTTCCCCAACTGCACAGCTACGGCGGCGGGCCATCTAAAACTGCTTCTATTAACATTTTTATTCACGTCCGATTTTATTTTCTATATATTTTATTCACAATAAATCAGCAGACTGCGGGTTTTTTCGGCAATCCATTTTTCTCCAAAACGCTGTAGATAACTTTTGCTATTTTTTAGTTCTCTCTAGTTCAGCTGGATAGTGACTGCGAAGCTTTTAGGGTACCATGCTTATAGGACACTGGACGTGGACACGGTCAACCCAGTCTGTGCGTGGCCTGACCGTCTACACTCCACTCTCTAAATACGTACATATGCAGGGGGACCAGTTTCGGTCGGCTGCAATCAACTCTGGACTTTGTGTTTGTTTGTTGTTTGCTTATCCGCCAAAAATCCTCGCCAAGCATTCATTGCCGGCGGAGACCCAATGCATATATATTCTATGTGTACATATTGCGTGAACGTAGAACGACGTTTGACTGCTGCTGTGTACTGTCCCGATGTAGGCTTCCGCCGTATAGATTTGCTCCATGACGATTATTTCTATTTCACGCAATTGTTCACAATGGTGCCAAAGCGGAGTTTTTTTTTCCTCCGTTGTTGTGGATTCTGAGGTTGTCGTTTGTCGAAATGTCCACATCACAGCCGCCTAAACGGCAGAAGAGCTTCCAGATAGAGCGCCACATGTTTTGTCGAATGACTGTCGAACAGCGGAAACATGAAGAGCTGAACTGGTGGAAGTGGTCCGGTTTTCACAATTGCTGCCGGTTTGCGTTAAATTTGTGTTCTGTCAACGAATCAGAAATGGCAACACAGGGATGTAGTGGAGCATGGGTGTTTATGTACAGAATTACTTCTAAAATGATCAAAATTGTTGTGGACATAACCACAAAGATCTATAGCCATAGTAGTCAAGGCGTGGATATTTCGCATAATCATGCTGATGGTGGCTGAGAAATACCTCAGATATTAACTATGGAAGCTGAGAAGTAAGCTTGGATCCAATGGGGATGTTACGCCAAGACGAAGTAGAAGGAAGAGAGGATGAAGTAGATTACCAACTGCTACAATATCTATGATCTACTCGTTAAGATGTTAAACAAAACTTTCAACGTAAGGCGATCGAAAGATGGAAGCAGTACTTCAAAGAACACTTGAATGGCGTAGAGACCGCCGGTTCGAAGGTACGATGTCAAAGGTGTTCAAGATAGCAGAAGGAATGAGTTTCCATGAGGATATTTTGAGGATTCAGATATGTGTAGTGTTTGTGACCTACCAGAAGCGTCCGCAGCGGAAACTAGGCACTTTTTAATTACTCGAAATTATAACGTGCGGCATGTCTTCATTATTCAGGATGCATTTGATGCGTTTTTATTAGTATTTGTCATTTTAAAGCAGGCGTTTTCAAGAAATAGTCACCTTCCAGAAGATTCAAACCCATGATTTGCCGGGTATGCAGTTCTTCAATTTAGCAAAGAAGTTTACCTAAGACTTGTTTCTATATTTATATCTTATCTGAGTACCACAGATTCCTCAAGAATTGCTCCTGACATCATTCCAAAATTTACTTATTTACCCGGAAGCTTCTTCTGAGATTCATTTAATCCTACGTAATCAATCATAACTACTTCTTCAAAAATATTTCTAGAAATATTTTAAATGAATAAAGGAAGTTCTTGAAGTTCCAAGATTTGTGCACGATTTTCCTATTACGTTCTTGCAAGCTTATTTATAATCTGGGACTTCTTAATATGTTTCAGATATTTTTCTAAATATTTATCGAGAAATTTGTCCCTGGATGTTTAGTTGATGGTTTAGTTAATATTTCAAGGAGGTTTCATCAGGAATACTCTAGAACCAATTTCGAAGACGTCTACAGAAAATCGATTGGTAGTTTTTCTACAACTTATTCCAATATTTTCTCATGTCTTCCCCGTAATCTTTAGCCATTATCAAACATTTAAGATTTATTTTCCAAGAATTTATCCAATTCTATAATTGTGAGAGAAATTTCCATAGAACATTTATGAAAAGGGCCCATGTAGCCGAGGCGGTAAACGCACGGGTATTCAGCATGACCATGCTGAGGGTGACGGGTTCGATTTCCGGTCGGTCCAGGATCTTTTCGTAAAGGAAATTTCCTTGACTTCCTTGGGCATAGAGTATCTTAGTGCCTGCCACACGATATACGCATGCAAAATCGTCATTGGCAGAGGAAGCTCTCAGTTAATAACTGTGGAAGTGCTCATAGAACACTAAGCTGAGAAGCAGGATTTGTCCCAATGAGGACGTTACGCCAAGAAGAGAGAGAGAGATTTATGAAAAAACTCATGATGTACCTGCAACATTTTTGCACGGAAAATTGTATTTTTCCAAAGTATACCAAGAGCAAGAACAAATACGTAGAGACAATTCATAGTAGAACTTACTGGAGCAACTTCCAGACGAAATTTCTAAAGGAATTTGGAGAAATTCCTGAAGGATTCACTGGGGGAATCCTTGGAGAAATTTGTGGAGAAATCTCTGGAGGAATAACTGGAGGAATCCCTAAAACATTCTGGAAGTATTCCTGGAACATTTTTTGAAGAAATTCCTAGATGATTTCCTGAAAGAACCCCTCAAGGAATTCCTGGAGGATTTCCTAGAGGAATTTTCGAAAAATTTCCTGAAGAAATCTCTGGAGAAATTCGTGGAGAAATCCCTGGAAGAATCCCTGAAGCAATTCCTGGAGAAATGCCTGGAGGAATCTCTGGAGAAATTTCTGGAAAAATGCCTGGAGGAATCCCTGAGAAACTTCTGGAAAATTTCCTGGAAGAATTTCTGAAGAAATCTTCAGAGGATGTCCAGGAGCAATTCCTGGATCAATTTCTGGAGAAATTCATGGAGGAGTTTCTGGGGAAATTCCTGAAAAAAAAATCCTGGAGGAATTTCTTGAGAAATTTCTGGAGGAATTCTTGAAAAAATCCTCGAAGGAATTTCTGATAGAATCCCTGGGCGAATCGTTGGAGAAATTCGTGGAGACATCCCCGGAAAAATCCCTGAAGATGTTGCTGGACGAATTCTTAGTGGAATTCATGGTGGAACTCCGGTACTAAAAAACTTCCAAACGGTATTGTTAGAGAAAATCCTGAAAGAATTTTTGAAGAAATTCCTGAAGCATTTCCAGGGGAATTTCCTGGATGAATTGTTGACAGAATTTATAAAGGAATTCCTAGATTAATTCCTTGTGAAATTCCTGGAGGAATCTCTGAAAAAAATCCTAGGGTCATTTCTGGACGAAATCCTTGAGGAGACCCTGGATAAATTCCTAGATAAAATCCGGGAGGAATGCCTGCATGAATTCCTGAAGGAATCCCAGGAAGAATTCCTAAAGCAATCTCAGGAGAAACTCCTGGAAGAACTTCAGGAGAATTGCTGGAGGAGTTCCTGTGGCAATTCCCGGAGAAATATGTGGAGGAATCACTAAAATAATTTCTGGAGGAATCGCTGAAATATTTTTTGGAAAAGTCTCGGCAAGAATCCAAGGAGCAATGCCTGGATCAATTCCTGGAAGTAATAGGAGGAACCCATGGGAAATCATGGTGGAATTCTGAGAGGAATCCCTGGAGGAAGTCCTGAAGGAATGCATGGAGGAAACCCTGGAGGAATTCTTGGAGGAATCCCTGAAAGAATTTTTGTTTGAATACCTGCAGGGATCCCTGGAGGATACCCTAGAGAAATGCCTGTAGGAATTACAGAAGAAATTTCCATAGGAACTCCTGGAAACATCTCTAGAGAAATTCATAGAGATATTCATGGCAGAGCTTCTGACAGAATTTCTGCAGAATTTCTGGAGGAATCTCTAGTGGAGTTTCTCGATGATTTTTTAGAGAATTCCCTGCAGGAATTCCCAGAGGAATTCCTGGAGCAATTCCTGAAAAAAAAAAATGTGGTGGAATATACTAAGGAATTCATGATTGCCGAAAAAATCGTAGTTGGATTTCTTCAAGAAATTCTGCAGGAATGCTTAGAAGCGTGGAGGAATCTTTGTAGCAGCTCTTAAGGAAACCCAAACAGGAATATTTGAATAAATTCCAGAAAAAATCCCGGAAGCAATTTCAAGAGCAATTACTAAGGAAATCCCTTCACAGTTCCTGAAGGAAGTACTAAATTGTTTCCTGGAGGAGCTCCTAAAAGAATCCTAAAGAATACAATCCTAAGAGTCTTTGGGGAAATCTTTGAAGGAATTAAAAAAAAAAGTTGTTCCAGAAAGAATCTACAAATGATATCCTAGAGGAATGCCTTTGGAGATTTTCGGAGGAATCTCTAGAGAAACTCCTGGAGGAATTTCTGGAGGAACCTTTGGAGGAATTTTAGAAAGAATCCCTGAAGCAACTCCCAGAGGAATCCCAGGAATAATTCTTAGAGGAATCAGTAAAGAATTTCCGAAGAGATCACAGATGATGTTCTTGGAGAAATCCTGAATCCTAAGAAGAAATCGTGGAGGAACTCCAGGAGGAATCCCTGTAGCAGTTCCTGAATAAATCCCTAGAGGAATTTCTGAAAAAGAAAACAGACGAAATTCCGGAAGCAATACCAAGGAGAATTCCTAAGGGATTCTCCAATAATTTCCTGAAGGAAGTACTGGATTAATTCCTGGAAGAGTTCCTGAAAGAATTCCAAGAGGTATTCCTGAAGAATTTCTTAATAGAGTTTCTGTGAGAATCCATGGATGATTTTTTTAAATAATCCTTGGTGTTGCTCCTGAAAGAAACACAGAAGAAATTCCCGGGTGAGTCCCTGGAGGAGTTCTTCAGTAAAACCTTTAGGAATTCCTGAATAAATCCCATGAGGAATCCAGGAAGCAATCCAATGAGCAATGAGGAAATCTTAGGAAATCCCAGGAACACCTTCCTTTTCCTCTGAAGGAACACTTGCAGAAATATTTAAAAGGATATCTTTTGACATTCCTTTGGGAATCCCTAGGGAACTTCCTGGATGAATCCTCGAAAAATGCACTGGAATAATCACTGGAGGAACCTCTTAAGCTATTGAAAAAATCTCTGGAGCAATCCATGAAAGCATCACTGAAGGAAACTATGGCAAAATTTCTGGAAGAATTCATCGATGCATTTTAGCAGAAGTATCCGTAAAAAAATCTGAAGAATGGTGGGAGAATTCATGACACATTTCTTGGAACAAACCCTGAAACAATTACTATCGGAACCCTGCAAGTTGCCCATGGAAGAATTCACGAAGGAAAAAATCCTGGAGAAGACCCTTGAGGAATTCCTGTAAGAACCTAGAGATGTTCGTGAAGAAATACCTGATGGGTTTTCTGAAGAAAGATTTTATGAAAGATTGGGGGTTTGGGGGTTTTGTGGGCCGAATTGCCTGAAATTTAGGCATATAACTCAGCTTGGTTAGGAAGGATTTGAGGCCAACTTTGAGATCAACAGGTTTCAAAAAACCCCCCATGACGAAGAGAACAAAACTGCCGAAAATACGTAAATTCCCCTATTCCCTCGTGGGTTTTTGTAGAGGTTTTTCTAGAAAATTATGAGAAAATGTATCATTTTTTTATAACTAGATTTCTACAAGATTCCTTCAAAAATTCCATGGGCAACCATCGAGTTATTTAAAAAAAATCGTTGTGTTCTGATAACAAAAAAATACGGAAAAGTTCTCTGGAAGTACTGGAAGCTCTATTATTATCTACACAGTTGAAAAGTATTACATCATATTACCTGTAACAAAAGGACCCCGTCATAACATGTGTGCGATATGTTTCCATCCGTTTCTAAATTTAAAACTTGCTCTCAGTATGAAGCTTGCATTCAATATTCCAGACAAGAAATTCTGTCACGTTAAATTTTGTGTGATTGAGTAGAAATTTACCTATGTGCTTAAAATCTTACGGTTGTAATCTTCTGATTTGATTGCTGTGTAGGAGAAAACAATAAGAGCATTTTTTACTCTAGGAATTTGACCTTAACTTTTTTTATAATTATTTTTTTTAGTTTATGATGAAAATCATTGAATTATATAATAAACATTGTGGTAGAAGATTAAGCAAACCCTTGGAGTATTTCTGCCGAAATTCTTAGTTGATGTTTTCAAAACAATGTCTGACCAAATTATGGAGAATCTTTGCCAGATGAACTCCTAAAGAAAATTACCGAAGAAATTTCTCAAAAGAATCATTTAAACTTTTGAATTGAACTCTTGAAAGAATTCTTGAAACAAAGTCTTGAAGGCAATCCTGGAGTTATATTTCGTTAAAAAATTTGAGGAGGAATTCCTAACAGAACCCCTAGAGAGATTGGTTTTTGAAGAAACTTCTGGATTTTTGAAGGAGCTCCTAAAGAAATTTTGGGAAGAAATCTTGGAGAAATCCTCGACTAAACTCCCAGAGGAATTCCGAAAAGAACTCTTGGAGAAGTTCCAGTGAAACTCCAGAAGAAATTCACAAGGCGTTGTCCATAAACTACGTAGACTTATTTTTTGATAATTTCGGTTTCCCCTGCCCCAACATCTTCCCTCATAGTCTTTTGTCCCATTTTTTTTGAAAATTGTATGGACCATAGACTTTGACCAGGACCCAAACCACCCCACCGTCCCTTAAGATCTGCGTAGTTTATGGACAGGCCGCAATGGAACTCTGGGAACAACTCGCGATATTCCAGTGGAATTCCTGAAGGATATCCCAATGGAATTCTATGGAATTCCAGGAGAGATTCTCAAAGGAACAGCCGTTTGATGGAATCCCCGGAGGAGCACCTGTATTAAACAAATTCCGGCGCAATTTTGCTTCGAAGAAAAACAGTTCTTGCTGGTGAGCAATGGAAGAAAATTTCTTCTTTTTGAAGAAATTGTGCATCGGAATTCAGTTCAAGGAGCTTCCAAAGTAATTGTTCTAAAGAAATTTGCAAACGAACTCTCAGGAAGTTTTCGAAAAACACTTCTGCAAGAATTCCCAAAAGAACTTCCTCAGCAATTCCCAATGAAGCTCTTGGGGAAATTCACGTTGAAAGACTTTAAAAAAAAAATGAAAGAACTTCTGGAGTGACTCGTGGACTCTCGTGGAAACTCGTGGAAGAATTTTCGAAAGAATTCCTTAATGAATGCACGTTGGATTACTTGGAAGAATTTCGGATGAAACTTCTGAAGGAAATCCAAATGGGTCCTGTAGGAATTTCCGAAAGATCTCTAGAGGAAATTCCCGATGGAACTACAGAAGGAACTCTTTTTTAAAAGAAACTTCTGGAATAATTATTGAAGGATTTCCCAATGGAAATGACACTTCTTTAGCCAACCGGAAAAAAATCCGCATTTGTCCACTGTTATCCATCGTCAACCGCGTCTAACCTAACCACTGCAGTGACGGATAGAAACGGATAAATACATTTTTTTGCACTTAGCAATGGAAGTGCCATTCCCGCTGGGAACTCCTAAAGAAATTTTGACAAGAACACTTGGGGATATTCTCGCATAAACTCCTAAAAAATCCCCAAAGAACTCCTGCAGGAGTTTGCTATGGATTTCCTGGAGGAATTCCCGATGAAACTACTGGTGGATTTCTCGAAGAAACTCCTGGAGGATTTTTGATGGACCTCCTGGGATAATTGTTAGAGGACCTTCTAGAAAAGTTTCCGAAGAAACTTTTGAAAATGATCCTGAAAGAATTCCCTATGGAACTCCTGAAGGAATCCCTAATGGCACATTTGAAAACATTGCCTATAGAACTCAAAAGAAATTTTCGAGGAAACATCTGAAAACGTTTACGAAAAGTCTGTTGAAGCAACTGTCGAAGAAATCTTTGAAGGAAATTATGGTGATGATCTCTTGGAAAAATCCTGGAGGAACTCCTGGGCGGTTTCTTTAAAGACCTCCTGAAGTAAATGTTGGAATAATTCCTCAAGAAATACTTGAGGGATTTCCTAAAAAAATATAGAGGAAACTTCTGGAAGAATACCCTAAAGATCTACTGAAGAAATTCCCAAAGAAACTCCTGCGGAATGTCCCGATGGTAGTTCTGGAGGAATACCCGATTTAGCACTTGAAGGAATTTCCGATAAGACTTTAGGAGTAATTGTTGAAGGAACTCTTCAAGAATTTCTCGAGGGATTTCATAAAGAACTTTTCGAAAGAGATCTTGCAGAAATTCTTGAAGGAAATTTTCCCAAAAGAACTCTTGAAGAATTTCCTGTAGAGATTCCCAAAGGAACTCCTGAAAGACTCCTAAAGGCAACTTCTCGGGGATTGTTTTAAAAGAAACTTCTGAAGTAATTATTGATGAAACTATCAAAGAATTCTCGAAAAGAATCTTGAAGAAATTCTCTAATAAACTCTTGAAAGAATTCCTGGAATAATATCCTAACGAACTCCTGATGGATTTCTCATAGAACTACTGGAGTAATTGTTGACGGAATTCTAAGAGAAATTTCCAAAGAAACTTCTAAGGAAATTTCTGAAAGAACTGTTGAGTTTGTGTTATGTATGTCAAAAACAGGACTTATCCAAAATTATGTTGCCCAAATAGATCACGATGCTTAGTAACATCAAACTATAACCCTGATCGTTCATCATCCCCCCAATGGAAAAGCAATGTTTGTAGATTCGCCGTAAGCACCAATCAGCACCGATAGCAAACGACAAACGGCAACAACTGCTCCCCAGCAGCAGCAACAACAACAACAGCCAGGAGCAAGTACACCGCTCTCCGAAGGAAACCGTGGCATATTCCCAACACATACCAAACAGTAGTAGATTCCTACTGCTCCTCTCTCGGTATGTGCGAACAATGTGTCGAACGAAGCGCGGGATCTCTGGCTGTTGTCCGTCCACAATATGTCCGTCCATTCTGCACCGTCAATGTTCTCCTGTAGACACAGCAATATGGCACGGAAGGTGGGTATTTAATTTTATTATGAGTGCATTTCCATTTTTAATTCTGCGGAATCCAGATATAGGAAGACATGTGGAATTGGCCGTTTTCCGACGCGAATGCAGCTAGAGACTATAGGGAATGGAATGGGACTGAGAGGTAGCAACATACCACCAGGGAAACCATGTATGAATTAGCCTTTTCCGTTTGTTTGGATGCTGGCTGACAACGGATTATTGTCTGTGCTCTTGTGTCGGTCCAATCGGGTCCCATTTGCAATGCATTGCAATGGCTGCATTTGATAGGGCTTCCTTTGACAAGTCTTGTGAATTGTTCCAAAGTGACGTTTCTGTCAGAAACTTTCCTTGAATATGACAAACAGTTGTAATAATTCAATTTTACCTTTTGAGCTTAATTCAACATAGCCACCAAATAACTTCGAACACGGATTTTTAACAATTATCGGTTTTGTTTTCAAGCATCATTACGCCATGATGGTACGTCAGTCTCGGAATACTCTGCCGATACAACCCCGTGTAGAATAGGGAACGACAAGAAGGCAAGGCCAGCAATAGCGCGAGAACTGCGAATTATTTATTCATGAGTTTGTTTTAGCTGTTTGGCATAATGAATGTGATGTTCTGATTTCGATGCAGGTTTTCAATCCCGGCGATGCGATGAGGTGGTGCTTCTTTTATATATGTAGCACGTTCACAAGCACTATCTGAAAGTGATGGCTATTTGCATGTTATCGTTTAACGTGTGTCAGTTAGGTTGTAATCAATTAGGTGGAATTAATCGCTTGGAGAGCGCAACAACAATTAGAATGATTTAAAGTTGTCACATCGTGTCAAGGGGTATAATAGGCACTTTGTGCATGATTTAAAAAATCATTTTAAGTCCCCATGAATTCATTTGTAACTAGCTGTCTCGGCAAACGTCGTATTGTCTGATGTGTTTGTTATGCTATGTTTGGACATGCAGTTCTGGAAAGAAATAGTCCAAAATATGGAACTTCTAATTTTCCCGTTTTTGTTGCTTTCGCGATCTATTTTTGCAATTATTTTTCTGTGCGAACAAGTCGGACCCCTGCACGAACGCAACAGTACAAGATTTATTGAGATCTGTTGACCCGCTCTCGAGCCAAATTGTGACATACAAACACTTTTTCATTTTTATTTATAAAAGAAGATTTGTATAAGTATATGTGAAAAAGATACAAATATGTATAATTTTCAAAATACTGTAATTCATTCGAGTAAAACTATCAATTAAGAGCATGCAAATTAGGCTGCGACTTATTTTTCAAAAGTTTTTAAAGTCTTGAATTCGTAAGCTCTTCTGGATTCATATGACATAGAAAGAGAAACCTCTGAGTTTGAGCCAAAAATATTGAGAATCGCCTTTTCGAGTAATAAAAAGGTGTTTTCACTTCAACTGCCATAACTTTTTCAATTTTCAACCGATTTTCAATCATTTTTATGAATCTCTCACAAATTAAATTTCAAAAACCTCGTAGAACATTAAATTTTTCCAAAGTCACGCACAATATAAGTGTTTGAAGATTTAATTTTTTTCTTTTTTCATATTTTTTAAACTTTTGAGTCAGATAACTTTTTAACCGTTTGATAAATTTTAAATATTTTAGCGTACTTTTGTAGATATTTCTGTTGTGTACCTTTTGTCACGAATAAACTATTCGTCAAAGTAGTCATTTTTATGATACTTTTCATCAAAAACTTGATTTTTTTAATGTAAAATTGGAGTTTTTGACGATAATTTGCAATTTTTTACTCCAAACCAGATACTTAGCATCATATTTAGGGATATGGAACACATGGAGGATTGTTTTCAAAATATTTTTTCCTCGCATTTAGAGCATGAACATATTTTTTGATTCCGAACACTGCAAAATTGAAGTTTAGAGCTTCCATATGATTATTGAGAGTATTTTTTTCATTTCAAGCCCGAAATTAAATTAAATTAAATTGAATTTAATTTTTAAAAACTCATATCTTACGTGACTTTAGAAAAATTTATTGTTCTACAAGTTTTTTTCGAAATTTAATTTGTGAGAGATTCATAAAAAAAGATTGAAAATCGGTGTGGAGCCTCGAAGCCGTGTGGTTAGGGTCACCAAACTTCTAATCGCATCATGCTGTGGGGTGAGGGTTCGATTCCCGCTCCGGGCGATGAAACTTTTCCTGAGAATAGTTTCTTCTCCGTATCCACTGGTGCATGCTCCATGTGTCCCTTGTCTAATGCTAAGTTTCATTCAGTCTGTGCAGCCGATGACCGCGTCTTTTTTTTAAATTGAAAAAGCTATGGCACTTGAAGTGAAAACACCTTTTCATTACTCGAAAATTCAACTTTAAGGCGATTGCGCCGCCTCTAAATCTCAATATTTTTGACTCAAATTCAGAAGAGCTTTCGAATTCCAGGTTTCAACAACTTTTTAAAAATAAGCCGCAGCCTAACGCAAATGCATTAATTAGTCAACTGTTCTATGGAAAATTCAACAATCTCACTTTCTCAATTCTGCATTATATTGAAAATTTGGTACACCAAAGTACCTGTTAGCACTATATTTGGCTTTTTTGGGCTAATACAGAGCATGGCAGCTCCTTGATCACAAAATACTTATAAGCATATTTAAGCCATTAAAAATGAATAACTGCTTGGAAAAATTTGAGATTGGTTTCATGAAAATAAGAGCCAAAAGAATTAAACTAATAACTGACTTTGTACTGGACAATAACTCAACAACAACTCATATTATCATTATATGAACAAACTACGGACAACATATTTTTAAACGCAGAATAACTGAATCAGTTATTACAGAGTTATTGAGAAAAAAGTAAGCAAAAAAATCAGTTATTTCTAAAAAGATCATCCCATGGATTGAACATATTATAAATGTTGTTCTGTAATTGGAGCAAAGCGTATTTCATGTTTAGAAATGCTTTGCCCTTCATAAATCTTAAATAGTCTTGAATAGTCTAAAATAACATAATAATTACAAATATTACTGTCATTGTAGCCAAGAACTGAAAGTCTTTATGATAAAGACAAATGAATCAATCATTGATCAATGATTGATCATTGCAAAAGTTGTAATTTAATGCAATTGATCCAAAATCATTCATAATCAGCCGTTCCATGAAAAAAGAATAGACTCGAAAATAAAAGTGCTCCGATATTGCTTAAATTCTGTAGGAATTATCGTTACCGATGAGACCCGTATTTTTTTGTTCCGCCATTAGGGTGGCAATTTTAACCCTTCAGGACGCGCGCCGTAGTAAAAGGTACAACACTATCAAAAAACCTTGCTCACCCTATACAGCGCGAACGCGGTGCAGTTTCAGCTGCTTGATGGCGCGCGTCCTAAAAGGTTCAAAAAACATATGTGTGTGATCCAAAATCGACTTACTTACCGATCATGCTAAGGCCGGGGTGGCCTCTGCTGTACATATGTAGTAGCCGTCTCCATTCCACTCGGTCCATGGCTGTTTGTCTCCTGTTCCGCACTCTGCGTAGGGTCCGCAGATCGTCCTCCACTTGGTCGACCTACCTAGCTCGCTCGCTGCGCTCCACGTCTTCTTGTACCGGTCGGATGACTCTTGAGAACCATTTTAGTCGGGATGCTATCCGACATCCTGATGACGTGACCCGCCCACCGTAGCCTCCCGATTTTCGCGGTATGGACGATGGTTGGTTCTCTCAGCAGCTGATGCAGCTCGTGGTTCATTCGCCTTCTCCAAGTCCCGTCTTCCATCTGCACTCCGCCGTAGATGGTACGCAACACCTTCCGTTCGAAAACTCCAAGGGCGCGTTGGTTTTCTGCACGTAGGGTCCATGTTTCGTGCCCATAGAGGACGACCGGTCTAATCAACGTTTTGTAGATGGTTAACTTCGTGTTACGGCGAACTTTATTCGATCGTAGAGTTCTGCGGAGTCCAAAGTAAGCACGATTTCCTGCCACAATGCGCCTCTGAATTCCTCTGCTGGTGTCGTTGTCGGCGGTCACCAGTGAGCCCAAGTACACGAATTCTTCAACCGCCTCGATTTCATCACCGTCGATATGAATTCGGGGTGGCGGGCGCAGTGATTCCTCCCTGGAGCCCTTTGCCATCATGTACTTTGTCTTCGACACATTAATGACTAATCCGATTCGTCTCGCTTCACTCTTTAGTCGGATGTACGTTTCCGCCATCGTCTCAATTTTACGAGCAATAATATCCTTATTACACCCTCTAAAGCAATGTTGAACAGCAAGCACGAAAGACCATCACCTTGCCGTAACCCTCTGCGAGATTCGAAGGGACTCGAGAATGTCCCTGATACTCGAATTACGCACATCACTCGATCCATCGTCGCCTTGATCAATCATATCAGTTTATCCGGGAATCCGTATTCGTGCATAATCTGCCGTAGCTGTTCTCGATCGATTGTATCATACGCCGATTCGAAATCGATGAACAAGTGATGTGTGGGCACGTTGTATTCGCGGCATTTCTGCAACACCTGGCGGATGGCGAACATCTGGTCCGTTGTAGCGCGTTCACCCATGAATCCAGCCTTATATTTCCCCACGAACTCTCTTGCAATCGGTGATAGACGGCGGCATAAAATTTTGGAGAGTACCTTGTAGGCAGCGCTCAGTAGTGTGATCGCGCGATAGTTCCTGCAATCCAACTTGTCGTCATTTTTGTAGATGGGACACACGATACCTTCCATCCATTCCTCCGGTAATACTTCCTCCTCCCAAATCTTGGTAATGACCCAGTGTAGTGCTCTCACCAGTGCTTCTCCACCGTATTTTAGAAGCTCGCTTGGAAGTTGATCTGCTCCAGCGGCTTTGTTATTTTCAACCGGCCAACCTCCTCCTCAATCTCTTGAAGGTCAGGGGCCGGAAGTCTTTCGTCCTGTGCACATACTCCAAGATCTGTTACCACGCCACCTTCGGTACTTGCAACGTCCAAAAACGACACTTCTCTTATTTTTAATTTTTGATCCGTCATAACTTTTGAACCAATTAACCGATATTCAATGTATTTTTGTGGATGAAAAGAATATTAGTTCTAGACTGAAAAAAATATCGGAAAACAAAATAAGTGAACTATAATATGCAAAAACAATTAAAATATCAGTTTTTTTATTTTCACAATGTTGAACCACAAAGACTTTTCATATTTTGGACGAAAGTATAACTATTTTTACATAACTTATCAAAAAATAAGAAATGTTCAAGTTTTGTTCCACCATGCGTCTCTAAAATTTAAAAATACCATTTATTTTATATTTTCCTTCCTTTTAAAGAATTCTTCCAGCAGTTCCTTCTGTGATGATGAGATTCCTCAAGGAGTTTCTTAGAGTCTGGGTTCCCTCAGGAGTTCCTTTACGAAAACTTTCTTGAATTTCTTCTGGGATTCTGACAAAATTTTCCATAATTGACCAGAAGTTACCTCTGGGATTTATCCAAGAGTTCCTTCAAAGCTTTATCGTTCTGGGAATTTCTTCCGGAATTCACTCCTTTCTTTTTGGATTTCTTCAAGAGTTTTCTGGGATTTTTCTCAGATTTTTCCTCCGGAATTCTTCCAGGATTTTTTCCTGCATTCCTCAAGGAGTTCCTTGTATACTTTCTCAAAGAGTTCTTTCAGAAATTTCTTAAGAAGTTCCTTCTGAGATGTCTCCAAGAGTTCTTTCTTTAGTTTTTTATTAGCTCTTATCAGGATTACTCCAGGAACTCCTTCTAGAATTCCTTCATAAAGTTCTCCCATATTTTCTTCGGGAATTCTTTCAGGATTTTCTCCGGAAATTACACCAAAAGATCCTTGTGGGATACCTTCAGGAATTTTTCCTGCATTCAAGGATGGGAACAGTCACTTGGAAAGAGTTACACTCACTTGCAGTTTTCTTAGCTCAGAAGCGTGCAATCAAGAAACGATGTATGGACGACTTTTGCCTTGTTGTTTTGTCTAAAAGTTTGCCGAATAGAGTACAGGTCGCACACGCATACCGAAGTCGTGAGGGAACTACGAAGGCAACTCTCCACGAGGTGAATGTAAATTACACTCACCTCGTGGAGAGTCACATTTACAGCTCTGTCACGACTTTGGGATTAGTGTGCGACCCCTACTCTATTCGGCAAAGTTTTAGACAAAACCACAAGGCAAAAGTCGTCCATACATCGTTTCTTGATTGCACGCTTCTGAGCTGAGAAAACTGCAAGTGAGTGTAACGCTTTAAAAGTGAGTGTTCCCATCCCTGCCTGAATTTATTCCAGGTTTCCTTCAGAAGTTCTCTTCGGGATTGCTTAAGAAGGTATTTGTTCAGAAATTCCAAGAATTCGTCCAGGAAAAAAAATATGGGGGTGTCTCCTAGAACTTATTCCAGAATTCTTTTAGGAACTCCTTCCGAGATTACTTAGGGATCACATCCCGGCATTCCTCCTCCATTCCCCAGAATTGTTTTATGGAATATAATGGAATATTCAAAATAATTCAAAATAGGGATCACCTTTTTTTATTCCTGTTCGGGTTTGTCACTGCGACCAGTTTTTAGATCTATTGTGACATTACCCGTATCCTTAGTGTAGTGCATGTCGCATTACTCAATTGCCATTGAGGGGCAATAAAGCATCGATTTTGATACAGTTTTTGTTTTGTTTTCTTAGAAAACGAAACAAGAGTACTGATGTTGGCCATGCATCGGAAACCTAGCATCACCTTGTTGACTGCTAAATTCTCCCCAGTAGGAAGTTTAGGACCCGGGTTTTAACATTAGCAGCAATATTATTCCAATAATGGAACATGTGTTCAGAAATAAGAATTCTAGTATGTTCCTTGCGTACTAGCACTTTCCAGTCTTCGAAGAGTTAGTACATACATGGATCTCTAACCCAATTTGATTTCCTTTGCATTGAGTTTAGCCTCAGATGGTGAGGTTTTTAACTATATGCAAAGTTAAGTTGGTAAACTCAGTTTTATTCAAAAACTGGAAGTCACCAAAACACCAGTAGTAAGGACTAAATACTATAATTCCTTGAATTAACAGAACACATATTCAAAAATTGAAAAATAGGACGACACTAGATTTCGGTTTGGTAGATCTATCACCGCAACGTAACCCAAAAAGGCGATCTACCCACGCTACGGGCTCCGTTAAAGATTGAGCATCTTTTAAACCCCCTCAACCATTCATCCCTCAGCACGGGTCGCCTGACACCTTAGATTGGGGTTACCTGTTTGGTGGACTTTTACCCCCGGAACAGGTGGTCCGTAGTGCTATTCTAAGCCGGCAGCTACACGGGCATAGTGATCAACTTAGCCGAAGACACATGAAATCCACTGAATCGTCTTGAAACACTTTGAAACCTCTAAGAAAACTCACTTAAAACTATACTGAAGCCAGCTACATTTCTACCCACCTCCCCATCTGTAACGCCAATAAATTCACTGAAACGCTCCGAAACGCTTTGCAGTCCCTCAGAAATCCTAAGTGAAGCTCCGATAGACTTTCCTTAAACTTTATTGAAGCCTTCTGAAACCCTCTGAGATGAAAAGCGGTAGAGTTGGAACGGAAAACTGTTTTCTGGGGGTTTCAAAGTGTTTCAAGGCGTTTCAGTGGATTTCAGTGGGTTGCTTTATTAGAATACAAGGAAAGCCTACGAAAATCCCAGGGAGGTTTCTGAGGATTTTAGAGGCGTTTCAAGGATTTTGAGAGCTTTCAAAAGGCTTCAGTAGGCTTCAGTAGAATTAAAGGGAAGTCAGGGGGTCCACTGGGTTCAAAGGCTTTTCGAGATTTTTCAGAGAGTTTTAAGGGGTGTCAGGGGGCTTCTGTAGAGGTTAAGGAAAGTTTACAAAAGTTTCAGGTGGATTTTCTGATTTCAATGCGGATCATGGCGTTTCAGCGAATTTTAGTGGGTTTTAGGGGGTTTCAGGAAGGCTTAAAGAAACCTACGGCAATCCCATGGGAGCTTTCCTAAGATGTTTCAAGGCTGAGATTTTCAGGGGGTGAATTCAAACCTTATTCGCAATAGAGCGAGTGGTCATAAGTTTCGTTTGTAGATTCCATCATCTCTACTCAAAAGAGTTCTTGCATACCCGAAACAGTTATTCCACTGAAGCCCTCTGAAGCCCCTAGCAAGGAAACGGGTTTTTCGTATTTTTTCGACTTTTTTTAGGTTTTTTCGGCTCAGCAAAAGTAGTGTCGCTCCTCCCGATAGCTTAAAAAGTTGGTGTCTTTGGCAAAGTTGATCAGAATGACATAGACATACACTAAAATAAACACTTGTTTCGCAATTCTATAATTTTTTGATTCTTTTATTCGTCTAGTAGCTTCAACTGGCATACTTCCACGGAGGATTCCTTTCGAGTCCGACTGACATCAAGGTATACAATTAATAAAATGTGCATGCTGCCCAGGGGCAGAATTTCAAACCAAGTATCTCATCAATGAAGAAAACAGTCTCTCCCAGATTGCAGAATTCTGATCCATGAGATTTTCAAAATTTGTTTCAGAATTCCGAATCATGGGTCCTGTTTTGTATCCAGCTTTTTATGCTGTGATGAGGGGTGATGCAGTTTTGACAATTCTTGCCGACAGCCCTTGCAGCATCAGAGCTCATCAGAGTAGTCGGTTCAATTTCAGTTCAAGTCTACCTAAGTGTCAAAAATTTTCACCTCGGATGTTTTTAAGTTTTTCTAGGTTTTTCTTTATGTAGGTACCTATTTAACGTTTTTTCTTTAATTTTAGGTGATTGCCGGTATAGAACATGTAGAGGAAAGAGTTGACGACAAGGAATTGAATGACTCTTTTAAAAATCGCAATTTTATCAACCCACTTTAACCCTCAGGCGCTCGGAAGTATCAAATTCCCTACACTTGTTACGGTCATCCTGCCAACCTATCGAAGTCCTTTGCCGATTCCTACAAAAAAAAAGATTTTTCTTCAGGTCATGTTGCCAGACGATGGGATTTTAGTATTATAAAGACAAAAAGGAAATAGAAGTGCCCATGGTCAATCATACCAACGTTACCCATTTAAAATCAATTTTATAAAGTAATTTTTTAGATCATTTTGCTTTGTACGTAGTGTTTCCCTATAAAAGCCCCTTCCCGCATCTTAGTTCTTTTATGGGCGTACCTCCGCTCCCCGGCCATGCACCAACCACACTTCCATCAGCCGATCGGTGGATCTGATCCCAACCCGCCGAGATATCGACTCTTCCGACTTCAACTCGCCATTAACATGCGACATGCGAGCACAGTAAAACAAAAGATCAAGCAAATATTTTTTCACAATTTAGGACCACCCTATCGAAAGCTCCCCCATTCTAAACACGCACAGGAACCTGAGAGTCAAAAAGGCCTTTCGAGCCCACCCGGAAGTTGCCGTTGGCTACCAGGACCAGCACATTGGGGTTTCCGCATGGTCCTTTGTTTGGCTGGCACGATCGACTTCCTGGGCCAAACGCTACCTCAATTGGCTCCTGCATTGAAAGTTTATAGTGCTGAGCGGGTGGGGTTTGTAATGGGTTGCGGCTATTTGAACACATTTGGTGTTTCATCGTCGACAAATCTCCTTCCTGTGCATGCTCAATTGCATTGATTACGGTAATACAAAAGAAGGTGGTGTTCACAAACTTAAAATTAAAGAAGAACTTTTCATTGAACGATGCACACAAACACATAAAACATTCAAAGTGAAAATTTTTGACATTTTCCGAAGTTGAACTGAAATTTTCGGTTACTATGATGCTGCATGGGCTGTCGGCAACAGTTGTCAAAATCGAATCACCCCTCATCATAGCGTAAAAAGCTGGTCTCTAGCATACTGATCAACATTGCCGAAGACACCATCTTTTTAAATTATCAGGATTCTGAGCTACGAGATTCCTAAAAATTTCCATGTTCACTAGAGCTGCCTAGTGTCAGAATTTTTTAATCAAATGTCCCGCTTGACGTGAGTTTCTGTCATACTGATCAACTTTGCCGAAGACACCAACTTTCTTAGTTTTCAGGATTCTGAGCAATGAGATTTCTAAAATTTGCATGTTTACTAGCGCCTCCTAGTGGCAGAATTCCGAAACAAGTGTCCCGTTTCATGTAAGTCTCTGCCATTCTGATCAACATTGCCTAAGTTACCAACTTTCTAAGTTATCAGGATTCTGAGCTATGAGATTTCTAAATTTACATGATCAGTGGCAGAAATTTGAAACAAGTTTTCATTTTTATGTAAGTTTATGTCATTCTGATCAACTTTGCCGAAGACATCAACTTTCTAAGTTATCAGGATTCTTAGATATGAGGTTTTGAAAATTTACTTGCTCACTAGCGCTGCTCAGTGGAGGAATTTCGTACTTCGCAACTCATCGTCAGTAAGTTATTGGCGTACCCAACAACTTTTCCGAAGACACTATCCTTCCAAATTATCAGGGTCTTGAGCTGTCGCATATCGTAACGTTTGCTTGACAACCTGATATGGTTCCTGTAGTGCAATTTAGCATCAAACTGTTGATGGTCCCTCTAGCGGCCAAGTTGCCAACTAATCATATGAACCAAAGTTCTAAATGGTAGATCTTATCAAGCCCTAAAACTTTGCTGAAGTAAGTATTGCGCTAACTTTTTACACACCCGAGATAATAGGCCACCCCCACAAAAGCCGAAATCCCATAAGCTCTTAGTCTCCTATTAAGCGGATTCCTATTGCGCCCCCCGACCAGTGATCTTATAAGAGTCTCGACTGTACCTGAAATTCCTCTGCAAAAGAACACCGTGTAATTCTCCATATTATGTTATCTGAATCATGCATGAGAAGTTTTCAAACGAAAAGTCTTTAAGAAACGCCGTGAATACCAGGTCCAAACGCATCATTCATCAACTTCAATATCGACCGCTCAGAGCTATGGATAATCATGGATGAGAACGGCTTTCCTGGGAGGCTTAGTAGACTGATCAAACCAACACATGTTCAAATTTTTGTACACCCGAACCTCCCTTTAGGTAACAAGTCTGGACGGCCTAAATAGAATTTTTACCTAAACGGATTCAGTTCTTAACCTAAATGGATTTCAAGGTTGCAAAGAAGTTTGAGAAGGCCAAGTGGCTTGCAGATGCAAAGGAGAGGGGTTCAAGGCTTTCACATGTACAGGGGAGAGGGTCAGAAGGATATCAAGGGATTTGAGGGGGGTTCAGAGGCGTTTCCAGGCGTTTCAGGGCGTTTCAGAGGTATTTTAGGCGGCTTCAGAGGCTTTGAGGTGCGTTTCACATGGATTTCATTTGTGTTTCAGAGGCGTTTCAGGAGGTGTCAGACAGGTTATATGGTGCTTCAGAAACTCTTGGGTGATTTTCACGGAGGTTTCATGGGGTTCCAGAGGCGTTTCAAAGCGTTTCAAGGTTTTTTAATGCGTTTCGTGGTCTTTCAGGATGTTTCAGGAAATTTAAGGGTACCTTCATAGGTTCGCAGGTGTATTTCACGGAGGTTCCATAGGGGTTTTAGAGACGTTTCAAACCGTTTCCAGGCGTTTCGGGACGTTTTAATGCGATTCAGGGCGTTTCAGGAGGTTTAAGGGGGCTTCAGAGCCTCGCAGGTGAATTTCACGGAGGTTTCATGGGGATTTCAAAGGCGGTTCAAAGCGTTCAATGCGTCTCAGGGTGTTTCAGGGCATTTCAGAAGGTTTCCAATTAATTTTGGGCTTAAGAGGATCGTAGGAGAATTTCAAGGAGGTTTCATGAGGTTTTCAGAGGCGTTTCAAAGCGTTTCAAGGCGTTTCAATGCGTTTCAGGAGGCTTCACAGGGATTTTAGAGGGCTTCAGAGGATCTCAGGTGAATTTTACGGAGGTTTTAGAGGGATTTCAGAAGCATTTCAAAGTGTTTCAAGGCGTTACAATGCGTTTCAGGGCGTTTCAAAGCGTTTCATGAGTTTTTAAAGGGACTTTAGGAGGCTTCAGAGGCTCTCAGGGGAAATTCACTCAAGTTTGAGGATTTCAGAGGCGTTTCAAAGTGTTTCAAGGCGTTTCAATGCGTTTCAATGCGTTTCAGAGCGTTTCAGGGCGTTTCAGGGCATTTCAGGAGGCTTCCGGTGAGTTTAAGGGGACTTAAGAGGCTCGCAGGTGAATTTCACGGAGGTTTCATGAGGGTTTCAGAAGCGTTTCAAAGTGTTTCAAGACGTTTCAATGCGTTTCAGAGCGTTTCAGGGTATTTCAGGAGGTTTCACAGGGGTTTTAGGGGGCTTCAGAAGCTCTTAGGTAATTTTCACAGAGATTTTATAGTTGTTTAAGAGGCGTTTCAAAGCGTTTCAAGGCGTTGCAGAGCGTTTTAATGCGTTTCAGGAGGTTTGAGATGGGCTTGGGGGGGGTTTCAGAGGATAACAGATAACCTTTATTCCAGAGTGTTCTCGGATACTCCTATACAATCATAGAACTCATCACTTGAGAGAATATAGATGCCTGAGGCTGTGTGAGTATAAACCTCGTTCATAATGCTCTTGGATACAACTAGTAGCCCTAGTAGGTTCGATGACCTATACTCAAGAGAGTTCTTTGAGAGCCTCAAAGATTCTTCGAACTCAAAACTTGATAGATCATAGTTACCTGAAGTTGTGTGAGTATGAACCTTAGTCGTAAATTTCTTAGAAACAACCAAATAGTTAGTAGATCCGATAACCTATACTCAAGGAAGTTCATGGAGATCCTCAAACTGGCAACGAACTCACCACTTGACAGCGTATAGTTACATGAGGCTATATAAGCTTAAATTTCATTCATAATACTCCAATAGATCACTGATTACGCTTGTATATCAGATGGCCTTAACTCAAGTGAATTCTCGGATATGCTTGATAGAACATAGATGCCTGGGGCTGTGTGAGTATAAACCACATTTTTAATGCTCTTAGATACAACTAGTAGCCCTTCCCTCGTAGATTTGATGACCTATACTCAAGGGAGTTCTTGGAGAACCTCAAAGAATCATTGGTAGATCCGATGACCTATACGCAAGGAAGTTCTTGGAGATCCACAAACTGACAACAAACTCAGCACTTGACAACACACAGCATCAAGAGGTTGTGGAAGCATACATTTCATTCATAATAGTTTTATAGTTCAAGTTCACTGATTACGCTTGTAGATCAGATGGCCTAAACTCCAGGGAGTACTCGGATACTCTTAAACTTTTAACCCTTAAACACTCCATAAACGTCCCTTTACTCTTAATTCTGTTTTTTCTGTAATCTTGAGTACTCCAACTGCTCTGAACATAATCAAATTCCATTTAGGTAACGTTGCCTAAATGGAGGGACCTAAACAGATTTTACCTAAATGGATCCTACCTACATGGAGGTTTCAGTGTATGGACAACCCAAGTAACATTTTAAGTTTTGTTCGGCTCTACAAGAGATCTTCATGGCCAATTTTATAAAACTTGCAATAAAACTGAATCATACATCAAAACCTCTTGATAACCTCTTTAAGAGTATCTTCCGGCTAAGTGGACCACTCTCGAAGAGGTTTTGCAAACCGCATTAAGAGTAGCAATAAACCCGTTTTAAAACCTAGTTGAAATATTTTCCATTCTCGATTGTTGTTGTTTTTTTTTTTCAACAAAAACTATGACAGCTCAAGATGCAGTAAAGCTTCTTCGATGGCACGTAAAGTTCAGGAGGATACATCATTCGTAAGTAGAAAGCGATTATTTCAAAGTAGTATTTTAGTAGTTATTGTGCTGGTAGGCTTATGCGCATTCGAATTTACCGTGAATATTGGGGTTGCAGAATCATTAAATTAATGCGCTTCGAAAATAGTGAATATTATCATCTTGGAATGAAATAAATCAATTTGTGAATTCAGTAAAATTATCTCGAATCACAAGAAAACTCAGCAGAGAGAGTTTATTTTTGTGAGCATGTTATGAAAATGGTGGCAAACTATCAATTCATTGCTAATTTAAGCACAATTAACTATTTTTCATTTACGTAAACTAATTCTTCAATATGGCGTCGACCATAATCAGCGAAAATAAAACGAAAGCAAGTTTACTTTTATGATGACCGCAATAAACCTAAAAATGTCGTAGTTCTGCTTTTCCACCAACAGATGTCGTTACTAATCGAACGAATCGCCATCTGTTGAGAGTTTTAACAGTTTTATTGTGGTAATAATGATTGCCAGAAGGTTTACAAATCGGAAAGTTTTGTTTACTCTTAAAATGTGTCTTTATGGATATCTTCAAGTATACTATAAAATATTTTATCAATGGTTTTCATAAAAGCAGTCATAAAACTGCGAGTTTTAATTATTGCTGTAATAAAACCCTAATTAAAATCAAACAAAACCAATCAGCAATGAAATTGTTACTTGGGAAATGCTTAAGAGGGAATGATCTGAGATGACTAAAATTAGTATACATAGTTTATGGATAACGCCTTATAGACTCGTATGTCTGCTTTTAAACATTCGCATGGAATGGAAAATGTATTGCGACGATTTTCACGAAATTCGGTCAATTTGTTTGCTTCACGGTGTGGACGACGAAATTGGAAGGGGACTGCGAACCGAGTTGTGTGGCAATGTGGCATACACTTATTGACTTACCTTAGTAAAGATATAGAACTAAATGAATGAAGCACTTAATCGAATATCTGTATGTACCACCATGTATTCAAATATCGCGTTGATTCACAAAGAGTCAATTCCGATAGAAAAGCTGAACGTATCAAAACGTTGAAGAGCTCGCGTGTCATGAGCCCATTACAATCAGAATCGCAGTTGAAAACGTAATGCGATCCTGTACACATTATGATTATGGCATTATCTGCCTTTATCCTGAATCCGATAATCCACCTGATTGACACCATAAGGTTTTTACATTTAATCGACTTAACAAGAGTACATTACCGTGTAATGATGGCATGAATTACAATCCGGAAACATCACCGACTGAATCTTCCCTCGATAAAATGTCGATGCCATTGTTGTTGTGTCTGTACATAGCTTGCAACGTGCAAAAGCGCGCTGCTACATTGTGTAACACAATGTAGCGCTGATTTGTGTACACGTAGGTATCCCTTTACTCATTTCGAAATAAAGCAGCGATGATAGCGCAGCCCGACCCGACGACGTCGTCCGTCATCGCAGGGAAATTGTTCGCCGTCGACAGCTTGAAATTGAAAACGGAAAAATGACCTTCACGGGGGAATCAATTATCCCTTGTACAGACAGATTATTTACTATAGTCATTATTTATAACAACTGTTCGAACAGGACCGACAACCGACATGCAGCTGACGACGACACGGCTGGGGAGTTTGTTTTCGTAGCTTTTCATTGAACAGCACAAGGAGCATTAGGTGGCGGAATGGATGAAGGAAAGTCCTGCTGACAATGTGAATAGTCGGTGGTGTAGACTAGCGGGCCTCGAATAGCTCAGAGAACATTCTGTATGGTCCGAATCAGTGCCGATAATAATTGTCGACGCCCTTGCTACACCAATGACTTCGGCTCAGAATGTCCATAGGATGTAGCGGACCAGTCAGTGACAGCGAGAGTGTTTCAATCAGCTTCCTGTCATGCACGTCGTTTTGAGGCTAGGTTGTGGTTGGGTACTTTTTTTTTGTATCTAGGGTCAGGCGATGGCGATGAGAAATTGAAATGCAAAATTAATTGTCCGGTCTAGATGTTCCAAACTGTTCTGCTGAAGGGAACGGACACTGGGCAGATTCACAGAAAATTAGCATAATATATTTTATGCAATTCAATATCATAATTTTCATTTTATACAACTCATATAAGTATTGTAATGACCTACTTTTCCGTACCGATTCATTATGCTACTAAAATGAGTTGCATTATGAAAAAAATCATTGCATAAAATGTTGTATGGAACTCGTTGCAAAATTTGATTTTTCAGCACTTTTCGTATGTCTCCAACTCGGCAAGCCTCGTCGGATAAATGTACGACTCGTTACATAAATATCTATTATACGATTCAGTATCATAATGACCAATTTTTCCGTACTAATTCATTATGCTACTGAAATGAGTTGTATTGTTTATCACGAACATTATGCAACTCAAATAAATTACATAATGAAAAACATTAACCCTTTGAAGCCGGAGGGGTCATGTATGACCCCAACATAGCAACGGCTGTATAAATTCACCCATTCGATAAAACAGAATACTGTCTTCGGCAAAGTTGTTGTAAATTGAGTCCTTTATTAGGGAAAAATGAGAATATTTGTATTTATGACTTCAATGATAACCTAGAACATCCTGAACACCATGTAATTTGGAAAAACAAAATAATTGACATACCAGTTGATCTAAAAGCTGAACTTGGTTGTGGGTTACGTTTATTTATATGTATTCATTTAGCCTTCGTCAAAATATTCTGGGATGTTCTAGGTGGTCCAAACTGTCCTATAGGGAAGTCCTTCAAATCTACATGAGTTATTTTATGTATTTTCGCCACAAATAATAGCATTGCATAACCTACTGGGATCCGTGAAGCTCCTGACATCTACAATGTCATTTAAAGATACTATAGGGATATTCCAGGTCAGCCAAACTACCTTGTTTTCAGAACTTCAGGTCTAACAGTAGCCATATCTGTTATACTGAGTAACGTTGCATAATCAACCGCAGCTACTGGAGCAATCTGAAGTTTACTAACTTATTATTAACCTTTGGGACATTCAGGGTCGTCCAAACTGTTCTTTAATGAAGGCCTCCAAATCTACAAGAATAACTATATGTGTTTTCATCATAACTAATTGTGTTGCATAATCTTCTGGGATCCGCGAAGCTCTTGAAATATCAAATGTCATTTAGAGAAACTACAGGGATATTCCAGGTCAGCCAAACTACTTTGGAGCTCAGGACCTCAGGTCTGCACTCGTAACAGAATCCATATCTGTTATACTGAGTACCACTGCATAACCAACCGCAGTAACTGGAGCAATCTGAAGTCTACTAGCTTATTATAAACCTTTAGGACGTTCAGGGTCATCCAAACTGTTATATAATGAAGTCCTTCAAATCTACAGGAATAACTTTATGTGTTTCGCCATAAATAATTGCATAGCATAGTCTGCTGAGATCTGTGAAGCTCTTGAAACCTCAAATGTCATTTAGAGACACTATTGAAATGTTCTAGGTCATTCATACTATTTTTAAGTTCAGAAATTCAGGTTTACACTCGTAATATCAGCTATATCTGACATACT
This sequence comes from Aedes albopictus, assembly GCF_035046485.1. Lineage (NCBI taxonomy): Eukaryota > Metazoa > Arthropoda > Insecta > Diptera > Culicidae > Aedes > Aedes albopictus. The sequence continues at coordinate 300,014,649 of NC_085138.1, forward strand.
GAGTAACGTTTCATAATCAATCGTGGTGACTGGACCAATCTGAAGTTCACTGTATATTATTACGAACTTTTGGGACATTGAGGGTCGTCCAAATTATCCTGAAGTTTAGCTCTTCATAGTAACAGTAGTTATTCTCAAAATGAACTTTAAACTGTAATCTGTAATCCCCCTGGCATTTTTCAAGATAGTGTTCAGATATTGCAGTTCAACAACACTACTCCGAAGACCATAGCTTTAGGTCTACTTTTGTGATAATAGCTTTTGCCACTACGTTAAGTAGTATTACATAATCCACTATACTTGCCAAAGCAGTTAGAGGAACAATAAGCATTGATATTCATTTTTGGGATATTATGTATAATGAATGAAGTTCTCGCAGACCTTAGGATCTAAACTCAAGAATAGTTTTGATGACCTAGGATATCTTGCCTGATCCGATAACCTCTATAAACATTTCAGAAGACCTATTGGTCATGATAGATTACAAATCGTAGCTTTGTATAATGAAAGAAGTCACCGATACACCCGCAGACTTTAGGATCTAAACTCAAGAACAGTTTGGATTATCCCAGGTCATCCAAACTGTTCTTGAGTTTAGATCCTGCCTGTTCTGATAACCTCTATAAACCTTTCAGAAGAGTTACTGGACATGATAGATTATAAATCGTAGCTTTGTATAATGAAACAAGTTATCGTTACACCCATATACTTAAGGATCTAAACTCAAGAATAGTTTGGATATCCAGAAAAAATATTCTTCATAATATTCTACTGTTTTTAACCACCAAAACTACAGAAAAACGTAGAAAAAACTCCATAATAACGCTTGGAAAAATTCCGGCTTCAAAGGGTTAAGGAGAAGCAATAGAGAGTCTTGGAATTATTTCACATGTATTTCGGGGAGCTTCAGAAAGGTTTCAGCAAGAATGTTTTCGATCACCTGGCAATCGTTTGACTTATTTGCCTGTTACTCAGTTCAAAAGCCTAATATTAAAATGTGGCATTCAGAAAGCTTGTAGAATTCACGCCGTATATATAGCAATTAGAATATGGCGTCCTTGATGAAAGTTTTAGGAAAAATGCTAATCTTCAAGTTTGATGAACACCACATTTGATTGTAAGGCTTCTGAATTGAGCTACCAGCAAATGAGTCATACGATTGCCAGGGGATCGAGAATATCCGTGGGCTTCAGAGGCGTTTCAGGGTGCTTTAGAAGGGTAGGTACATGAATGCTTTCATGGGCTTCAGGAGGATTCGAGGATTACAGGGGAGTGATTTCGAGGGCGTTCAAAACATTTCAGAAGGTTTTGTAGAAGTTTCAGAAGGGTTCAGGGTGATTTAGGGGGTTTCAGAGAAAATCTCAAGGGAGTTTCACGGGTGTTTCATTTGAATTCATGAGAATTCTAGAGGTTTTCTGATACCTTCAGGGAGTCTCTGGTGCAATTCAGGGGGCCTTAGGTGGATTCAGGAGAGCTTCAAACATTTCATAGGGTTCCTGAAGGTTTCAGGGGGGAGGGTGTTTCAGGAGTTCAACAGGACCTTAGGAGGCTCAGATTCGCGGATTTCAAGTGGATTCAAAGCGGTTTCAGCAGCGTTTAAGGATGCCTCAGGACTATTTCTTAGGGTTTCATAAGAATTTAGAGGGATTTCAGAGGCATTTCATGTGGTCTCAGAGAACTCTATCAAGCTTTAGGAGGATTAAAAGGGTTTAAGGGTTGTAAGGACAAAAGTTGCATGTTTATACTTTTTCTCGAACATGTGTGCTAATAGGTATTTCAGAAGCATTTAAGTGGGCTTCGAGACATTTCAGAAGGTCTAAGAATGAGAGTTTCAGGGGCGTTTCAGGAGGTCTCAGAAGGAAGATTGTTGCGGTGTTTTAGAGGATTTCGAGGGATCTCCGGAGACTTTCAGAGGGTCTCATGAGAATTCAGGAGAGTTTCAAAAGGGTTCAGGGGGTTTTAGAGAGGGTCTCATGGGAGTTCTTAGATAGATTCAGTGGGGTTTCAGGAGCGTTACATGGGGTCTCAGAATGAATTAGACGGGGTTCAGGGACGTTTGAGGTGGTCTTGTAGAATTCTAGCGGGGATTCAGGGGATTTCGAGGAGTCTCAGAGGCGTTTCAGAGGAATATTTGTAATCTGAAGTCACACAATGTTGCTACTTAATAAATTGAAAGATAAATTTGTGAAAAAATCGCGTTCTGGTGGAATTCGAACCAATGACTCCGTATTTGCTAGACCGGCACTTTAACCAACTAAGCCACAGAACAAGTAACGATTCTGCCGAGATTTACTTTTGTACTCCTCATACCTAGCCACCAAAAGGTATGTATACTGACTGATGTCTAATTTAGTATGCTTCAAGAGTTCGGTACGACCGCACGCTTAACGACTTGCGTTTCAGAGGGCCTCATGAGGATTCTGGGAAATTCTAGGATATTCAGGATGTTTCTTCGAGGATCTCATGGAGTTTCAAGGCGGTCGCAGGTGGCTTTACAAGGTTTACAGGGGCGTTTCAGGAGGTCTCAAGGGGTTACAGGAAGGTCTCGGGCTTTACGTGGTTTGAAGGGGTCTGAGGGACATTCCAGTGATCTTTAGGGTCTCGTTGGTGTTTTAGGGTGATTTCAAGGGTTTCAGGGGACTTAGGGGGCTTCAGAGGCTTTTAAGGTGATATTGTGCATCACGAAGCTGTCATAGGATTCGTCGACTTTTTCATTCGCATTTTTGAAGTGATTAAAAACGGGTAATCCTGCATCCACGCTGCTAAAAAGTTTCATCGCACTGACTGCGGGGACCATGTTGGGTGATACTTTTTCATAAAAATATTCGTTTTGCTGGCTGAGATTTATCACTTGGTTATTTCAAAACACATATCCAACATGGCTGCCGATGCTGATGATGGGCTACTCAGCCATAAGGAGGTTTCAGAGGGCCTAAGGGGATTTCTAGGGGTTTCAGTAAGTTATAGGAGTGTGTTACGGAGTCTCAGGGGGTTTCAGGTGGTCTCTGAGTGCTGCAGGAGGCTCTATGGTATTGTAGGATTTGAGGGGGTCACGGGAAGACTCACGGGAGGTTTCAAGGATACTTCAGGTTGTCTCAGGAAATCATACAAGAAGGTTTATGAGTTTTAGGGGTCTCAAGGGCTTTCAAATTAGGTACAGTCGGAATTTGTTATACACGGTACAACCCACTTCACGCCCACCGCGTTTTCTCATTTTTCTTAAATTCGATTAAGCTGATTTTTGTGTGTGTAGTTGGGCAATATAGTAAGCTAATAATCTTGCAAGAATCAACTGAATTAGTTGAAGGACAACTCTGCCCACTGGAACCTCAATTTGGGTAAACTCCAAGGTGAATTCCATTCAGGTATTTTCATTAGGGAAATTTATTCTGTTGCGAGCAATTGAGATACTAAAGGTAAGGTTTAAGGAGGATTTATAAGAAAGGGACGCAGGGTAAGCTGAAGGGCGAGTTGATGTTGAAGGCACAGAGAGTTTAGGGATATCCAATAACTCTCTGGAGTATGGATTAATGGGTCTACAAGGATAAGCAGTGTTTATTTGAACCAGTATGAGTTTAAAGTTTATACTCGAACAACCTCAGGCAACTATGTTATATCAAGTAGAGGAATTCCACGGAGTCATGTCAGTCGATCCTGAGCGACCATTTCAAAAATATCTGAAACTTTGCACAGTTTTTCAATTTCATCTAAATCGTCATTTTTCGATATCAAACCTTCATATTCACTCACGACTAACTTTTCAGAAGGGTGTATGATGAAACAGCTCAAAAGTATTCTAAAAGCTGTACAGCAAAAACGGATTTTTCGATTGTTATGAATTTTTCAGCAAAGTTAGATAACTAAATGGTGATTCCTTAGAAAATATACACTGTAAAAAAATTATTTTTTTACTTAAAAAAAATATGATTTTTGTCACAAAAACTCAAATATCTCAAAACCCTATCTTTTTACCAACGTTAATTTTTTAGGGGAAATGGCCCTTTATATCAGCTATCTACCATAAAATTTTGGTGATGGTAAACTGATAAACAAAAAAGTTATGACATTTCAAACATTTCACAATTTTTACATTTAGTAACAAAAAAAAATTTTTTTTTCTGTGTAAATTATTTTGAGAATTATTTTTTGATGCTGATTTTATTGTAAAGGCTACCGCCTGAATTAAACAAGTTGTTTTCATGATACTTTTGTTTGATTATTCATAATTTCTATAGTATCTATTTGAAACTTAGACGCGATCCAGTGTTTTGATCAAAAATATTGAGAGTGTCATACTTTTTATTGTACGTGACTGGTGAAAAAATCCCTTGATAGTGTGAAAAGCTGTTGATTATAAGAAAAATGGAATTAAACTTATTTTTAAGACAAAAGCTGTATAATAAAAGTTTTATATACGCGTATACGTCTAGTTTATCTTCAAAAAAATACCTCTTAGAGAACAGACTTTATGATCGGAAGAATGCGAGTAACTTCAACAACAACAAATGCATGAGAGTTACCTACCACGTGAAAATCCATCGCCCAGTTCACACTACCCCCACCTGGTGGAAATGTTTCACGAAATACTGCGATGTGCAATATCGTCATCAGAAGGCGCTAGTGTGAAACGTCAAACGCAAAGAAAAATGATGGGCACTCTTCTGGTTATGAAAGCCACAACCAAGATTCAAAATGATCGTTAAAGGCGTGGTCAATGAAAATTTCGTCAGTGTTACGTTTGTTTGTCTGTATACATACCATGACAATGCTCACGAAAAAGCAAAAAAAAAAAAATACTACCGCTATGGATATTAAATAGTAAATTTTTTCTTCAGCCAAGCAAACAACACCAAACTAGTCAGTTAAAACTAATAAGTGATTTTGTTTATTATAATCAAACGAACAACATGAACAGTCGCTTTCTCAAAGGTCTTCAACTCAACTCTCTCTTGTAGACCGTTTGATGAAAAAAAAATGATCAAAGGAGTTACGAAATCTCACCGAAAGCACCATAGATAATCTGAAAGAGACTGGTTATGCCCAAATTGAATCCAAATTTACGCATTTGCACGTCCTGCCGTCTACACTTTGACAAACGAGCCATCTGTATATCATCGGTAAAGCAGGGCGTAGGAAGTTCGAAAACGACAACAACTGAGAAATTGCCAGAAGTGCTAAGTGCAGAGAGTCATGTCACCGTACCATCAGCGACATCTGTTTAAACAATTTAATTACGCCCCTTTTCAAAAATGCTTTGAAATATTCTTCAACATCTATACCCATTTCAATATTTTTAACGTTGCAAAACACGCTTTCAACATTCATCTTGAAGAAGAGGGAAAACACTTGTCCTCAAATGTAACAGCAAATAATGAATAAACGACTAATGCGCGGAGGGCGTGATAAAATCGGAACATTACTGTACATATAATATACATAATACATAATAAAAACAGCTTGTTTTACTCACGCAAGGCCATTAACAATAAAATCAGCATCAAACTGCGATTTCCGGCCGAAATAAAGGCAGGAACAAATCTCATTTTCTTCTTTTGTCACAGCGCTCGTTGACTCGTTAAGGGGGAGGATGATAAATAATAAATGTATTCGATGGAAAAATATCCAAACAATTAGGCAACATAGATAAACTCATCGGATTTATTAAGAAAGTTTCTGTGGAACTCGAATTACACCTTAAATTTGTTGATTTTCTTGAACATTTTATTTGTGCCCCCCTCAAAATGTTGAATTCCGACCAAAATTTTCCGAGGGGGCGGTGACATAAGAGAAAATCGAAATTTGTATTAGCCTAATTTACACTAAAAAAAATTATTACTAAATGTGAAAATTGTGAAATGTTTGAATTGTCTTAACTTTTTTGTTTATTAGTTTATCATCACCAAATTTTTATGGTAGATTGCTAATACAATGGACCGTTTTCCCTAAAAAAATTGCGTTGGTAAAAAGATAGGGTTTTGAAATATTTGAGTTTTTGTGACAAAAATGATATTTTTTAATGTTAAAAAGATTTTTTTTCACAGTGTATATTTTCTTAGGAATCACCATTTAGTTATCTAACTTTGCTGAACAATAAAATCAGCATCAAACTGCGATTTCTGACCGAAATAATTTACACAGAAAAAAATATTTACCAAATGTGAAAATTGTGAAATGTTTGAAATGTTATAACTTTTTTGTTTATTAGTTTACCATCACCAAATTTTTATGGTAGATTGCTAATACAATGGACCGTCTTCCCTAAAAAAATGCGTTGGTAAAAAGATAGGGTTTTGAGATATTTGAGTTTTAGTGACAAAAATGATATTTTTAATGTTAAAAAAGATGTTTTTTTTCACAGTGTATATTTTCATAGGAATCACCATTTAGTTATCTAACTTTGCTGAAAAATTCATAGCAATCGAACGAACCATTTTGGCTGTACAGATTTTTGAATATTATTGAACCATTTTCACATACACCCTTTCGAAAAGTTAGTCGTGATTCAAAATAAAAATTTGATATCGAAAAATGGCGATTTAGATGGAACTGAAAAACTGTGCAAAGTTTCAGTTCAATAGAAAATCATGAATTAAAAAATTTCCTTAATTTTGATGCTGTTGCTTGGAATCGCTCAGTAGTAAGTTCAATGACTGTTCAGGGCCTCCAAGAACTCGGTTGAGTATGGGTAATCAAATATACAAGCGAAACACGTGGATTTCCGATGTATTACGTATAAAGCTTTTTGGGTAAAGTAATTGTGATCGATCAAGCGCGAGTAGTTAATATTAATATTTTCATGAACAAATGAATCGCAAACTCCCAAATGGTTAGGAATCTCTGCCGATACAGATGGCCTTCATTATACTTCGTGGCTAAAGTGTGCACGTGAACAGCATGCTGTCGTCGGCAGTAGGGACCCCCACCATGTACCAAGAAATCAATACAATTAAAAAAAGAACCAGCACCAAATGAACGCAAATAATGATCAGCGAGCGAGCAAGCGAGGAATACATAATTGATTGCTGATGATTTTTCCTGCCTTTTTCTGGTTTCATTTCATGTTCTGCCATCAATTCTCGCCCGTGTATGCTCTACGTTCTCATCCGATAATCATCCGTCTGCTGGACACCGAACGAACGGTTCCCGGTGTTGGCTCATTCATGGATGCGCGACATCACGATCGGACGAACGGACTGTGGTCACCTACGACGACGACGACGATGGAAACTGTGCGATTCCTATCTGATTGGTTTTGGGTCGTGACGGCAGCCACCGCCGCTGGAATTAATCACTTGCCTGGCGCATTCGTCGCCGCTCAACGTCACCACCAAGCACTGTGCCTGCGAGACGTACTCCTGTAAAGATTTGCTGACTTCATCGTCGAGTTCATCACCTTTCAACTCGGTTAATCAGAGGTAGGTGTGAAGTCGTTTGGTGATGGTGTCAAATTTAAAAGCATTAGCTATTAATTTTATTTCTCTCGTTATATAACTGAGGCATAACCAAACAAGATGACACAAGTTAATGGAAGATTCTGTAATCCACAAATAATTTAAAATTTGTATCACTATGCTGTAGGGTTCGTTCAAATATTACGTAACGCAGTGGGGGAGGGAATGGGTCTAGCGCTGTGTTACGCTTCATACAAAATTTCAAAATTTTCCATACAAAAGTTGTTACGTGGGGGAGGGAGGGGGTCTAAATTTGTGAAATTTTGCGTTGCGTAATATTTGAATGAACCCTGTAGAATGCTCTTTCTTTTTTTGTGAAGAACTCTGGCAGCTTAACATTTGAAAAGGGCGTAACAACCATTTTGAATTTCTGCTTCTCCCGTTCCTCTTCATGTTCCTTTTCATGTAATCTCTGACCAGTAACAGATAGAGCAGACTCCGCTCTATCTGATAACGGGATAAGTTTGTAAGTAAAAAGAAAATCAGGTTGAGTACTGTTTGAGAATTTGCATCCTTTGACAGCTTGTATAAATAAAATTTAATACGCCTTGGAGGGACAGAAGAAGTTGAAATGTGCAGAAGTAGAAAAATAAGAAGAATAAGTAGAAGAATTTGAAGTTTTTGAAAAATTTGAAGAAGTAGAAGAAGAAAAGGAAGTAGAAGAAGTAGAAGAAGTAGAAGAAGTAGAAGAAGTAGAAGAAGTAGAAGAAGTAGAAGAAGTAGAAGAAGTAGAAGAAGTAGAAGAAGTAGAAGAAGTAGAAGAAGTAGAAGAAGTAGAAGAAGTAGAAGAAGTAGAAGAAGTAGAAGAAGTAGAAGAAGTAGAAGAAGTAGAAGAAGTAGAAGAAGTAGAAGAAGTAGAAGAAGTAGAAGAAGTAGAAGAAGTAGAAGAAGTAGAAGAAGTAGAAGAAGTAGAAGAAGTAGAAGAAGTAGAAGAAGTAGAAGAAGTAGAAGAAGTAGAAGAAGTAGAAGAAGTAGAAGAAGTAGAAGAAGTAGAAAAAGTAGAAGAAGTAGAAGAAGTAGAAGAAGTAGAAGAAGTAGAAGAAGTAGAAGAAGTAGAAGAAGTAGAAGAAGTAGAAGAAGTAGAAGAAGTAGAAGAAGTAGAAGAAGTAGAAGAAGTAGAAGAAGTAGAAGAAGTAGAAGAAGTAGAAGAAGTAGAAGAAGTAGAAGAAGTAGAAGAAGTAGAAGAAGTAGAAGAAGTAGAAGAAGTTGAAGAAGTAGAAGAAGTAGGAGAAGTAGAAGAAGTAGAAGAAGTAGAAGAAGTAGAAGAAGTAGAAGAAGTAGAAGAAGTAGAAGAAGTAGAAGAAGTAGAAGAAGTAGAAGAAGTAGAAGAAGTAGAAGAAGTAGAAGAAGTAGAAGAAGTAGAAGAAGTAGAAGAAGTAGAAGAAGTAGAAGAAGTAGAAGAAGTAGAAGAAGTAGAAGAAGTAGAAGAAGTAGAAGAAGTAGAAGAAATAGAAGGAGTAGAAGAAGTAGAAGAAGTAGAAGAAGTAGAAGAAGTAGAAGAAGTAGAAGAAGTAGAAGAAGTAGAAGAAGTAGAAGAAGTAGAAGAAGTAGAAGAAGTAGAAGAAGTAGAAGAAGTAGAAGAAGTAGAAGAAGTAGAAGAAGTAGAAGAAGTAGAAGAAGTAGAAGAAGTAGAAGAAGTAGAAGAAGTAGAAGAAGTAGAAGAAGTAGAAGAAGTAGAAGAAGAAGAAGAAGTAGAAGAAGTAGAAGAAGTAGAAGAAGTAGAAGAAGTAGAAGAAGTAGAAGAAGTAGAAGAAGTAGAAGAAGTTGAAGAAGTAGAAGAAGTAGAAGAAATAGAAGAAATAGAAGAATCCCTCTAGGGATTCCGGCAGAATCTCTCTAGGGATTCCGGCAGAATCCCTCAAGGGATCTCGGCAGAATCCCTCTAGGGATTCCGGCAGAATCCCTCTAGGGATTCCGGCAGAATCCCTCTAGGGATTCCAACAGAATCCCTCTAGGGATTCCGGCAGAATCCCTCTAGGGATTCCGGCAGAATCCCTCTAGGAATTCCGGCAGAATCCCTCCTGGGATTCCGGCAGAATCCCTCTAGGGATTCCGGCAGAATCCCTCTAGGGATTTCGGCAGAATCCCTCTAGGGATTCCGGCAGAATCCGACTAGGGATTCCGGCAGAATCCCTCTAGGGATTCCGGCATAATCCCTCTAGGGATTCCGGCATAATCCCTCTAGGGGTTCCGGCATAATCCCTCTAGGGATTCCAGCAGAACCCCTCTAGGGATTCCGGCAGAATCCCTCTAGGGATTCCGGCAGAATCCCTCTAGGGATTCCGGCATAATCCCTCTAGGGATTCCGGCAGAATCCCTCTAGGGATTCCGGCAGAATCCCTCTAGGGATTCCGGCAGAATCCCTCTAGGGATTCCGGCAGAATCCCTCTAGGGATTCCGGCAGAATCCCTCTAGGGATTCCGGCAGAATCCCTCTAGGGATTCCGGCAGAATCCCTCTAGGGATTCCGGCAGAATCCCTCTAGGGATTCCGGCAGAATCCCTCTAGGGATTCCGGCAGAATCCCTCTAGGGATTCCGGCAGAATCCCTCTAGGGATTCCGGCAGAATCCCTCTAGGGATTCCGGCAGAATCCCTCTAGGGATTCCGGCAGAATCCCTCTAGGGATTCCGGCAGAATCCCTCTAGGGATTCCGGCAGAATCCCTCTAGGGATTCCGGCAGAATCCCTCTAGGGATTTCGGCAGAATCCCTCTAGGGATTCCGGCAGAATCCGACTAGGGATTCCGGCAGAATCCCTCTAGGGATTCCGGCAGAATCCCTCTAGGGATTCCGGCAGAATCCCTCTAGGGATTCCGGCAGAATCCCTCTAGGGATTCCGGCAGAATCCCTCTAGCGATTCCAGCAGAATCCCTCTAGGGATTCCAGCTGAATCCCTCTAGGGATCCCTCTAGGGATTCCGGCAGAATCCCTCTAGGGATTCCGGCAGAATCCCTCTAGGGATTCCGGCAGAATCCCTCTAGGGATTCCGGCAGAATCCCTCTAGGGATTCCGGCAGAATCCCTCTAGGGATTCCGGCAGAATCCCTCTAGGGATTCCGGCAGAATCCCTCTAGGGATTCCGGCAGAATCCCTCTAGGGATTCCGGCAGAATCCCTCTAGGGATTCCGGCAGAATCCCTCTAGGGATTCCGGCAGAATCCCTCTAGGGATTCCGGCAGAATCCCTCTAGGGATTCCGGCAGAATCCCTCTAGGGATTCCGGCAGAATCCCTCTAGCGATTCCAGCAGAATCCCTCTAGGGATTCCAGCTGAATCCCTCTAGGGATCCCTCTAGGGATTCCGGCAGAATCCCTCTAGGGATTCCGGCAGAATCCCTCTAGGGATTCCGGCAGAATCCCTCTAGGGATTCCGGCAGAATCCCTCTAGGGATTCCGGCAGAATCCCTCTAGGGATTCCGGCAGAATCCCTCTAGGGATTCCGGCAGAATCCCTCTAGGGATTCCGGCAGAATCCCTCTAGGGATTCCGGCAGAATCCCTCTAGGGATTCCGGCAGAATCCCTCTAGGGATTCCGGCAGAATCCCTCTAGGGATTCCGGCAGAATCCCTCTAGGGATTCCGGCAGAATCCCTCTAGGGATTCCGGCAGAATCCCTCTAGGGATTCCGGCAGAATCCCTCTAGGGATTCCGGCAGAATCCTTCTAGGGATTCCGGCAGAATCCCTCTAGGGATTCCGGCAGAATCCCTCTAGGGATTCCGGCAGAATCCCTCTAGGGATTCCGGCAGAATCCCTCTAGGGATTCCGGCAGAATCCCTCTAGGGATTCCGGCAGAATCCCTCTAGCGATTCCAGCAGAATCCCTCTAGCGATTCCAGCAGAATCCCTCTAGGGATTCCAGCTGAATCCCTCTAGGGATTCCGGCAGAATCCCTCTAGGGATTCCGGCAGAATCCCTCTAGGGATTCCGGCAGAATCCCACTAGGGATTCCGGCAGAATCCCACTAGGAATTCCGGCAGAATCCCACTAGGGATTCCGGCAGAATCCCTCTAGGGATTCCGGCATAATCCCTCTAGGGATTCCGGCAGAATCCCTCTAGGGATTCCGGCAGAATCCCTCTAGGGATTCCGGCAGAATCCCTGTACGGATTCCGGCAGAATCCCTGTACGGATTCCGGCAGAATCCCTCTAGGGATTCCGGCAGAATCCCTCTAGGGATTCCGGCAGAATCCCTTTAGGGATTCCGGCACAATCCCTCTAGGGATTCCGGCAGAATCCCTCTAGGGATTCCGGCAGAATCCCACTAGGGATTCCGGCAGAATCCCACTAGGGATTCCGGCAGAATCCCACTAGGGATTCCGGCAGAATCCCACTAGGGATTCCGGCAGAATCCCTCTAGGGATTCCGGCATAATCCCTCTAGGGATTCCGGCAGAATCCCTCTAGGGATTCCGGCAGAATCCCTCTAGGGATTCCGGCAGAATCCCTCTAGGGATTCCGGCAGAATCCCTGTACGGATTCCGGCAGAATCCCTGTACGGATTCCGGCAGAATCCCTCTAGGGATTCCGGCAGAATCCCTTTAGGGATTCCGGCACAATCCCTCTAGGGATTCCGGCAGAATCCCTCTAGGGATTCCGGCAGAATCCCTCTAGGGATTCCGGCAGAATCCCACTAGGGATTCCGGCAGAATCCCACTAGGGATTCCGGCAGAATCCCACTAGGGATTCCGGCAGAATCCCACTAGGGATTCCGGCAGAATCCCACTAGGGATTCCGGCAGAATCCCACTAGGGATTCCGGCAGAATCCCACTAGGGATTCCGGCAGAATCCCACTAGGGATTCCGGCAGAATCCCACTAGGGATTCCGGCAGAATCCCACTAGGGATTCCGGCAGAATCCCACTAGGGATTCCGGCAGAATCCCACTAGGGATTCCGGCAGAATCCCACTAGGGATTCCGGCAGAATCCCACTAGGGATTCCGGCAGAATCCCACTAGGGATTCCGGCAGAATCCCACTAGGGATTCCGGCAGAATCCCACTAGGGATTCCGGCAGAATCCCACTAGGGATTCCGGCAGAATCCCACTAGGGATTCCGGCAGAATCCCACTAGGGATTCCGGCAGAATCCCACTAGGGATTCCGGCAGAATCCCACTAGGGATTCCGGCAGAATCCCACTAGGGATTCCGGCAGAATCCACTAGGGATTCCGGCAGAATCCCTCTAGGGATTCCGGCAGAATCCCACTAGGGATTCCGGCAGAATCCCACTAGGGATTCCGGCAGAATCCCACTAGGGATTCCGGCAGAATCCCACTAGGGATTCCGGCAGAATCCCACTAGGGATTCCGGCAGAATCCCACTAGGGATTCCGGCAGAATCCCACTAGGGATTCCGGCAGAATCCCTCTAGGGATTCCGGCAGAATCCACTAGGGATTCCGGCAGAATCCCACTAGGGATTCCGGCAGAATCCCACTAGGGATTCCGGCAGAATCCCACTAGGGATTCCGGCAGAATCCCACTAGGGATTCCGGCAGAATCCCACTAGGGATTCCGGCAGAATCCCACTAGGGATTCCGGCAGAATCCCACTAGGGATTCCGGCAGAATCCCACTAGGGATTCCGGCAGAATCCCACTAGGGATTCCGGCAGAATCCCACTAGGGATTCCGGCAGAATCCCACTAGGGATTCCGGCAGAATCCCACTAGGGATTCCGGCAGAATCCCACTAGGGATTCCGGCAGAATCCCACTAGGGATTCCGGCAGAATCCCACTAGGGATTCCGGCAGAATCCCACTATGGATTCCGGCAGAATCCCACTAGGGATTCCGGCAGAATCCCACTAGGGATTCCGGCAGAATCCCACTAGGGATTCCGGCAGAATCCCACTAGGGATTCCGGCAGAATCCCACTAGGGATTCCGGCAGAATCCCACTAGGGATTCCGGCAGAATCCCACTAGGGATTCCGGCAGAATTCCACTAGGGATTCCGGCAGAATCCCTCTAGGGATTCCGGCAGAATCCCTCTAGGGATTCCGGCAGAACTCCTCTAGGGATTCCGGCAGAATCCCTCTAATGATTCCGGCAGAATCCCTCTAGGGATTCCGGCAGAATCTCTCTAGAGATTCCGGCAGAATCCCTCTAGGGATTCCGGCAGAATCTCTCTAGAGATTCCGGCAGAATCCCTTTAGGGATTCCGGCAGAATCCCTTTAGGGATTCTGGCAGAATCCCTTCAGGGATTCCGGCAGAATCCATCTAGGGATTCCAGCAGAATCCCTCTAGGGAATGCTGCAGAATCCCTATAGGGATTCCAGCAGAATCTCTCTAGGGATTCCGGCAGAATCCGACTCGGGATTCCGGCAGAATCCCTCTAGGGATCCCGGCATAATCCCTCTAGGGATTCCAGCAGAACCCCTCTAGGGATTCCGGCAGAATCCGACTCGGGATTCCGGCAGAATCCCACTAGGGATTCCGGCAGAATCCCTCTAGGGATTCCGGCAGAATCCCTCTAGGGATTCCGGTAGAATCCCTCTAGGGATTCCGGCAGAATCCCTCTAGGGATTCCGGCATAATCCCTCTAGGGATTCCGGCATAATCCCTCTAGGGATTCCGGCAGGATCCCTCTAGGGATTCTGGCAGAATCCCTCTAGGGATTCTGGCAGAATCCCTCTAGGGATTCTGGCAGAATCCCTCTAGGGATTCTGGCAGAATCCCTCTAGGGATTCCGGCAGAATCCCTCTAGGGATTCCGGCAGAATCCCTCTAGGGATTCCGGCAGAATCCCTCTAGGGATTCCGGCAGAATCCCTCTAGGGATTCCGGCAGAATCCCTCTAGGGATTCCGGCAGAATCCCTCTAGGGATTCCGGCAGAATCCCTCTAGCGATTCCAGCAGAATCCCTCTAGGGATTCCAGCTGAATCCCTCTAGGGATCCCTCTAGGGATTCCGGCAGAATCCCTCTAGGGATTCCGGCAGAATCCCTCTAGGGATTCCGGCAGAATCCCTCTAGGGATTCCGGCAGAATCCCTCTAGGGATTCCGGCAGAATCCCTCTAGGGATTCCGGCAGAATCCCTCTAGGGATTCCGGCAGAATCCCTCTAGGGATTCCGGCAGAATCCCTCTAGGGATTCCGGCAGAATCCCTCTAGGGATTCCGGCAGAATCCCTCTAGGGATTCCGGCAGAATCCCTCTAGGGATTCCGGCAGAATCCCTCTAGCGATTCCAGCAGAATCCCTCTAGGGATTCCAGCTGAATCCCTCTAGGGATTCCGGCAGAATCCCTCTAGGGATTCCGGCAGAATCCCTCTAGGGATTCCGGCAGAATCCCACTAGGGATTCCGGCAGAATCCCACTAGGGATTCCGGCAGAATCCCACTAGGGATTCCGGCAGAATCCCTCTAGGGATTCCGGCATAATCCCTCTAGGGATTCCGGCAGAATCCCTCTAGGGATTCCGGCAGAATCCCTCTAGGGATTCCGGCAGAATCCCTCTAGGGATTCCGGCAGAATCCCTGTACGGATTCCGGCAGAATCCCTGTACGGATTCCGGCAGAATCCCTCTAGGGATTCCGGCAGAATCCCTTTAGGGATTCCGGCACAATCCCTCTAGGGATTCCGGCAGAATCCCACTAGGGATTCCGGCAGAATCCCACTAGGGATTCCGGCAGAATCCCTCTAGGGATTCCGGCATAATCCCTCTAGGGATTCCGGCAGAATCCCTCTAGGGATTCCGGCAGAATCCCTCTAGGGATTCCGGCAGAATCCCTCTAGGGATTCCGGCAGAATCCCTGTACGGATTCCGGCAGAATCCCTGTACGGATTCCGGCAGAATCCCTCTAGGGATTCCGGCAGAATCCCTCTAGGGATTCCGGCAGAATCCCTTTAGGGATTCCGGCACAATCCCTCTAGGGATTCCGGCAGAATCCCTCTAGGGATTCCGGCAGAATCCCACTAGGGATTCCGGCAGAATCCCACTAGGGATTCCGGCAGAATCCCACTAGGGATTCCGGCAGAATCCCACTAGGGATTCCGGCAGAATCCCACTAGGGATTCCGGCAGAATCCCACTAGGGATTCCGGCAGAATCCCACTAGGGATTCCGGCAGAATCCCACTAGGGATTCCGGCAGAATCCCACTAGGGATTCCGGCATAATCCCTCTAGGGATTCCGGCAGAATCCCTCTAGGGATTCCGGCAGAATCCCTCTAGGGATTCCGGCAGAATCCCTCTAGGGATTCCGGCAGAATCCCTGTACGGATTCCGGCAGAATCCCTGTACGGATTCCGGCAGAATCCCTCTAGGGATTCCGGCAGAATCCCTCTAGGGATTCCGGCAGAATCCCTTTAGGGATTCCGGCACAATCCCTCTAGGGATTCCGGCAGAATCCCACTAGGGATTCCGGCAGAATCCCACTAGGGATTCCGGCAGAATCCCTCTAGGGATTCCGGCATAATCCCTCTAGGGATTCCGGCAGAAGCCCTCTAGGGATTCCGGCAGAATCCCTCTAGGGATTCCGGCAGAATCCCTCTAGGGATTCCGGCAGAATCCCTGTACGGATTCCGGCAGAATCCCTGTACGGATTCCGGCAGAATCCCTCTAGGGATTCCGGCAGAATCCCTCTAGGGATTCCGGCAGAATCCCTTTAGGGATTCCGGCACAATCCCTCTAGGGATTCCGGCAGAATCCCTCTAGGGATTCCGGCAGAATCCCACTAGGGATTCCGGCAGAATCCCACTAGGGATTCCGGCAGAATCCCACTAGGGATTCCGGCAGAATCCCACTAGGGATTCCGGCAGAATCCCACTAGGGATTCCGGCAGAATCCCACTAGGGATTCCGGCAGAATCCCACTAGGGATTCCGGCAGAATCCCACTAGGGATTCCGGCAGAATCCCACTAGGGATTCCGGCAGAATCCCACTAGGGATTCCGGCAGAATCCCACTAGGGATTCCGGCAGAATCCCACTAGGGATTCCGGCAGAATCCCACTAGGGATTCCGGCAGAATCCCACTAGGGATTCCGGCAGAATCCCACTAGGGATTCCGGCAGAATCCCACTAGGGATTCCGGCAGAATCCCACTAGGGATTCCGGCAGAATCCCACTAGGGATTCCGGCAGAATCCCACTAGGGATTCCGGCAGAATCCCACTAGGGATTCCGGCAGAATCCCACTAGGGATTCCGGCAGAATCCCACTAGGGATTCCGGCAGAATCCCACTAGGGATTCCGGCAGAATCCACTAGGGATTCCGGCAGAATCCCTCTGGGGATTCCGGCAGAATCCCACTAGGGATTCCGGCAGAATCCCACTAGGGATTCCGGCAGAATCCCACTAGGGATTCCGGCAGAATCCCACTAGGGATTCCGGCAGAATCCCACTAGGGATTCCGGCAGAATCCCTCTAGGGATTCCGGCAGAATCCACTAGGGATTCCGGCAGAATCCCACTAGGGATTCCGGCAGAATCCCACTAGGGATTCCGGCAGAATCCCACTAGGGATTCCGGCAGAATCCCACTAGGGATTCCGGCAGAATCCCACTAGGGATTCCGGCAGAATCCCACTAGGGATTCCGGCAGAATCCCACTAGGGATTCCGGCAGAATCCCACTAGGGATTCCGGCAGAATCCCACTAGGGATTCCGGCAGAATCCCACTAGGGATTCCGGCAGAATCCCACTAGGGATTCCGGCAGAATCCCACTAGGGATTCCGGCAGAATCCCACTAGGGATTCCGGCAGAATCCCACTAGGGATTCCGGCAGAATCCCACTAGGGATTCCGGCAGAATCCCACTAGGGATTCCGGCAGAATCCCACTAGGGATTCCGGCAGAATCCCACTAGGGATTCCGGCAGAATCCCACTAGGGATTCCGGCAGAATCCCACTAGGGATTCCGGCAGAATCCCACTAGGGATTCCGGCAGAATCCCACTAGGGATTCCGGCAGAATCCCACTAGGGATTCCGGCAGAATCCCACTAGGGATTCCGGCAGAATCCCACTAGGGATTCCGGCAGAATCCCACTAGGGATTCCGGCAGAATCCCACTAGGGATTCCGGCAGAATCCCACTAGGGATTCCGGCAGAATTCCACTAGGGATTCCGGCAGAATCCCTCTAGGGATTCCGGCAGAATCCCTCTAGGGATTCCGGCAGAACTCCTCTAGGGATTCCGGCAGAATCCCTCTAATGATTCCGGCAGAATCCCTCTAGGGATTCCGGCAGAATCTCTCTAGAGATTCCGGCAGAATCCCTCTAGGGATTCCGGCAGAATCTCTCTAGAGATTCCGGCAGAATCCCTTTAGGGATTCCGGCAGAATCCCTTTAGGGATTCCGGCAGAATCCCTTCAGGGATTCCGGCAGAATCCATCTAGGGATTCCAGCAGAATCCCTCTAGGGAATGCTGCAGAATCCCTATAGGGATTCCAGCAGAATCTCTCTAGGGATTCCGGCAGAATCCGACTCGGGATTCCGGCAGAATCCCTCTAGGGATCCCGGCATAATCCCTCTAGGGATTCCAGCAGAACCCCTCTAGGGATTCCGGCAGAATCCGACTCGGGATTCCGGCAGAATCCCACTAGCGATTCCGGCAGAATCCCTAGTGGGATTCTGCCGGAATCCCGAGTCGGATTCTGCCGGAATCCCTAGAGGGATTCTGCTGGAATCCCTAGAGGGATTATGCCGGGATCCCCTCTAGGGAATCCGGCAGAATCCCTCTAGGGATTTCGGCAGAATCTCTCTAGAGATTCCGGCAGAATCCCTCTAGGGATTCCGGCAGAATCCCTTCAGGGATTCCGGCAGAATCCATCTAGGGATTCCAGCAGAATCCCTCTAGGGAATGCTGCAGAATCCCTATAGGGATTCCAGCAGAATCCCTCTAGGGATTCCGGCAGAATCCGACTCGGGATTGCGGCAGAATCCCTCTAGGGATCCCGGCATAATCCCTCTAGGGATTCCGGCAGAATCCCTCTAGGAAAGCGATTCCGGCAGAATCCCTCTGTGGATTCCGGCAGAATCCCTCTGTGGATTCCGGCAGAATCCCTCTAGGGATTCCGGCAGAATCCCTCTAGGGATTCCGGTAGAATCCCTCTAGGGATTCCGGCATAATCCCTCTAGGGATTCCGGCATAATCCCTCTAGGGATTCCGGCATAATCCCTCTAGGGATTCCGGCAGGATCCCTCTAGGGATTCTGGCAGAATCCCTCTAGGGATTCTGGCAGAATCCCTCTAGGGATTCTGGCAGAATCCCTCTAGGGATTCCGGCAGAATCCCTCTAGGGATTCCGGCAGAATCCCTCTAGGGATTCCGGCAGAATCCCTCTAGGGATTCCGGCAGAATCCCTCTAGGGATTTCGGCAGAATCCCTCTAGGGATTCCGGCAGAATCCCTCTAGGGATTCCGGCAGAATCCCTCTAGGGATTCCGGCAGAATCCCTCTAGGGATTCCGGCAGAATCCCTCTAGGGATTCCGGCAGAATCCCTCTAGGGATTCCGGCAGAATCTCTCTAGAGATTCCGGCAGAATCCCTCTAGGGATTCCGGCAGAATCTCTCTAGAGATTCCGGCAGAATCCCACTAGGGATTCCGGCAGAATCCCTTCAGGGATTCCGGCAGAATCCATCTAGGGATTCCAGCAGAATCCCTCTAGGGAATGCTGCAGAATCCCTATAGGAATTCCAGCAGAATCTCTCTAGGGATTCCGGCAGAATCCGACTCGGGATTCCGGCAGAATCCCTCTAGGGATCCCGGCATAATCCCTCTAGGGATTCCAGCAGAATCTCTCTAGGGATTCCGGCAGAATCCGACTCGGGATTCCGGCAGAATCCCTCTAGGGATCCCGGCATAATCCCTCTAGGGATTCCAGCAGAACCCCTCTAGGGATTCCGGCAGAATCCGACTCGGGATTCCGGCAGAATCCCACTAGCGATTCCGGCAGAATCCCTAGTGGGATTCTGCCGGAATCCCGAGTCGGATTCTGCCGGAATCCCTAGAGGGATTCTGCTGGAATCCCTAGAGGGATTATGCCGGGATCCCCTCTAGGGAATCCGGCAGAATCCCTCTAGGGATTTCGGCAGAATCTCTCTAGAGATTCCGGCAGAATCCCTCTAGGGATTCCGGCAGAATCCCTTCAGGGATTCCGGCAGAATCCATCTAGGGATTCCAGCAGAATCCCTCTAGGGAATGCTGCAGAATCCCTATAGGGATTCCAGCAGAATCCCTCTAGGGATTCCGGCAGAATCCGACTCGGGATTGCGGCAGAATCCCTCTAGGGATCCCGGCATAATCCCTCTAGGGATTCCGGCAGAATCCCTCTAGGAAAGCGATTCCGGCAGAATCCCTCTGTGGATTCCGGCAGAATCCCTCTGTGGATTCCGGCAGAATCCCTCTAGGGATTCCGGCAGAATCCCTCTAGGGATTCCGGTAGAATCCCTCTAGGGATTCCGGCAGAATCCCTCTAGGGATTCCGGCATAATCCCTCTAGGGATTCCGGCATAATCCCTCTAGGGATTCCGGCAGGATCCCTCTAGGGATTCTGGCAGAATCCCTCTAGGGATTCTGGCAGAATCCCTCTAGGGATTCTGGCAGAATCCCTCTAGGGATTCCGGCAGAATCCCTCTAGGGATTCCGGCAGAATCCCTCTAGGGATTCCGGCAGAATCCCTCTAGGGATTCCGGCAGAATCCCTCTAGGGATTCCGGCAGAATCCCTCTAGGGATTCCGGCAGAATCCCTCTAGGGATT
Source organism: Aedes albopictus (assembly GCF_035046485.1). Taxonomy (NCBI): domain Eukaryota; kingdom Metazoa; phylum Arthropoda; class Insecta; order Diptera; family Culicidae; genus Aedes; species Aedes albopictus. The sequence continues at coordinate 300,034,776 of NC_085138.1, forward strand.
TCGGCAGAATCCCTCTAGGGATTCCGGCAGAATCCCTCTAGGGATTCCGGCAGAATCCCTCTAGGGATTCCGGCAGAATCCCTCTAGGGATTCCGGCAGAATCCCTCTAGGGATTCCGGCAGAATCCCTCTAGGGATTCCGGCAGAATCTCTCTAGAGATTCCGGCAGAATCCCTATAGGGATTCCGGCAGAATCTCTCTAGAGATTCCGGCAGAATCCCACTAGGGATTCCGGCAGAATCCCTTCAGGGATTCCGGCAGAATCCATCTAGGGATTCCAGCAGAATCCCTCTAGGGAATGCTGCAGAATCCCTATAGGAATTCCAGCAGAATCTCTCTAGGGATTCCGGCAGAATCCGACTCGGGATTCCGGCAGAATCCCTCTAGGGATCCCGGCATAATCCCTCTAGGGATTCCAGCAGAATCCCTCTAGGGATTCCGGCAGAATCCGACTCGGGATTCCGGCAGAATCCCTCTAGGGATCCCGGCATAATCCCTCTAGGGATTCCGGCAGAATCCCTCTAGGAAAGCGATTCCGGCAGAATCCATCTAGGGATTCCAGCAGAATCCCTCTAGGGAATGCTGCAGAATCCCTATAGGGATTCCAGCAGAATCCCTCTAGGGATTCCGGCAGAATCCGACTCGGGATTGCGGCAGAATCCCTCTAGGGATCCCGGCATAATCCCTCTAGGGATTCCGGCAGAATCCCTCTAGGAAAGCGATTCCGGCAGAATCCCTCTGTGGATTCCGGCAGAATCCCTCTAGGGATTCCGGCAGAATCCCTCTAGGGATTCCGGCAGAATCCCTCTAGGGATTCCGGCAGAATCCCTCTAGGGATTCCGGCAGAATCCCTCTAGGGATTCCGGCAGAATCCCTCTAGGGATTCCGGCAGAATCCCTCTAGGGATTCCGGCAGAATCCCTCTAGGGATTCCGGCAGAATCCCTCTAGGGATTCCGGCAGAATCTCTCTAGAGATTCCGGCAGAATCCCTCTAGGGATTCCGGCAGAATCTCTCTAGAGATTCCGGCAGAATCCCACTAGGGATTCCGGCAGAATCCCTCTAGGAATTCCGGCAGAATCCATCTAGGGATTCCAGCAGAATCCCTCTAGGGAATGCTGCAGAATCCCTATAGGAATTCCAGCAGAATCTCTCTAGGGATTCCGGCAGAATCCGACTCGGGATTCCGGCAGAATCCCTCTAGGGATCCCGGCAGAATCCCTCTAGGGATTCCGGCAGAATCCCACTAGGGATTCCGGCAGAATCCGACTCGGGATTCCGGCAGAATCCCTCTAGGGATCCCGGCATAATCCCTCTAGGGATTCCGGCAGAATCCCTCTAGGAAAGCGATTCCGGCAGAATCCATCTAGGGATTCCAGCAGAATCCCTCTAGGGAATGCTGCAGAATCCCTATAGGGATTCCAGCAGAATCCCTCTAGGGATTCCGGCAGAATCCTACTCGGGATTGCGGCAGAATCCCTCTAGGGATTCCGGCATAATCCCTCTAGGGATTCCGGCAGAATCCCTCTAGGAAAGCGATTCCGGCAGAATCCCTCTGTGGATTCCGGCAGAATCCCTCTAGGGATTCCGGCAGAATCCCTCTAGGGATTCCGGCAGAATCCCTCTAGGGATTTCGGCAGAATCCCTCTAGGGATTCCGGCAGAATCCCTCTAGGGATTCCGGCAGAATCCCTCTAGGGATTCCGGCAGAATCCCTCTAGGGATTCCGGCAGAATCCCTCTAGGGATTCCGGCAGAATCCCTCTAGGGATTCCGGCAGAATCCCTCTAGGGATTCCGGCAGAATCCCTCTAGGGATTCCGGCAGAATCCCTCTAGGGATTCCGGCAGAATCCCTCTAGGGATTCCGGCAGAATCCCTCTAGGGATTCCGGCAGAATCCCTCTAGGGATTCCGGCAGAATCCCTCTAGGGATTCCGGCAGAATCCCTCTAGGGATTCCGGCAGAATCCCTCTAGGGATTCCCGCAGAATCCCTCTAGGGATTCCGGCAGAATCCCTCTAGGGATTCCGGCAGAATCCCTCTAGGGATTCCGGCAGAATCCCTCTAGGGATTCCGGCAGAATCCCTCTAGGGATTCCGGCAGAATCCCTCTAGGGATTCCGGCAGAATCCCTCTAGGGATTCCGGCAGAATCCCACTAGGGATTCCGGCAGAATCCCACTAGGGATTCCGGCAGAATCCCTCTAGGGATTCCGGTAGAATCCCTCTAGGGATTCCGGCAGAATCCCTAGGGATTCAGTCAGAATCTGTCTAGGGATTCCATCAAAACCCCTCTAGGGATTCCATCAGAATCCCTCGGGGATTCCATCAGATTTCCCCTAGAGATTCCATCAGTATCCCTCTAGGGATTCTATCAGACATTAGTGTCGATATTACATTTGTCCACTGACTGACGCACCATGATTTTTGACAGCTGAATGATTTAAACGTGTTTTAGTTTGAACATTTTCAAATCTTTTTCTGGGAAATTTTTAAAACTTGGATGTCTGTTTTCTGTGACCAGCAGTCGTATCCTTATAAGTGATCAGCTTGTTGTCAGGTAAGGCTAACTTGTTTTTGTTAGTAAGTTAGAATAACATTCAATATCTTTTCTCGTTGATTGCATAAGCAGCTTAAAAATTGACGTTAAATGGAGACTGCATACAAATATCTGATTAGCTTTTCTTTGATTATATCATATGATTTCCAAAACTGCAGCCACAGGACCATAACTTCCACTGCAGAACGACAGTGCAGTCAGTGCATTTGTACGACACACATGTCCCGGTGAGCTGCAGCTCAACCGTAGGCCTGGTGATTGAAACGATGATTCAGGTGCTGTGACCGGATTTGATTTGACACGCACATATCCTGCACTGCTGCTCGTAGTACCGAATCAGGAAATGCAAAACCACAGATTGGCACCGGGCAGAGCATGCATCGGGGCGAGGGAAAAAGCCTACCAACAACGAAGAGGTGCTTATCTGCTTGAAATCCTTTTCAACATTGTGAGCCTGTGGCTGAAGTTTTTCCTGTGATGTTTGATGAATAAATGAATGATTTAGCTCGGCTCTCGAGAACGCAGAACTCCATCCAATCACTCTGGATGTGACGCTGCTGCTGTTGCTGCTGCTGCTGCTGATGCTAGTGCTTCTAGCATCCACACAGTGCAACCAAGGAACACATCGCCATCCAGTAAGGCCACTTTTCCGTCGAATGCAAAACACGTTTCCGACATCCACACATCAATACCGGGCATTTGGTCCTGCTGTGGGGCTGTCTAGTGGTTTTCAAGCAAGGTTTAGTTCACACCCAGAAAGAATTGTGCCTTTCTTGATTAGGAATTACATATGCAGGAAGTGGTTTCTATATGTTTCCTTTCATCCGAATTTGCAATAAAATGACCGTTCTGCAATCCGTCAAACATTTGTTTGTATTCATATATTTTTCATAAATTTCGCATTTCCATAAGGGTTGAGTTCTGATCACCTTCATATTACAGTCAATCTTACATATTACATAGTTGTAAATTAGCAACCGACGTGCAGTGCCGCATCATGTTTACTGTAATCTCAACACACATTCTATCACCATTTGCCAACCAAGGATCAGTCCACACATCAACGTGAACATGTGTCAAATATGTAGCCATTATCCATTGGGCGAGCGAATGCATCATCACTTCCTCCCATTTCTCCATAGTTACATGAATCTGACGTGATAGTCGCCATACTCACCTTTCATTAGATTTATTGTGTCAGTGTAGCTGATCTGAAAATACTGGAGGTTCAACTTCAGGTAGTCAATCAAGTTTCATCGAACTAAAAAAAGCACGACCAAGTTGAAAACCACTGCTAGTAGACTATAGGTTAGGTGAGAGCCTTCTCCTCGGAATGGTTTTAAAGTGATTTATGGTAATGCTAATATAGTCAGGCAGAAAGGCTAAAAGACTGACTCGTCCAGCCGTTGCTGATACTGGTCCACTAGATACGGAGAGCAGGCTAGAAACATCCTTTCGGAACCAGAATCATGACTTGTGTGTGTCTGTGAGTGCATCGCAACAGCAGCACGAACGAAGATGGCGAGCAAGCAAGTGGAAATCATCAGTCAGTTGTTGGAAATCTATCACCAAACGGGAGCCTTCTGAGAGTGAATTATAGCGCCGGATTAGAGAAAAACACGGTACCGGACCGATTCGACCGACCGACCCGGAGAAAGGTGTGCAAAGCTTTGCTTCTGGTGTCAAGAGCATTGGTCGGTAGCTACTAGCATCCGACACGACCACCTCGTCCGGATCAGTTCCAGCTAGCTTGCAGCATGGTGGGTGAGAGATTGACCCGTTGTTGGTTATGAATATATGCACTGGGCGGCAGGGGCCCATAAGTAAATACGCATGCTGTATGCGCTATTAGACACGCATCAGGAACACGTACACCACCCCATTAACATCATGTTTGTGTAAATCTACGCTGCATTTACAAGTTAATGAGTTAGAAGTAATTGGAGTTAAATCCTTTGGTAAGCTGGGGCCATTGATCTTTTGCGAAACCATTAGCTTTATTACTTTTACGAGCAGATTAATTGCTCTGTAGAGTGGTGCTTCAACTGGTTAGGCTTCATTTGACGGTGGCAATCAGTAAATGTGTGAATAGTTTTTAATGACTTCATATCAGCATTTATTGTATATTTTTCATCCAGTCCATGAAATACCCTTCAGATGCCGGCTAACGGTTATTAACAACTGGTGAAGACAAAAACGCATCATCACTGGAAGTCATGCTGTCATACTTGAGGATGACCTGCGAGCATTTGAAGTTGTTTGAGCGACGTATTCTGTAATGATAGTCTTTGATATGAGAATGATAGTGCACGCGTTGACCGTGCGGTCACCGGGAATTGTCATCCGATATAGAAGACGACTCACTTTTTCATAGTTAAAACTACAACTCAACCCTTTATTCAAATTTTTAAACCTTATATATAATTACAATTTTTTGGTTATTTTTCTCCCCCCACATAACTTAACTTAAGCGCCTAGCGTCACATTCTCCGCTCTCGCTCTCTTTACTAAAGTACCAACACTCTAGTACTTCGAAACGCGAAATTAAAGCGCGAGAGAGAAAGCTCGCGTCTCTTACTTAGTATCTAATTGGAAGCGGCTAGAATGCTTCCTTATATGAGTCACATGTTTTATTATGTTATACTCCGGTAGTTATGCATTCTTTTTGGCTTACCGTATGCCAACTAGAACAGGTAGAGACCTGCTGAAGCAAACTAGGTCACCCGCTGATCAACTACCGCGTATGATTTGTTTATTTCGCTTTCGCGCATGTCACATATGATGATGCAATAATTTAAATGTACCGTATGTAGGTAGCCACCATCCTAGCTTGAGTCTTGCTCATGATGATGCAAATGATCAGTTAATGAAAGCAAATAACTAATGAAGAATGAATGATTAATTAATCAATTAGGCTATGGTTGGTTCAATATCCCCTTCGTTAATTAGCTGTTTGATATCTTTAATTGAAGATACAAACGGTTAGCGTTGGTTATTATTATTCATGAATTTATAAAATGATATAGGTTATAAAATGAAATGAAATATGTACAGTGTCGGACAAAACAATAAGACCACCAGCCATTTTTCATACAAAATGGTCAAGTTTGGCGATATGATGCTCGGTTTCTAGTGTATCGATTTGGCTGAAATTTTGGCAGTGCCCATGGAGTTACGTGAATTTCGATTTGTATTTAATTGATCCAGTTCTGTTCACTACATCAAGAGTTACGGATATACGAAACGACAAAATAATAGGACCACTTTCAGATTGCCATGATCGAAGGATATATGGGAGTATCTGATACTTGATTATTGATAAACAAGTACTAAAATTAAGGATGCCATTTAAATTTAGGAACATTTTTGTTGAATTGACCACAAATAACCATCATGAAAATCTGGTGTTAGAATTTTGTCGCACCGTATATCCGTAACTTCGGAAGTAGTGAACAGAACTCAATCAATTCAATATAAATCAAAATTCCCGTAATTTCAAGTCGACTGTCAAAATTTCAGCCAAATCGGTTTACTAGAAACCGAGTACCATATCGTCAAACTTGGCCATTTTGTATGAAATAGGACCGGTGGTCTTATTGTTTTGTCCGACACTGTATATCTTTGGAGACAATTCTTCTTAACAAAGTTGGTAGTATTTTATCCACGACGCAATTTTCCTGATCAATTTATCGTAACCAATGTACTCCTGAAATAATAATTCTGCAAATTTACTCGGAATTTACTTTGAAACAATTTCCTTTCTACCATTCATGTTGTATGATACGCTTGAGAGCATGTTGTCCTTCGCCTTCGCCTCATTGGTCATCCTCTCGTTCCTCAAGTTTCCATCACAGTTCTGCTTATCACGTTCACATACTTAAACTTGTCCAGTCAGATAGAATATCTTACGTTGGGTGTTAGGTATGGACTTCCTTCGTCGCAATATCAATGCTGCAATCGTTCCTCAGTTGGGTAAGATGTACTTCCGCTCTACTCGAAAAATGAGTTTTACTGTTACTCCGTTCCTGCTGATCCATCGCGACTTTCCAGGTGTTGCCTTCTTCTGAGTATTTCCCGCTCATCTCTCGTTCACTTCTCCCAGTTGGTCATGAAAATTGAATTTTCTGATGCAAATATTGTTTTCTTGTTAAAAAAAACTTTTTGTTTCAAAATCGTTCGTGAAACAGGTTCGTGGTTTTAAATCGTTGAATGCTTTCCAAAAAAAATGATAGATCGAATAACCTACAGTGCAGAAAATTTCCGCTATGGTTTGAGAACTTCCTTAATTCTCTTTAAGCACATAACTTGGCTTCAATAAACGTCTTTTGACGATTTGATTTTTTTGAATGATGAATATTGTTTTGACTCGCTTTCCATATGTGCACCTTCTCGTGTGTGATGGTCTCGTTCTTCCAAAGAATATCCCATATCCTCTACCTTCCGTTGACTGCTATTTTATATGATTGACTGATATGTTGCTTGCCTTCGATTCCGCGATATGCCGGCTACGAATGATGATGTCTTCTCGAATCACTAGCTCTCAAGGTGTATGTAATGTCACTTTTGCGCGGTAATACCTATTCCTTATTTTCCCTAATTAGTGATCGCTTTTGTATTGTATAAAAATGTATTTCTTATTTTTCCCTGATTATTTATCTCTTATTGGTTAATGTGGTCCCTTATGACCCTTACTGACTCTTTATGTGTCTATTTGTCTCTTAAATTTTTAATCATTCTAGTTGGGATATTGACCATTATTGATTGTTGTTTCACTATTTTGAAATGCGTTGAAATTAATGTTTGAGTTTCAAATCTGTACAAAATGTACATTTGTAAAGCAATTTTGATTCAAATTTTGAGTAGTATTCACGATTTCCAAAAATGAAATTCCAATGGAATGTAACATTTCTCGTCCAAAATAGAAATGCATCTTTTCCGTTAGAATTATACTTACACTTTTTCGGTTTTATCGGGCTTATCTGGATGGATACTCCCCCTTTTCCACAGCTTTTTCATGGGTGGTGTAGGATATCCATTGTCTAAGCCTGTAAGACAATTTCTTGCTTTCATCATTTTCTGTCTTCCAATCGTCTTTCCATGCTGTAGCTTCTCATTTCTCCGACTATGATTTAATCCTGTAATGAGACTTAGATCTTGTATTTAATACATTATTTATGTTTCAAATTTTTCCATTAAGGAATACAGTACAAATTTTCACTCGTTTTTCAAAACGTTTAATTATTATTATAATTATTATTATTATTTTGACAGTATTAAAATAATCTGCGTATTTTTTTATTGACATAGTGTATTATGCTTGAATTACCCCATTTATTTTCTTTTTATGGTTATTGCCAGTATCCCCTTTTCGCACTGGGCTTACATGCCATTTTGTATTTGTTTTTGAATTTTGCTGCCGATTTCCCCCAACTTCCATTATCGGTCTTACAAGTTTGAATTTCATTGGTGAACTGCATAGATAAATACCGTTCTTGAAAATTATTATTGTTTATCTTTTTTTCCTTTATATTTAAAAGCTAATTCATTTGTTGAGTTTGTCGTGTGTGTATTGTCAGTGAGTTATACATTCTTTCGCATACATACAAATACATTCCGGGGTCGCGATCCCCTTGTACTCTCTTCAGCACTAGTGTTGGCAAGACTCAAAAGATTGTTATAAAAATAATATAATAATTTGTATTTACTTTTATATATTCATTCAATTTTCTTTGTTGTTTTTTTTTAATATTTTGCGTGGTTCTACATGAAATTTCTATGTATTCATTGAGTGTGAGTGATATTTCTTCGTAAGTTAGTTTTTCATGAGTTTACCAACACTAATCCGCACTCAAACATTTTATTGTCATTGTTTTGTAGTGTGTTGTGTCTTTTGTTTTGAATATGCATATGAATTTGTATATGGGCCCATGTTTCATTGTTTTCTCAGATATTCGATAATTTGTTCTAAAAATAATTCATCACATAATCTTTTAAGTCATATCGTTAACTTTCAATGTATAATGTATTTGTTTATAACAAAAATATGAAGGATCATTATGTCCTAGATAATGAACTTCCGTAGTTCACATTTTTCCACGTATGTCCAGCATTTAAATATTAGAATTTCATTGATTGTATAGATTTTATTTTCAATTTATCTCTTGCGTTGGCTTTATCCCCTCAAGTCTGTTTATCCCACATTTTGTAATTGGATCTTCCCAAAGAAATTATAGTTCCCAAAAAATATAGTATGCTTCCCATTTGTATATTAATATTCCCATTACCGTTGCTCGGTCTTATTTTGAAAGTCTCTGCTTGATTATAATTGAGATTTGTGGAAAAAAATATAAGTTTTATATTTCATTGCTTTTGCGCAATCTTTTTAATGTTTTTATTAATTTAAAACATACATTTAAATTCTTTAAATTACTTATTAATCAAAAAATATATGTACACCAGTATATGCATATTTACTGCAATATAATTAAACTAGTATATAAAAACCGTTGAATATTCTCAAATTCTTTGTTATTATGGAAACTCTCATTTTATTATCTAGATATTTAGCTTAAATATTTGGGTAGGTCACTTAAACACTACTATAGTATCATATTGTAGTATATTTAATTGTTAATTAAATAATAGCTTATCGAAGTATTGATTTAAATATTTAAAATATTATATTTTTTTGTCTTATTCTAGCATAGATTACTTTTTTCTTAAAAGTAATCTGTTACTTACAGTGTTAATTCTTAATATGATGATGATGATGATGATTGTGTACCCACCATCAGCGCAAGGATTACCTATGGCTGCAGAGTCATACCGGAACGGAATGATCTACCTGATGGTTTGTTGTAGCAGGGTAAGCTAAATTCACTGGAGACCTTCGGAAAACAACATGATAATTGTTATCTCGTGACAAAGTCTGGCCACCCCACGAACATTTGCCCGGAAACCAGTTCATTTAACTTCCTTAGGCTACCCCTCCGAAATCCCCATATATGTCATGTTCAAATATAAAAAGTAATAATAAGGAACGAACTCACCGGGTAATCCTGACCAGCTGGTTTTCTATGTTTGGCTTTGGTCTCAGCATTTCCGAACTCGGAATAACGACGGACACGAGCATCACGATGCGGGCAATGTGGTCTCTTGCCACCGAGCCATCGTCGATCGTTTACACAAAGTGTGAACAAAAAACACAAAGAAAAATACGAAAACGCGGGAACTACGAAATGCGGCAAGTTTCAGCCTCCGCGCCCTGCTTGTCACTGCAGTGTTAATTCTTAATATACACTATTATTATTTTACCACGCTAAATTAAATTAATTGCAATTATTGTATATTAACTTAAAAATAGCATCAATCATAATCTAAAGAATATTATATAATGTACATAGGATTAAAAAATAATTTGGTTAATGGTCTTCATGGAAAATATATTGAATTGATTGAAAAAAAAATGTGAAACCGTATAGCTTGACCAACTTCTGTCAAAATAAAAGATATTTATGTATATATATGTTCACGTTTATATTTCTTTAATCAGTTAGATATATTTTAAAACTTACATATTTACATACAGTTGTATCTGTCTATTAATCATTATACTTTCGAAGTCTGTTACTGTCGTTTGTTAAGCGGTACGTTAGTTGTAGTCTCAATTTCATGTACTGCTGCATTTGTAATCGTTAGTTGATCTCCTTTCAGATAAAAGACATCGCTGTATCGTTAATCGTTAATCGTTTCCACTAATTTTGTGAGACGGTTTTTACCTTCCATTTGTGGTTGACTTCTGTTATCTAATAAGCTGAGGTCTTGGTCTGAATCCAAATCTTCGAGGAAAACTTTATCAATATCCGTCGTTGTTTCTACGAGATATTTGTTAACATTATTATCTGAAGATTGTCCTTCTGCTTTCGCTTCCCGATTTGCGGAGTCGTCATTGAAATTTTTATCAGTAAAATTTGTTCTCTGATCATGTATTATATTAATGTTGTTTGCATTATCTCTTTTGTCTTCGACGTTGCACTTGTTATGTGGAAAATGTTTCGTATTTCCCATTGTGGTATCTTTAAAAATATTTGTTGCATTTCTTATGCTTTGTTGAGATTTATTCTGGAATGAAACACTATTTTCTGTAACCATCCTTGTGCGGTTATTATAATTGTTTTCATGCACCCTGTGTGCTAAATCTTATTTCCCATGTTGTTGGCTTACAGCATTGCTGTAGTTAACTGAATCGGTTTGACATTCTTTTTCTGACTTAATTAAACGTTTATTGATATTATATGTATTCATAGTATGAGAGGAGTTTTCATTCATATTTAATAATTTTGTACATTCATCAGTTTTTCTTAAAGCAATATATTTGAACCGTGGTCCAACATACAATGTGTTTTGCTTCAGAAAATCAGCTCCAATAATGCCTGGAACACATAAGTTCTTAATAATGTAAAACTTAATATTATAATGAGAGTTTCCTATTTTAAGTTTCACTACCGTCGATCCAATTGATTTTGTTTGAGAATTAGCAAATCCCAGAAGTGTTTCTTTATCATTATAGTTGATGTTTTCTACTCCAATCCTAAAAGCAGTATCCCATCTTAATAAGTTGAAGCATGACCCAGAATCAAGTAAATATTTTATCACTGTTTTCGGCTTTGCAACAGATGCAATATTTAGTAAAAATAAATTGTTGCCTGAATGTTCGATGTACAATCTTTCATGGGCCGGCATACAATTTTTAATTCCATTTACAATGCTTTCCGGTAGTTCTTGAAAATTATTTTTCTCAAAATTTGCATTCCGAGATAAATTCTGTTTTCCATTGATATTATTAGTTTGGTTGCGCTCTCTGTAATAATTTGTGCGGGGTGTTCGCACAACATGTACGAACCCCCTGGAATCACGTTTTTTGAGTATGTTTTCTTATAATGCTGACTTTCAACATAGCCATTGGAATACCAGTTATTTCGCAAGCTGAGGTTTTGTGCTGGTAGAAATTTATTGTTTTGGTTGTAATTGATTTTGTTATTTTTCTTCGTTTCTAACAAGTCTAAGGTTGTTACTCTTGCAAAGATTTCATCGATTTCATTTCCCTCATCGATCTCTTTTTTTTATCCAAGTTAGGAATTCAGGAAGTGTTTTTTCTCTTTGTGATTTCCCAGCATGAGCTAAACTTCGATCGCGTAATCCTCCCAAGAAATGTTTGCGTAACGAATTCGTCGCATATCTTCCCTGGTTAGCTACCCACTTGTGTAAATCTTCTACTCTGATTCTGTAATCATCGAACGATTCATTTTCCCTTTGTAGTAATGTTTCAATTTCCTTCATAAGAGTAGCGGCACTCTTTTCGAATTTAAACTCATCCTCTAGATTGCGTTTAACTTCGGGCCAAGTATTTGCCTCAATTTTCGAAATCAACTTTAGCGCTTTACCTGTAAGTTTCAAATAAACCACATTCAGAAGCGGAGTATGATCTTCTCCTTCCAATTGTTCTGCAAACAGCTCAATTTGTCTAATAAAAACTTCCAATTCATATGGATTCCCATCAAATTGTGGAATACATTGGAGGGCTGTTATTTGTGAAAACGCTGCCATTTTAATTTTCAAATTATCAGTACCGTAAAGAAAACTATTCTCGCATAAATAATAATTTTTGATAGCTAAATTAACTGTGTTTTCCACTCAGTACTCCAAAGTCTCACCTTTATTAGTGGAATTTTATAAAAATCCATATTTTGATATTTAATAAATATGATACACGGCTTCTTCCATCATGTTCATACTCCTAAGATTTCAATCTGTGACTAATATTTAAGATTCGAATTGTTTTTCAGGGCACTATCAAAGTTACCCCAAAATAAAAAAGTGTGATTCTCTCTCATATGCAAAATTGTTGGCAATCCAAACATTTAAAATTATCGGATCCTCCAACTGCAATTGATAATTGCAAATTCGCTGAAAAACTATCAAAGTTACCCCGTTTTACGGTACAAAAAAAAAAACAATTCAGATGAAATAACTGTTGGTCAGAAATTATTGACTAAAAAAAACGTATTCAGCAATACATTTTGCATTGTGTAGAATTGCCATTATTCGCACTTTTTGAAACCCTGCTTTAATTTTATTGCCATCTCTCCACCGTTATGTTGGCTTTCAATCGCGACCGCGAGCGAGCGACGGCCAAGCTGCTGTTTCAGCAAAGTGGTATGTGCTGTGCTTTTCGTCCGACGGTAGTTTGAATACGATGCAAAACGTGGAGGAGTACCCACGGTTAATTTATTAAGAGAAGTATCATTCTTTGAGTTTTATTTCTTTTTGTAATTGCAAATCTTTTTAGGTATTCGCGGAAAGACATTTGGTTAGTGACAATTACAGTGAGTTTCGGTGCATATTTTCTTTTTATCATGTGAGTAGTAAAACCACTTTTATATTTCTTTTCGTTACTATTTAGGGATCAGGGCTGAGCAAAAAAAAATGTTCTTAGAACTTGTTCATTTTTACTTGAACCAGAATTTAAAATTTTCATTTTCAATGAGTGAAATTAACGTGAATTTTGAAAATTCTCAACTGAGGGATAAAAATAAAATTCATTTTGGTGATTTTTTTTTTTTGAAACAAAGTTTTTGTGTGAGAAGATAAAGGCCCTGTTTTAGTGGCTTTTCATGATGATCTTTTGTGAAAAAATGTACTTTTTTTTAACATGGAGTAATGTATTTTTTTTTAACAAATCAATTTAATATACTCTTTTTAAACGTATATTAGAAATACAGGATTATAACATATTGCCAAGGGTTTTTTCGTAATAGAATTTTACTTGATTGCTTTTAAGCATAGAGTCTTCGTGTTTCGTATATTCATTCGTTTTATATTCTGCAGTGCGGATTAAAAACTCTGAGCTACCAGAAGAGATTTGTCACCTAAACCAATTAAAATGTAATTCCTAGCGCGACACCAACAACAGGATTTTTGTGCTAAATGACTAGCAATTGATTTATTTTCCAACCTTACTAGATTTCTCGTTAGAAAATTACACGACACTATCAGGTATCAGGTATCAGAAGGCCGGATCCAGAGGCACGTTATCTTCCATTTGGGACATTTGTGCCATCGCATGGCTGGAAGACGGTAAGTGCAAGAAAGTGCTTTTTGCTTGAGATGAATGTGTAGTGGTCAAACGTCAAAGAGAACTTCGAGCCCTGCTGTGGGAGTTGAAGAGAACGCTCCAGACATCGCCATCCTTTGGAGATGACCTAACTTTGATTGGACCGTTCTCAATTCGCCCTTTTGCCACCACACAAGACATCCATAAGCCAATATTGGCCGGCAGCCAAATAATGGTCCCATAATAAATTAAAAAGTTTCCATAAATAATTTGAAAATTACCAATAAATAATTAGGGGTGGAAGCAATAATAAACTAGAAAAGTTCCATAAAAAATTCAAAAAGCGCATAAATAAATCGAAACTTCCCATAAATAATTGATTTTCTAGCAATAAATAATGTAAGAATTTCCACAAATAAATCAACAATTGCAATAAAAAACTATATTTTTTCCTACAAAAATTTTCGAACATACTACATTATAGAACTATGATAGAAAGACTGAAACTATTGTGCAATTTAACAGACAATCGCTTGCTGTCCGAACTCGCTAACGCTCGTCGGACTTAAAAAAGGGATAACATCTCTGTTCGCATTATACCGGGCAAATTCTTGGATCTGTAGATTGCCTAGAACCGAATCGACGCAGTTACGGCGCATCGGATTTCGGAAACATCGGCGGCCTTCTGCCGCCTCAGTTCCTCAATCCTCTATGCGGCTTCGCCGCATGGCTCAGCCGGTACTTTTACCTTGCTCATCAGTTCCTATTTATTGCTAAATTTTCAATTGCTTTTTTTTATGTTTTTCAATTGGGAATTTTTAAATTATTTATGGAAAAATCAGATTTATTTAAGGAAAATTTTAACTGTTTTGGTGGAAAAAATGTAGTTATTTATTGCAATTATTGAATTATTCGTGGAAATTCCGACGTTTTTTATTGCTCGAAAATTAATTATTTATGGGAAATTTTGATTTATTTATGCACTTTTTGATTCGTTTATGGAAATTTTATAGTTTATTATTGCTCCCACCCCTACTTCTTTATTGGCAATTTCTGATTTTGTTACGGAAAATGATCACTTTTTTATGAGTCGTTTATATTTTAGCCAATATTGGCCGAACAACAGTTGTGTAGATCCATTTGATATACTTGGGTTTTAGACCCCAAGTTGTACCAAAGGTTCGCCGACATTGCCCGAAGGCCATACAAGCTTTCTTGATTCTGAACTCAATGTGAGGTGTCCAGGAAAGCTTGGAATCAAGAATGACTCCAACGTACTTTACCTGTTCAGTCACATCGATTTCAGAATCAAAGAGACGCAAAGGTCGAACGCCATTACGGTTTCGCCTTTCCGTAAAAAGAACAATAGATGTTTTACTCGGATTAACCGAAAGGCCGTATTGGCGACACCAACCCTCAACTACCTGAAGAGCGCTTTGCATCAGGTCGAAAAGGGTGGTGATACACATACCAACTAACAATGCTAGATAGTCGTCGGCAAAACCATAAGTAGGAAAACCGATATTATTGAGTTGCCTCAATAGCGTATCTGCTACGAGATTCCACAAAAGCGGTGACAAGACTCCCCCTTGGGGGCATCCACAAACACTCAATTTCCTAATCCCTGCTAGACGCAATGTCGAGAAGAGATATCGGTTTTTGAGCATTTGATGAATCCAATTGGAAATCATTGGAAATATACCATGACTCCGTGCGGCTTCCAATATGGCATCGAAAGGCACGTTGTCAAAGGCACCCTCGATATCTAAGAAAACACCCAAACAAGATTGCTTTTGAACGAATGCTTTCTCGATATCGTAAACAACCTTGTGTAAAAGAGTCACAGTGGACTTACCAGATTGGTAGGCATGTTGGTTCACACGAAGAGGCACGTTAGCCAGATGAACATCACGGATGTGATGATCCACAATGCGTTCTAAGCATTTCAGAAGAAAAGAGGTCAAACTGATAGGTCTGAAACTCTTTGCTTCTTCATACGACGCACGACCCACTTTCGGAATAAACTTCACAGTAATATCCCGCCAGGATATGGGAATATACCCTGTAGCAAAACTGCAAACAAGTATTTTTTTCAAAACATGTTTGAAATGATCAAATCCCTTCTGAAGCAAAATAGGATAAATCCCATCTGTCCCAGGAGATTTGAAAGGAGCAAAGCTATTAAGTGCCCACTCAATCGATTCTATAGTTACAATACTCCGAGCCGAAGCCAGGGAATCGTAACTACAACAAAAGACATCAGGTTCATCCGAAGATGTAATATCCACATATCCAGGGAAGTGTGTGCTGAATAAGCATTCCAGAACTTCCTCATCAGAGGAAGTCAGATCGCTATTTGGCAAACGAAGTTCGTTCACCCGGAAATCCTTAGATTTCGCAAGGATTTTGTTTAACCGACTGACTTCACTCAAGCTGGAAACATTTGTACAAAGGTTTTTCCAGCCGGATCGTTCAGCAGACCGGAGAGCTTTCCTGTAGGCCTTGCGAGCCGACTTGAAAGCCTCCGAACCAGCCGAACGTCGTCTGTTCCAACTATTTCTACATTGTTTCCTGAGTTTCGCCAGATCAGAGTTCCACCAAGGGGTTCCTCTTGTGATCTTTACAGACCGTAGAGGGCATGCTTCTTCAAAAGCTTCCATGATGAAGTTCGTTATAGTATCAACGGGATCATCTAAATCACTTGGAGTGTCAATGGATGGTGAGTGTCCATGAAATTTGGCCGCAATCAAATCAGTAAAAAGATCCCAGTTTGTTGACCGGGGATTCCTGAAACGCAATGTTTGCGAAGTAACATTTAAATGTTCAAAAAAGATGTAGCGATGGTCAGATAAAGATTATTCATCTGACACATGCCAATTGGTCAGCTCGTGACTAATTCTACTAGAGCAAAGCGTTATGTCTAACACTTCCGCTCTAGCAGATACCATGAAGGTTGGGCGGTTGCCTGTGTTAAGTAATGCAAGATCTGTATTACTTAAGTACTCCATCAAACCGGAGCCTCTCAAGTTAATGTCTGAGCTGCCCCAGATGATATGGTGAGCATTAGCATCACTGCCAACAATTAGCGGAAGGCCTTTTGAAGTACAGTATGCGATGACTTGTTTGAAAGCATCCGTAGGGGATGGTTCATCATGCGGTAAATAAACCGACCAATAGACGTATTTCCTGTTGAGGTTTCCAACAGATACATCAATTGTGATAGCACATACATCACTGGTGATTAGTTCAGAGATGAGTGTAGCAACTATTGCGTTGTTGACAAGCACACAGGCTCGAGGCATGACACGTGAGTAAGCCATTTCATGTTTACTGAAAGTAGCAAACACCGGGTTCACAAGGTTTCCTAGATAGAAATTCCCCTTACGGAAGTAAGGTTCTTGGACCAAGGCCACTTGGGCTGATCCATTTTACATAAGTCTGCAAAGATTGATTCGCGAAAATCGGGAGGCTACAGTGGGCGGGTCACGTCATCAGGATGTCGGATAGCAACCCTACTAAAATGGTTCTCGAGAGTCATCCGACCAGTACAAGAAGACGTGGAGCGTAGCGAGCTAGGTGGGTCGACCAAGTGGAGGACGATCTGCGGACCCTACGCAGACTGCGGAACTGGAGACAAACAGCCATGGACCGAGTGGAATGGAGACGGCTACTATGTACAGCAGAGTCAATGTCCGACTGATTGCTGGTGATTTGTGTCGATGAGATCGAATAGACTCTACATGATGGGTAGATCGTCCTCATTCACCAGTGGTCCTTGGGCATTGCTGATAAACATTGACTCCCATGCGTTTAAGTGGGAAGTTTTCCTCACAGTTTTAACGAGCTACGCACTTTCCCAGTCTGTTTCGTGGTCGGGGAGGATTTCTGTAAAAATATCTTGAGAAACATCCAAAGGAGTTCATGTACAAAATCCTGATGGAGTATATGTAGGAGTTTGCGGAGAATGAGTGTAGAATTAGCATTTAAGTTAAAATACACATTAACCCTTATGTGGCCGACAGGGTACCAGGGTACCCAGCGCCCATTTGAAAAGCACGGTGTAGAAAAGAGCAAAAAGTTTGTCGGACACATAACGGTTAAGAAAAACTAAGAAAAAAATTTGCGGAGAAGTCCCTTGAAGAATCCAGAGGAATATACTCCAAGGATATACTCCGAGGAGCAGGAAGAGCTTCAAGCAAGAGTTTCGGCAGGAATTCATGAAAAAAAATTCTGGAGGTATTCCTGGAAGAATCTTAGGAAAAATCTCTGAAGGAATGCCCCAGGGACTTTTGGCGGAATATCAAAATAAAATTTTGGAGGAAATTTTAGAGAAGTCCCTGAAAAATTTTCAAAATAATCCTAAGAATAATCCTAATGATTATTCAGTCTCCATTTAGCCCAGTGGTTCAGGCTATGGATCGCCAATGCGGAGACGGTGGGTTCGATTCCCGTTCCCGGTCGGGAAAATTTTCTCGACTCCCTGGGCATAGTGTATCATTGTACTTGACTCACAATATACAAATTCATGCAATGGCAGACAAAGAAAGACCTTCAATTAATAAGTGGAAATGCTCAAAGAACACTAAGTTGAAGCGAGGCAGGCCAAGTCCTAGTGCGGACGTAGAGCCATAAAGAAGAAGAAGAAGAATCCTAATGAAATGCACCCACTGCTCCAGGACCAACGGCGGATATACAACGACAGCAACTCTGAGACGAACTAGCGCTCCACATGGCCACAGCAGTCACACAGTTCCGTGGGACAGACCCCATGTCCCGGCACCGAATACCAAAGCTGCAGAATCCCTATCGGTTAACAAGTGTAGTAATCATCCTAAACCAGGATATTTTGCCACAGTACTTGGAGGCCGTACAGAACCTCGAGGATTTACGGTGTATTCAGCTGCGGTGGCTGTTGTCAAGACGCTGGGATTACGAACGCGCCCGCAAGGAGACGGTGATGGTCGCACACGCCCCAGCACACATAAACCCGCGAGGATGCGACGTTTGGAGAACCGGATCGCTACATTGCGGACCAAGATTGGTCGATTAACACAGTACCAGCAAGGGAATCGATCAAAGAGGCTAGTTCGTTATGTTGCTGAAAGTGTGAAGCCCGCAGAACTCCGAGATCCCACAGAAGTCAACATTACGGAGATCCTCGACACCCATGTACAGCGGTTAAGTGCTCTTGTGAAACGATTGCGGCGTTATGGAGAATGTTCGAAGCGGAAAGAACAAAACCGGATGTTCAACATTAACGAAAGGGAGTTCTACAACTGCATCCGAAACGACAAGCCTGATTATGAACAGGGCCTTCCGGAGATTGGCGACGTCACACAGTTCTGGGCCAATCTATGGGAGAACCCTGTCCAGCACAGCGACGATGGGATGTGGTTAGGCAGCATCCATTTATTACGTAGCGCTAAAATCGACATTTTTTACCTCCTCTCCCCCCTCCGTAACGCTTTTTGTATGAAAATCCTAAATTTTTTATATGGACCGTAACGCTTGATCGTACTTCCCCCTCCCCCTAGAGCGTTACGTATTTTTTGGACGGCGCCTTAGCAGAAGAAGAGCAACAGTGTAATGAAGTTGGAGACATGACCGCGGTCGTATCCCGGGTAGACGTGAATATCATAATCATATCTTAAAACGATCAAGTTTTGATGTCATATCTTAATTTGATATTGATGAGAAATTCAAAAAGTTGCCAAATATCTGCTCAATATCTCATCGTGATATGATTTCAAAATTAGTACTTAATTTGATCTTTGGAAAGCCTAATGCAACCCGCTGTATAAATATAGAAATTTCCCAACATTTCGCATAAAAACTATTTTAAGTTTTCAACTTTCATTATGCGCCGTCCCCAAATAACGTAACGCTCCAGGGGAATAGTGAATACAGCCTAGCGTTACGACCCATACAAAAAAGTTGGAGTTATCATACAAAAGCACATTATGGATTCCGCCAGATCCTAATGAACCAACCACCGAGTTCAAAAATATCGAATTTAGCGTTACATAATAAATAGATGTTCCCTTATGTACACCACAAATTTTACAAACGATGCCTGGGACAAAAAGGAAGTAGAAGTGGCCTTCATTTTAATAAGCGGGTTTATGGATGCGGCAATTGAACAAAATAAAAAACAGAGTAATCGGCACAATCACCGGACAATTGGACTTTATCGGCCCGCTAAGCAAAATACGTCTAGGCTCAGTGTACCAGTTATGGCTATAGTACCTCAAATTCGCCATAGTTGATTTTCAACCTTTAAAGATACAAATCAACAAGAAAAAAATCGTGAACAACAGATCACGATCACAAAAGATGATTGCAATCATTCAAACTTCACAATTTGCTCAAATTATGGTAGAAATAAATCATTTTCCTTAACTTTTCGGCCTCCTTGCACCCTATTTCGCCATAGTGTACCAGTTATGGCAACTCCCATAAGGAATGCATGTAAATAGTGCGAAGTGGAACCCAAATTAACAAATGTGTCCATAACTGGTACACGGTTCCTATCATTGGCACACGCCGTAATAAATACTAAAAGCAGTTTTGGCTCCGTTTTTATATTTTTCCTGTAAAGTATGAAAACTAATCAATCACTTGACCTATTGTTTACATTCGTCGGTCTTCTTCTTATTTTTGTAGAAATAGTTTTTCTTAGGTGGTGCAATAACTGGTACAGGCACCCTATATCGAAAAACGGACCGTTTAATTCTAGATTCAACAAAACATACCGCTGCAGACGACAAGATTTTTGAGTTTCAACCAACGAATTGCGTAGCGATTCTGCCTCAGGTATACGAACAGACGATAGTCGTGACGACTACGATCTTCTAAATGTTTCCAAAGCTTTTCTGGGCGACAGTTCACAATAGCGCACGTTCAGCGAAGTACATACTAGATTTTTAGCTGATTTTTTATGGCTAGAAGGTAAATGCTACGTTTCTACAACGAAATTATGCAAGAGGCGTGGGTATTATGATTCCTTGCCTTATTTGGTGCTGTTGGAATAAAACTTTGGAAAACTTTGTTGCAAGAAATGGAGAAAACAATAACACAGTTACCTAAAGTTTTGCTCAAACACTATTAGGTTAGGCAAGGTATCATAACAGCCAGGCTTTTTGCGTCATTTCGTTGCAGAGATTGAGAATTTACCTTCTCACCATACAAAAATTCAGCTCATTACTACAATCACAGAGAACAGACATCCAGGCTAGAACAAATTTCATTCAGAAAGTTGTGTAAGGATTTGAATCTTAACTTGAGTGAGGTTGCAAACCAATACACGATGACAACACTTACGCCGCCAAACACCATATTGCCACAGTCAGTGGTGAATTGAAACATTTCAAGTGGTGAATTATCCAGCTAATTATGATCTTGAGTACTTCACTGAGGAATATCAAATGATGATATTGTTATGATTTTTACTTCTACTCGGGTACACAGAGAACAGACATCCAAGTCCAGTTCCGAAGCTGTGTAAGGAATTTAACGGCCATTTGAAATCGGCAACACAAGTGGCAATAGCATGGCGCTGCAATCGGATAATTTCCCATACTAATGTTATTCACCACTTGAAATGTTTCAATTCACCACTGACTGTGGCAATATGGTGTTTGGCGGCGTAAGTGTTGTCATCGTGTATTGGTTTGCAACCTCACTCAAGTTAAGATTCAAATCCTCACACAACTTTCTGAATGAAATTTGTTCTAGCCTGGATGTCTGTTCTCTGTGTCGGGTAGTAACCGACCAGGATATACGTGAGGTTACCCGGTATACCAGAAATTGGGCTGCACCAGGACCCGATTTCGTGCACAATTTTTGGTATAAAAAACTCACGATGATTCACGGGCGGATGCTGGAATGCTTCAACATGGTGCTAGAAGACCCCACGCAGCTACCAGAGTTCATTACCAGGGGTATCACTTATCTTCTGCCGAAGGACCAAAACACAGCTGACCCAGCAAAGTACAGACCAATAACGTGCCTTTCAAATCTGGTCAAAGTGCTATCGTCGATAATAGCGAGGAGGATACAATCCCACTGCGATGCCAACAACGTGATGACCGAGGAACAAAAAGGGTATCGCAAAAACACGCAAGGCTGCAAAGACCAGGTCATCATAGACGCAGTCATTGTGGGTCAAGTCACCGAAAAGCAGAGGAACCTGAGCATGGCGTACATCGACTACAAGAAGGCGTACGACTCAGTACCACACTCGTACCATCTTATAAGATACTGCAGTTGTACAAGGTAGACGATAACGTCATCAGGCTAATACAACACGCTATGGGGATGTGGAGCACGTCCCTACAAATTACCGACGGAACAGCTGTGTTGCGGTCCAGAGCTCTCAGCATCAAGAGGGGGATATTTCAAGGCGATACCTTTAGTCCGCTTTGGTTCTGCCTTGAGATGAACCCCCTCAGCAGAGCGCTCAACCAATACAACTATGGCTACCAACTAAAAAGTGGGGGAAGGAGTACAAGAATAACCCACACCTTCTTTATGGACGACCTGAAGCTGTTTGCGGAATCAGTACAGAGGCTGCATCAACTGTTGCAGCTAGTGACGGTGTTCAGTAACGACATCCGGATGGAGTTTGGAATTGACAAATGTCGGTCAGTCCATCTTCGCCGGGATGAAGTAGTGGACGCCAGCTGTTTCCGCGTCAACGAACAGGAGGAGATTCGGAATATGATTGAAGGCGAAGCGTACAAATGCCTTGGCTTCCTGCAACTGAGAGGTATTCGCCACACAGCGATCAAGAAGGAACTGCAGGACAAGTTCTTGCATCGTGTCAACTGTGTTCTGAGGAGCTTTCTGTCAGCCGGCAACAAGGTGAAGGCGATCAACACGTTTGCTGTGTCCCTGTTGGCCTACTGCTTTAGGGTGGTAAAGTGGACCAAGACTGACCTCGAGGCGTTAGAACGAGCAGTACGAGTGGCGTTCACCAAGCACCGCATGCGCCATCCAAAGTCGTCCATCGAGAGAGTCACCCTGCCACGCGCAGTAGGAGGAAGATGCGTCACCAATATCCAGGCACTATGTTTCTCCCAGATCCAGCAGTTGCGGGCATATTTCAGTGTTCACTGGATCTGCCTACCTCGACCGTCACAACGAAGTTGCCAAGATTGTGCACCAACAGCTTGCTTTGAAGCACAACTTGGTCGACAGATTTGTATGCTACTACAAGTACCAGCCGGACTCGGTTCTGGAAAATAGTTGCATAAAGCTGTACTGGGATCGCGAGATCATTACGGACGTCCTCATTCGTGCCAACCGGCCCGACATTGTGGTTTACGACAAAAGGATGAAGCGGGTAACCTTCATCGACATCGCTGTACCGTTGACCATAATGTCCAATCAACGTTCTCCGGCAAGGTAACCAAGTACCACGACCTAGCGGAGGAGTTGAAGCAGATGTGGCACTTGGAGGACGTCCGTATAGTTCCGGTTGTCCTATCGGCAACAGGAGTTGTCCCTAAATCTCTCCTAAGGTTCCTAGACGGGCTGGAACTGAAGAAGGACCTGAACAGCATCCTGAAAGCGGTGATTCTTGGAATCTGTAGTACAGTTAGGCGGTTCCTGAATCACCACAACTGACATCCGAAGCAGACTCATTAGGATAAGCATAACAAACCGGCTAATGAGATCCACAGAGCCTAATTCCCTTTAGCATTCCGATTGCCCGGGGTAGATGAAAGTTTCCAGCATTTTTTACTGAGAAGTGCCAAAACTCTATAACGATAATAATAATAATAATAATAATAAGAGGGAGAAGAAGATGAATTGCAAGAGAGTTCGTGGGGCAATACCAGGCTGGATTTATGGGTGAACGCGCTACAACGGACCAGATGTTCGCCATCCGCCAGGTGTTGCAGAAATGCCGCGAATACAACGTGCCCACACATCAGTTGTTCATCGATTTCAAATCGGCGTATGATACAATCGATCGAGATCAGCTATGGCAGTTTATGCACGAATACGGATTCCCGGATAAACTGATACGGTTGATCAAGGCGACGATGGATCGAGTGATGTGCGTAGTTCGAGTATCAGGGACACTCTCGAGTCCCTTCGAATCTCGCAGAGGGTTCCCGAGCAAAGGCGGATAACAAGGTGATATCACTTTGATAATAAATTGTATTATCGGTGTTATCATTTTGTTATTTTTGTTATCATCTTTTGCAATTGATGATAACCAGATGATAACAAATTTGGTTATCGATAATTTTGGTCTATCGCGATAACATAAAAATACTAAATGATAACAAAATGTGTTATCAGTTTTCAAACGCATATTCCAAAGCTTTAATTGCACATTCAATGCGACTGTAGTACGGAAGCGTTGCTTTCAATTACTCTCGCTCTCACTGAGTCCCGTTGGTATAGGGGCTATCGGCTGCGACCGGCAATCACTCGATCAGCGCTGAGCGCAATAGTAGCAAACATGGGTTGTGAATAATATAAAACTTTTTTCAATTGCTGATGATGTCGGTAAAGTAGATTTTTACTATTTTCGTCGATAAAATAGCTTTAAATGATAACTAATTGATAACAAAACCAGTTATCAATCAGCTGTATTTTTCATGTTGATAACTCAATGCAATATTGAGCAAAATATTGTATAACACAATAAGTTATCAATTTGAACTTAATGATAACTTAACTTCTTATCATGTTGATATTCGAGAAGTAAATTTGAGTTATCATTTTTGTTATGTTGGCTCTTAATTCAACCTAAATGATAACAAACTCAGTTATCAAACTAATGATAACCAGGTAACAGAACTTGTTATCATTTTGTTATTCGCTTTTGCTCGGGTTACGGCAAGGTGATGGTCTTTCGTGCTTGCTGTTCAACATTGCTTTGGAGGGTGTAATAAGAAGAGCGGGGATAAACACGAGTGGGACGATTTTCACGTTCAGCTGCTTGGTTTCGCCGATGATATTGATATTATTGCTCGTAAATTTGAGACGATGACGGAAACGTACATCCGACTAAAGAGTGAAGCCAGGCGAATCGGATTAGTCATTAATGTGTCGAAAACAAAGTACATGATGGCAAAGGGCTCCAGGGAGGAATCACCGCGCCCGCCACCCCGAATTCATATCGACGGTGATGAAATCGAGGCGGTTGAAGAATTCGTGTACTTGGGCTCACTGGTGACCGCTGACAACGACACCAGCAGAGAAATTCAGAGGCGCATTGTGGCAGGAAATCGTTCTTACTTTGGGCTCCGCAGAACTCTACGATCGAATAAAGTTCGCCGTAACACGAAGTTAACCATCTACAAAACGCTGATTAGACCGGTCGTCCTCTATGGGCACGAAACATGGACCCTACGTGCAGAGGACCAACGCGCCCTTGGAGTTTTCGAACGGAAGGTGTTGCGTATCATCTACGGCGGAGTGCAGATGGAAGACGGGACTTGGAGAAGGCGAATGAACCACGAGCTGCATCAGCTGCTGAGAGAACCAACCATCGTCCATACCGCGAAAATCGGTAGGCTACGGTGGGCGGGTTACGTCATCAGGATGTCGGATAGCAACCCGACTAAAATGGTTCTCGAGAGTCATCCGACCGGTACAAGAAGACGTGGAGCGCAGCGAGCTAGGTGGGTCTACCAAGTGGAGGACGATCTGCGGACCCTACGCAGAGTGCGGAACTGGAGACAAACAGCCATGGACCGAGTGGAATGGAGGCGGCTACTATGTACAGCAGAGGCCACCCCGGCCTTAGCCTGATCGGTAAGGTAAGTAAGAAGAAGAAAAGAAGAAGTAGAAGAAATAAACCTAAATTTGATTCAAATAAAAATTTCGTAAGGCAAATAGTAAGTTTACTTTCAGAACGGCATTCTTATCTGTCGATTGAATTGGTGTTGCATATTGCCCATTACTTGGCTTAGATCAATGGAGTGGTACCATTTAAAACCAAATATATAACTACTCCCGTTCAACACGGTTTCAAAACGAATGCAAGTCAGTTTTATGCCACAGAAAACTAATATCATGATTCATTACCCCTTGAATGGGATCGAAAACGCTTTAGCAGTACATAGTGGAAGAAGAGCCCGTCGAGTACAGGTGGCAATCCAATAAACTGTGTCGCATCCGTGCCATTACATAAATTACATCAAACACAACCGGATCTCCGCGGCAACCAGCGCGCTTTGAATTACTCCCATACCGTTGGCGTTGGTTGATTTCCATTCCAGCCTCATCCTCATCAATAGATTCCGCTCGGCAGCATTCGCAATTTACCAGAAATTCAATCGTCACCGGAAGTTTGCGTACGGCTTTGGTGGAAATTCATCACATAAATCCAATCCCGGATAGAGGCTAATGGCAAACAAAGGATAAAATAATAACTGGTTTTGCCATCATATCTCGTTTTGCCATTCTTCTGTTATTATGAAAAACTTAAAATGGCAAATCAATAGCAAAATATACAATCATAGCAAATCTTGTCATTGATATGTTATTCATGAATAATGCTAAATAACACATCAATAACAAAAATTACTATCATGGTAAAACTTGCAATTTAGCACCTTTTATAATGAATTGTATAAAATATCAAAACAATAACATAATTTACATTCCTAGCTAAATTTGCCATTATTTTGATATTGTGAGAAATTATTTATAAACATTAGGCACCATTACATATTTTAATGTTTGTATATTGTATATTTCAAGCATAACTTTTCAATTCGACGTATTTCGCTACTTTGAAATAATAACTGAATCTACCATTATTTTAAAATTGAATTTGAACAACTAAACCTACCATTACTTTGATCGCAACATAAACAGCTAAATTTGTTCTTATTCTGTTATCAATAACTCAAGAATGTCATATTTTGTTATTCACCGATAACAGTTAATTTGGGTCTTATTTTGTTATCAATATCTCAATAATAACTTATTTTGTTCTTCAATTTAATCCGCATGCTTTACCATTACTTTGTTATTACAATGGCAAAATAAGTTATTTTTAAGTTTTTCTGCTACCAAAATTTTGTTATTATTTTTGTTATTTTAACTCTTATTTCAAACAAACAAATAACATATTTTGCCATTCAAACATTCTGTTTTAATGGTAAAATTTGCCATTCTTTTGCTATTAAGCTCTACCCGGGATATGCAATTTCTACCATCCCCACCCCTTCAATCTCTGCACTGCGCCGTCATCACGGATGGGAACACTTCCTGTTTTACGCCCTCCGCTCCGAATGAATGAACCGATCCGATGAATGGTCTATACAGAGGCATTAAGCAAACGCACAGACACACGATACAAAAGAACCGCCAGAGCGAGCTATGGAAAGCACATTTTGTCTAATGAAAAGAGGTTTTCCCGGTTGTGTCGTATTCCTGCGTACCTACATAGGCTGTAGAGGCCTTCTATGCGTGCTTATGTGAGTGAAAGCACTCGGAGCCGCTCGCTGTCCGTAGTTCAATGGAACTGATTTATTATTTATGATTTAATTAAATTGATATTTGAACGAAATCAAGTGCGTTCTGCCGGGTTGTTCATGGCATGGCAGAGCTTACCTCGACAGTAGATCAATGTGTACGTGGGAAGTTGATGCAATTTACTCTGTCACACAAAATCTGAAGTGAGCATGCCTGGATGACGTTCGTCTAGGCTTTTGGGGCAAGTTCGTCGACAATGTGAAGCTATGGGGAGGAACGATAACCGAGCATGTGTCTACAACATTCTATACTCCATTTTCCATATTCTGCATTGGCGAAGGTTCGTTTAGGTAGATGTAGTTCACAGGGTTTATGAACAACATCTTATGCGTTGTCTCTATGTTCGATAGAAAATTGAATACAGTGAGCTTCCATCTGGTAGGGTTTGCATTCAATATAGATGTAGGGATCAATCTAATTGAAAAGGGAGCTCTTGTTGCTTTTATGCATCCATTCGGTTGTGTGCCACGTTAGTATATTGAAATATAGAAGCTGTAGTCAAGCTGTTCAGATTCGAGGTGAACAGTGAAGGGTGAACCACGAGCTGCACTTTACGGCGAACCCAGCATCCAGAAGGTGACCAAAGCCGGAAGGATATGGTGGGCAGGGCATGTTGCAAGATTGCCTGAAAACAACCCTGCAAAGTTGGTGTTTACTAACCATCCGGTTGGTACAAGAAGGCGTGGAGCGTAGAGAGCACTATGGGTGGACCAGGTGAAGCATGACTTCGCGAACCTTGGGTGCGCCCGATGATGGAGAGCGGCAGCCTCGAATCATGTATTATGGAGAAATATAGTTGATTCAGTTTAATCTTGAATTTGATGTAATGCAAATTCGTTTCAATATTGATGTCAATATTGATGCTTGCAGCATATCGAAGATATGACACAAGCGTTAAAGCGGCCAGGCCTACTGCGTAGTATTTACCGCAAAGATGATTCTTTGAAATGATTCGAGTTCAATAAACTTCAGCTCAGAATCACTTCTAGAATCTACAGGAGAGGAACGATGCGTGGACATACCGCTATGAGATAATATATATAATCTTGTTGAGAAAATTCACAATACAAGAAGCATGAAACGCTCTCACCGAATTCGAATATCCCATCCGTAGATCCGCTTAAGAAATGATTTTTCGTACGTCCAAGGCCTAACGTTGATAGTTGAATCTATTTGAATGACAACTTGAGAATGGCCACATCACACGCACTATTTGATCGAAATTTCACACGAAACTTCTGCCTGCTTTCGATGTTTGACGCATTAAGGAATCGCGAAAAGAAAACACCGAGAGTCTTCCATTAGATCCCAAATCAGAATGGGGTGAAACTTGCGCACTCTTTGTATGTACCTCATTTCTCTATAAACAACAGCACTTTTCCTTCAAGACCACTGGCAAACAGCCCGGCTCGTCGCATTATACCTTCAAAAGCCATGAGAATCCGTCATCTTGTCGCAGTCCCCGGCAAGATTCGAATGAACTGGATAATCCACCCGAAACTCTTACGCAGCTTTGCACACCGTCCATCATTACTGCAATCAGTCTAGTCAGCTTCCCAGGAAAGCTGTTTTCGTCCATGATTTTCCATAGCTGTGTGTGGTCGATACTATCGTACAAATTCCGCTTTGAAGTCGATGAACAGGTGATGCGTTGGGTCCTGGTATTCTTGGCATATCTGGAGGATTTGCTGTACGGTGAAGATGTGGTTCGTTGTCGACCGGCCGGTCGATGAAGCCGGTTTGATAACTCCCCACGAACTCCTTCGTTCTAGGTGACAGCCTCCGTTCTTATCCCAGCATATTTCGGCTCGCGGCACGAGGCCGTTGGGGGATGCGTTGAGCTTCTCGTAGAACTTCCGTGTTTCATTGGAATGGCACAGCAGTACCATTTCCTCGCACTCCGCTTCTTCCAGGCGGCGCTTTTTCCCCCGAAAGAGACGGGTCTGCTGCTTCCGCTTCTGTTTGTAACGTTCTGCCGGGTTCCTTACTGCAACATTACCACCCGTGCAGCGTTCTTCTTCAAAATCGCTCGACGACTTCTTTACACATACCCGATGGTGCTCTTGGCTGCGTCGTTGATGGCTGCTGTTACTGTTCTCCAGCAGTCCTCTACAGGGGCCAAATCGAGGGACGAAGGCGGATACCAAGGCACGAGCTACCATCGGTCTGTGCTCGGACGACGGTCAAAGGAGCTTGGTGCGGCGATGCACTTCGGCGAAAGAAGCGTGGAAATCCCTCAAAGACTACCACGACAAGGGGTCAGAGGTTTATTTGCTTAAAAAGTTAACTCATCTTGAACTGGCAGAAGAAGGCGACATGGAGCAGTACCTGCAGGAGTTCACCGACTTGGTGCAGCGCATCGCTGACATTGGGGACGACGAGATTACCGAGAAGTGGCAGGTTGCAATGGTATTGTGTTCGCTTCCCGAGTCCTTCGACGCATTAGTGACGGTTCTTGAATAACGAACGGGCGACGCACGGTGTGTTGAAACAGGATTATTATCGCACTTTCATGAACCTAAAATATTTTTTCGTTATAAGTTAGCCTTAGCTGTATAGAAAAAGATTCTGGAGGTTAAAAAATCTTTCATC
This sequence comes from Aedes albopictus, assembly GCF_035046485.1. Lineage (NCBI taxonomy): Eukaryota > Metazoa > Arthropoda > Insecta > Diptera > Culicidae > Aedes > Aedes albopictus. The sequence continues at coordinate 300,064,539 of NC_085138.1, forward strand.
GGGGAAAATTAAAATAAATTCGATTTTAGTATTTTACGACTTTTCTTATATAATACGGTATTACACAAATCTGACAAACTAAACTTCACCAGAAAGAGTCCCCTTTCTAATAATAAATCTATAACCATTTAGAGAGAAACGAATGTAAAAGTCTGTACAACGTGTTTAAATTCGTTCGGCATACGTTTCATGTGTCCAGCCCACTACAGTCTGCCGAAAGTAATAAATCATAAAAGTCTACATTCCTTCCATATGTTTGGTACAAAGATATTTGTAATGGACGTAAACAAATATTTCTTATTGGTGCGACTCATTCATTTGCAGCACATACTCTCCATATGTCAATTTGCCTAAAATGGCGTTTATTAGTTGCATATACTTTACATGTCAAACCACATCCCCATTAATATTTGCCAAAAAGTATGAGTCGACTTACTGAACGTGCGTGACTTATTTGTAAAAAATCTGCCTCTGATCTGTTGAGGACTTTTGTCCATATAGTCATCAAATTTAAAAAAAAAACTGTAGATTTTGTTCAGCGAACAGTCTCACCGGAGTTATCTCCTGGTTACATATAAAATGATACCTTTAGGATTAAGTGGGTTGTTGAGACTCTTATAACAAAAAGTTTACACAAAATACATAAGATTGGCGTTGTCATTTTATGTTAATGGATTCAAAAACGATTATTCAACATTTTGTTTAAAATAAGGTACACCGGGTCAAGTTGAAACGTGTGGAGTTAGATGAAACAGTGGATTAACGTGATTATCTAGAGTCGTGATAAGCAATTTGAATGTCATAACTTTTTTTTTTTTAAATCGAACAATCATTTGGACAAGGTTAATTATAGAAATTGTATTGAAATCTTTTTCAAAACATCACAAGTTTCAATTAAGAATTTATCCCACCGAATGTAACGCATGCGATGCCTCATATATGTCAATGTGAATGACATTTTATAGTATATGCCTAAAATATATTGGAAACATATCTATTTGCAAGTAATCTGATAAAATTTCAATAATAGTAGTCTCGTGCAGTGATTTTTTTCATATATTTGTCTGGGCCATCTGTAATTTTTTTTATAAGACACTTTGCTCTTGATAAAAACTTGCATTTTGGTTCCAATGTTATGACTGCATAAAATAAATCACCTTTTTACAGAGTAAAATTGATAAGCAATTTGTAAGTGATAAGCAATTTGAATGTCATAACTTTTTTTTTTAAATCGAACAATCATTTGGACAAGGTTAATTATAGAAATTGTATTGAAATCTTTTTCAAAACATCACAAGTTTCAATTAAGAATTTATCCCACCGAATGTAACGCATGCGATGCCTCATATATGTCAATGTGAATGACATTTTATAGTATATGCCTAAAATATATTGGAAACATATCTATTTGCAAGTAATCTGATAAAATTTCAATAATAGTAGTCTCGTGCAGTGATTTTTTTCATATATTTGTCTGGGCCATCTGTAATTTTTTTTATAAGACACTTTGCTCTTGATAAAAACTTGCATTTTGGTTCCAATGTTATGACTGCATAAAATAAATCACCTTTTTACAGAGTAAAATTCTTCATTTTATGCGAAGTATTTTTGACAACATATTCAGTATGAGGAGAAATGTCACTTGTCCTTGCGGAGTATGACAAAATCGAAATAAAAAGGAATAGTGATTAAAACGACTAAGTCATAAAACCGAAAAACCACTTCACTGTACTTACAAAGTGGGAACTAATCATTAGAGTTGAATTACAAAAGTCATTCGTACATTCGATACCTTTCAACCATCTTCCATGTGTTATAACTATTTAGCAATCAAAATGTGTCAATATCATCGAATAATTCCGAAAAGAAGCACAAAAGAACTAATAAAAGTTGTTAAACAGTTGTTAAAATGTTGTATTGAAACCTCAAATTACGTAAATCTTGGTACACTTTGCGCATCACTGTTTGTTGCTTTTTAATATTTTATGACATTTCCAAAACATTGATGGTAAAAAAAATATTACATATGCTTACCTTAAAGTACGTGTATCAATGGCGTGTGCCGAAAGAGTAATTAAAAGCTAATAGTATAATATTAGTCACCTTCCATCAAACTAGACGGCTGCCGACTGATACCTCAATCAACAACCGCCGCACTCTTTATTCATTCCAGGTATATACAATTTACAATCTTCTTCAATAACAATATACCTACGCCAGCAAATCTACCTCGCTCCAACTCTCCAAACTCGTACCTGACGATACCTGAGCGTTCAACTCTACCTATCTTCCAGCAGTCTTTACCCAGCATTCTATGATTTATACCCGTGAGCTGTATAATAATGTCTGACTCGGTTCTGAATTCATCCAGTATGTACTAGGGAAAACCAAACAGTAAATGCAGAAAGGTTGCTAGAAGCATAGTGATTTCATAGTAATTTCAGCTAATAATCCAGTGTTTTTGAACTAGATCCAGTGTTGTTTGATAACATAATAATTGTAAAGGAAAGTGTAACACGTTTTGGTGCAAAGGTAAGTTTTAAATACACATTTTAATTATATGTGTTGTGATATTTTCGTTCAAAACTAACAATTGGAAAATATTTTCTATGTTACAGATTACAAAATGAGTAAAATCAGATGTATTCGTCCATTCAAAGACATTCAGTGTTCGAAAGAGCTGCGATATCTCACGGATGGTATCATCCAAAAACTAAAGTCAATTGGATTTTCCAAGGTATCCACACTGAACACCAAGGATTTTCGTATTTGTTCGTCTTGCCGTCTACATATTGATTCAAGAGCTCACCTCACCCAAAACCCGTCACAGGAACACATAATGTTTGCGTTTGCACTACGCATGAAAATGTCAATTTAATTCTACATAGCTTAAAAAAATACAATGTCTTGAATGATCTAAAAACATTAACGAATAGATTACTTTGCGAAAATAAGACAACTCATTGCCATCTACGAAGATGTAAAAACTGCCCAGATACCTCAGTTTTAGAAGACAGTTTATTGAAACAACTGGAAGAAAACTTTGTAGAAAAGCTTTCATTCGAACAATGGGTTACCACTGACAGATGTGATTTAGAAACTATTGTAAAGCAAACCGATGACTTTGTTACATTTTTCAGCTCAAAATTAGAAAGTTTGATTCCGCATGATTTTGTAAAAACCGAACAATCCAATTTTTTGAAAACTACAAAACAGAACTTGCAAGATGGTGAATTTTTGGCTATTTGTGACTTTTCTGAAAATTACAGCTTCGTTTTGCAGGATGAAGTTCAATCACACCATTGGAACGTGCAACAGGCCATAATCCATCCTTTCGTAATATATTATACTGAAAATAGGCAAATTAAACATTTTAGCTTCATTATAATTTCAGAAGAACTAAGACATGATTCAGTCGCTGTTAATTTGTTTATTGATAAAATGATGAACTTTTAACAAATTGATCAAAATAAAAACATGAAAAAAAATTATTTTATGTCAGATGGTGCTGCTTCACAGTATAAAAACCGAAAAAACTTTTCTAGCCTTTGTAAGTTTAAGTCAAAGTATGGTATTGACGCTGAATGGCATTTCTTCGCAACATCGCACGGAAAAGGTCCATGCGATGCTATTGGAGGTACGATAAAACGTATGGCTACCAGAGCAAGTTTAGCCAAAGAACGCGAACACCCGATAAAGACTGCAAGAGAGGTGTTTAATTGGGCAAACAAACGAAAAGAAGAAGAACTTACAAAGTTGTCATTTTGTTATTCTACTACAGAAGAATACGAAAATATGTCTTTGCAGCTAAATAATCAATATAATAATGCAAAAACAATTCAAGGAACTCAAAAATTCCACTCATTTCTTCCTCTATCAGAAAATACAATAAAGGCAAAGCTTTATTCAAACTGCCCTGACAATGATGCCAAAATATTCGATATTGTTAAGAAAGTTGTGTAAACAATAATTTGATAAAAATACAGGAATAAAAATAAACTGATGTACAAAGTATAATGTTATTTTTTATTGCGCACAAATACCACCCCTGAAAAATAAGCCTTATTCGCTCTTTTGAATCTTGCTAATTGAGGAGCTTGTGATATGCAAGAGTTGAATGCTCATTTTCAACACAATACATCAAAAACCACTGGAAGAAATCATTGTTCCTGATAGTGGGATTTTGTAACTTGTTTTTCAAAATACTTTTAAGGCAGAGAATTTCACTCAAATCTTTAAGCTGTCAGCGTCATTTTAACTCAAAATTTTCCAATCTTTCCGAAAAAATACTTTTGAAACTGGAGAAACACGGAGTACATTCGAAAAGGGCTAAAACTTATTAAGTTATCAAAAAAATCAATATTAAATTAGTAATATCTTCTAAACGGTGCATCTTAGAAAAATGTTACCGAAGTACTTTTTTCTTGCAAATTTGATGTACTTTCATAAAATTAGGGCGACAAACTTTTTTGACTTTACTTAATAGCTTTTTTTGAAAACCGTAATTTTTTAAAACATTTTTTTTCCATTGTAACCTATTTTTCTCCAGAACAACCCACTGTGCACTAGGTACCATTTTCAGTCAGCTATAACATAAGGATAATAAAAAAAATATTGACATGTCACTTTTGAGGGAAAATCTATATTTTAGTTCAAATCACAAAAACCAAACATATTTTTTTACCGTGCATATTTTCTCCATATAGCACCAACAATTGTCTAAAACTTCGCCGAAGACACCAAACCGATCGGACAAACCGTTTTCGAGATACAATTTTTTGAAGATATCATGTGCATTTTTCATAGGCCCTTCTCATAAGTAAGGCTAGATTAAAAATGGTGAACCAAGTATGCAAAACGGCGTTTTTGTTCCCCAAAAACTTGTATGCAAGGTTCCATGCAAATCAAAAAATACAAAAAATAAAATCTGGAAAAATTTCCCACTTGTTCGTGGAATCGCTCTATTCCCTATTAGCCGATTTCTTTACCTCGGATTAATTGGTAAACCATGCTTACCCATATATAACCTGGTTTAACGCTTAAGCCAGGGTGAAGAAATCGGCCCTATGTGTCCAACATGTATTCATTGGATGATTTTTCACTTGTTAGTAAAGCAACGAGCCCAGCAAAATCAGAGCACAATATACATAAAAGTTCTTATTATATTCGAAAATCTATCAGTATTTCTGTTAACTAAGCTCAAAAAGCTCAATTGGACAGTTTACATGAGTATTAGAAAATAAGCATGACTAAGTCACCATAATGGATTACCAGCTTCGGCGGAAATTGCAACAGATGGCGCGAGTGAGCAGGAGTTTTTCACCTTTGAAAATGTATGAAGAAAATAATAAAAATCAGTTTTTTCACTAATAAAGAATTTTATCAGAAAAAATATTTGGTACAGGTTGTAGGCTATCTTGATAGCAATCTGCGTTACCAAATATTTTTTGCCAAAAATTCGAAATATTTGAAATATTTGAAAAAATGTTCAAATCTCCATACATTTTGTCGGCCGAAAACTTCTGCCTCGATATTGGTTGCTCTTCCTTTTCTTATACATGGCATCCATGGCATCACGAATATACATGGAGACATGTTTACTTATGCATCTGTCAAATGAAAACAAAAAAAAAACGAAAGCAAAGTTTGCAACGGCCACAGTCGCCAACAATAGGCCTTTTCATGTGACAGATCCGTGCATGCATTTGTTTACAAAGCTTGAACAACAGCTGCTAACACGAACGTGTCCAATGAGGTACAGATACAGGTGGCGCAGATAAACATTGCAAACCACTGGTTGTCTCTTTTGTTCTCCCGCTGATCAAATGCAACTCAATTAGTGACGTCACTAATTGAGTTGCATTTGATCAGCGGGAGAACAAAAGAGACAATCAGTGGTTTGCAATGTTTATCTGCGCCACCTGTATCTGTACCTCATTGGAACGTGTCATCTTCATAGAAGAACTGTCAAACGCCCGAAAAATCAGCTGATTTAAGACGTCACATGAAAAGGCCTATTCCCGGAACGTAAAAAAGAAAGATTTGGAGTGAAAAAGTAAAAACGGTGCATTCCGGAGTATCGATCAACAAATCTCCGTCGTCCGCGGATACACGGCTGTCGCTGGCGTTTCAATTTGTATCAGGTGTGTATTTTACCTTAGTTATGCTTGTGGAGATTTTTGGGAAATCCAGATAAATTTGGATTAGCATTGGTGAAAAAAGCTTTATTTTTGGATGATGCAAATACAGTTCCATACGTTTGTCTTTTTTTTGTAGGAAAACAATGTTTTGTGCGTCTGATCGAGCCGGAAGTGTTTGATGGAAACCATCAGAGCTTGAATGCTGGTACGCCGACCCATGCGTGGTTAGACGAGACGGAGCAAACTTCCGATGGCGGTCTGCTGATGCAGATTGTCCAGGTGTTGAGTATTTTCGTGTTAATTCCAGGAAGTGATCTGCTCAAACATCGGAGAAAATCAACAACACAGCAGCAAGGTAGGAGGAATACGTAAATACGAAGAGCCGGGGTAGTAAGTTGGTTTTCCGAAAAAATGGATCCTGATAATTATTTGAATACAAATCAAGTTACCGTGACATCACCTAGTTCAAATCACCTTTTTCTGTTCCTAATTTCGTTCAGGAGTTCTTCAGGGATTCCCAATTCGGTTCCTTTCGGCAAGATACTCTTCTAGGACTTCCTTCAGCGAATCATTTTTTTTTTTCCAGGGTTCCTTTAGGAGTTCCTTTGGGAATTTGTCCAGGGCTTTTGTAGGAGGTTCCTGTAGTTCCTTTAAGAAATCTATCATGGAATCTTTCTAGATTATATTTGAAGATTCCCACTGAATTCCTCCTGAAATTTTCTCAGAGATTCTTCTAGCAGTTCCTTCAGCCAGGAGCTCATTCCGGGATATGTGCATGGGTTCTTTCTGTGATTCGAGCGGGTTCCTTCACATGTTATCCCGGTATTTATTTGGGAATTCCTCCAGGAATTCCTTCAAAATTTATTTCAGGAGTTCCTTCAGGGATTTCTCAAGTAGTTCCATTGGTGAGGCATTTCTCAAAGAATTCCATTAGGATCGTCCCAGGAGTTCCCTCAGAGATTTCTTCAGAGAATCCTCCTGAAGTTTATACACGAACTCATCCAGGATTTCTTTCAGGGATTCCTACTGGAATCCCTTCAGTGAATCCTCCTGGACTTCTTCCAAGGATTCCTTCACCGGTTCCTCAGTTTTTTTAGGCATTCCTCCAGAATTTCCTTCTTGGTTTATTCCAGAATTTTCTTTAAAGATTTCTCAAAGAGTATCTGTAGGGATGCTTCCAGGAGTTCTTTTAGGATTTTATCAAGAAGTTCCCTCAACTTTCATGCCAGGAGGTTCTTGGATTTTTCTAGGAGTTCCATTAGGTAGCCTACCAGAAATCTTTCAGGGATTTCCTCCTGGCAATATTCCTCTAGGTCTCTAGGAGTTCCTTCAGTGAATCTTCCTAAAGTTCATTCAGAAATTCCTCCTTTAGGGACTCCTCTTGGAGTTACGGCAAGAATTTTTCCAGGACTTATCCAAGAATTTCTTCACAGTTTCATTCAATAGTTTCTTCAATGTTTATTGCAGGAGTTCCTTCAAGAATTTTTCAAGTGGTTGCATTTATGATTCTTCCAGGAGTTCTTCCAGATAATCCTCTTAGAGTTTTTTCATGGATTCCTCTTGGAGTTCTTTCAGTGAATCCTTCTGAAGTTCTTCCAAAAGATTTATTCAGGGATTCCCTGAATTCCCGGCAAGCATTCCTCCAGGAGTTCCTACAAAATTGGTTCCGGGAGCTCCTCGATGGAATTTCTTCAAAATTCTTCAAAGAATTCCTTCAGGGATTCCTCCAGAAGTTCTTTTTCAGAACTTTACCCAGCAACTTCTTCTCAAATTCCTTCAGGAGTATCTTTAGAGTTTAATGCAGGAGTTCCTTCAGGGATTGCTCAAGGAGTTCCCTCAGGGATTCTTTCTTTAATGGATTCCCCGTGGAGTTTTTACAGAAAATTTCTTCAGGGATTCCCTAAGTACCCAGAAATCATTCCTTCAAGATTTATTTCGAGATTTCCTTTAGGAATTCCTTAATGCTATTAGATGCAATTAGAAAACCTTCAAGGAGTTCCTTTAGGGATTCTTGCAAGAGTTTTTTTTTAGAATTTTATCCAGCAGCTTCTTGATAGATTCCTTCAGGAATACATTTAGAGTTTAATCCAGGAGTTCCTTCAGGGATTGCTCAAGGAGTTCCCTTAGCGATTCTTCCAGAAGTTCCTCCAGAGAATCTTCCTAGAATTCTTTAATGTATTCCCCGTGGAGTTTTTCTTCAGGAATTCCCTGAATACCCTGAAATCGTTCCGCCAGAAGTTCCTTCAAAATTTATTTCGGGATTTCCTTTAGGAATTCATCAAGGGAGGCTATTAGAAAATCTTCAAGGAGTTCATTCAGGGATTCCTCCAGGAGCTGCTTCAGAACTTTATGAAGGATTTTTTTCACAGATACAGTATTTAACAATAAAAATGCACCGAAGATGTTTTCCTACACAAACTAGTCAGCTTTGGATTGCCATGTCTTAGTTTTTTCTTAATCGATTGTTTTAAATTTTCTTTGACGAACTACTAAACTCTTCAATTTTCAAAAACTAATGAAGAAGTTCGGTGAAAACTATTGATACAAAAGTTACAGATAGGTTGAGTTTTGACTATAAAAATGCACTAAGACAAAAAATATAGTAAAAAATGCTGAAGTCAAATCATGTTGGTCTCTTCAGCAAATTTATTCGTCATCACAAAAGAAACATATTTACCGCACACACCATAATGACAATTAGTTTTTGTTTTTTTTTTGTCTTGGTGCGTTTTTATTGTTAAAATTCAACCTCTCTGTAACTTGTAGTTCGTTACAGAAAAATAAAAACAATCGGTTGAGAAAAAACTGAGATATGGCAATCCAAAGTTGACTTTTGTATGGGAAAACGGCTTTGGTGCATTTTTATTGTCCGATTCTGTACCTTCTGGTTTAATCCAGGAGTTTCTGCGGATTTTTTCAGACCTTTTGTCTCGCGGTGCACTTTTTGGAAACAAGCGGACACACGAAGCACTTGATCAAAAGTTTTAAGATTGTCAATATTGCCTTTTCAGAATATTTCGAGAGAGGTTCGAAGGAAAACATGTTCAATACACCGTGTCCAATAAGTTCTCATACAAAATCAAATCGAATTCATTTCACATCTGTAATTAGGATTTTAAAGTAAATTTATTTATTGAAAGGCCAACTAACACTGACCAAATACAGCATATGTTTTGGAAATAATTGTCCTTTATCCTTCTTTGCTGATCGTTTCTGTGCCGTAAGTCCATTGCAGCTGGAACGCAACTTTTTTGGATAGGCAACTTTTTTTCCCCAACAAAAAAATTCAACATGCTGTAACTTTTCATAGAGTGCATCAAAAAATCCCAAATTTTGACCTATTATATGTGCATCATGGGTACAAATTTAGAGTCGATTGAATAATTTTTCGCGAAGTAAGAATCGTTCGGGTAAAACACTATTATTGAGACAAATAATTTTTGAACTGTCATATCTTGGAAACCAGTGAACCGAATTGAGTGATTTTTTTAACGTTCATCAACAATATATGGATACTTAATACGACGTTATAAAATGTAATATTTTCTCACGGCGAATTAAGTTACACCGGGTTGAAATTTTTACCCATATAGAGGAAAATAAGTCAAATTTACAATACCACACAAAAACTACTAAATGTGTTCTTTCTTCAATCTGTATGGGCTCTAATATATCTGATTAGAGATAACTTGAGAACAGGAGTGGAAAATTTTTGGATATCAACACTACAATTTATTGACAACTAGCTGTCCTGGCAAACGTTGTCTTGCCAAGCCATGTGCCAAGCTGTGTGGTTTGACAACTGTTGAGCTCATAACATCACCGCACTCTAGATTGGTTTTATTTCTATCGTGTTGATTTTCTTACCAGCTCATGAAAAATATGTACTTTATCAATTTTCTTACTTTTCTAGTTGATTTACGTAACTTTTTGTAGGTACATATAAACACAGCCACCACGAATACGCATCAAGCCTTGCAAGAGTCGTGCTGATCGGTTCATCCGTTCTTGAGTTTTGTTGCCTCAGAGGAACTTCTAACTCATTTTCATATAGATATAGATGATGTAAAAAAATTACATTTTTTTTTTTGAAAAACATCCAAAAAATATCAATCCATGATAACTTTTTTCAACGTTCAAAAAGTACCTATGTTATAACAGTTTGTGAAGCATTTACATATTTACATTTACAGTTCGTGTACGTTCAAAATTTCATTTAATTCGGTTCACTTGTTTCCGAGATATGACAGCTCAAACTCAAAAATGAGTTGTCTAAAAAACAGTGTTTTACCCGAACGGTTCTAACTTTGCGAAACATAAATCAATCGAGCCCAAATTTGTACCAAAGATGCACATATAATAGGTTGACAAACAGTCAAAATTTGAGATTTTTTGATGCACTCGATGAAAAGTTATAGCATGTTGAACATTTTTGCGAGAGAAAAAAAGTTGCCTATCCCAAACATTTTGGCCACTCCCTGTAGTATATTAAACTTAACAACAGTTACGAATTCGTTCTAGTAGTAATTTTCACCTATTTTTAATTTCTTACAGTTTCGTCTGGAAATAACTCTCATAGGCATCCCCCTCCTGGCCACCTACAGCATTGAACTAGTTTAAAAAACATCCTTATTTTACTGTTATTATTATTTTTATAACCAATAAAATCAACCTTAGGGGTGGGGGTGTTTTGTTGGGCTGTATAAAAAAATCCGAAAATTCACGGGTAGGTTTTACTATGTTAAAACTATCAAAAAGCGGGTAAGTGATTAATGTATCTATTTTTAAAGTATGAAGCTTCGATGTGATGCAGTAATGTCTATTTTTTAATCATACACTTTCGCCTACTAATTTGTAATAGTGCATACGTAATTTTGATCACCTGGTTCACCAAGTTCTCTCAGTTGCGAGGTGACCCATTGTTATTATTGTGACGCATTGCAAGTCCACTAATCATATTCTTCTTCCTAAAACTTTGAAACAGTTCGTAAGTGATTCCATCGTTTAACCACATAATCAAATTTGGTTCACCAAGTTATGAGGTGACTAGTATTCACCAAGTTCTCTCAGTTGCGAGGTGACGCATTACTAGATTCTTCCTTCTAAAACTTTGAAACGGTTCATAAGTGATTCTTTCGTTTAATTACATAATTAAATCTGGTTCACCAAGTTCTCCCAAGTTACGAGGTGACTAGTATTCACCAAGTTCTCTCAGTTGCGAGGTGACGCATTACTAGGTTCTTCCTCCTAAAACATTGAAACGGTTCTTTAGTAATTCTTTCGTTTAATTACATAATTAAATTTGGTTCACCAAGTTCTCCCAAATTACGAGGTGACTAGTATTCACCAAGTTCTCTCAGTTGCGAGGTGACGCATTGCTAGATTCTTCCTTCTAAAACTTTGAAACGGTTCATAAGTGAGTGATTCTATCATTTAGTCACATAATCAAATTTGGTTCACCAAGTTCTCCCAACTGACGAGGTGACTAGTAATCACCAAGTTCTCTCAGTTGCGAGGTGACGCATTACTAGATTGTTCCTCCTAAAACTTTGAAACGGTTCATAAGTGATTCTATCATTTAATCACATGATCAAATTTGGTTCACCAAGTTCTCCCAAGTTACGAGGTGACTACCCAACAAACATATTTGTTGCACAAGAATGGAATAAAGCACTCTTAAGCAAACTTTAGCTTAAGAAACTGTTATTCAGCTAGTTCTGTTACTTGGGTAGTATTCACCAAGTTCTCTCAGTTGCGAGGTGACGCATTACTAGACTGTTCCTCCTAAAACTTTGAAGCGGTTCATAAGTGATTCCATCGTTTAATTACATAACTAAATTTGATTCACCAAGTTCTCCCAAGTTACGAGGTGACTAGTATTCACCAAGTTCCCACAGTTGTGAGGTGACGCATTACTAGACTGTTCCTCCTAAAACTTTGAAACGGTTCATAAGTGATTCTTTCGTTTAATTACATAATTAAATTTGGTTCACCAAGTTCTCCCAAGTTACGAGGTGGCTAGTATTCACCAAGTTCTCTCAGTTGCGAGGTGACGCATTGCTAGATTCTTCCTTCTAAAACTTTGGAACCGTTCATAAGTGAGTGATTCTATCATTTAATCACATAATCAAATTTGGTTCACCAAGTTCTCCCAACTGACGAGGTGACTAGTATTCACCAAGTTCTCTCAGTTGCGAGGTGACGCATTACTAGATTCTTCCTCCTAAAACTTTGAATTACTAGACTGTTCCTCCTAAAACTTTGAAACGGTTCATAAGTGATTCTTTCGTTTAATTACATAATTAAATTTGGTTCACCAAGTTCTCCCAAGTTACGAGGTGGCTAGTATTCACCAAGTTCTCTCAGTTGCGAGGTGACGCATTGCTAGATTCTTCCTCCTAAAACTTTGAATTACTAGACTGTTCCTCCTAAAACTTTGAAACGGTTCATAAGTGATTCTTTCGTTTAATTACATAATTAAATTTGGTTCACCAAGTTCTCCCAAGTTACGAGGTGGCTAGTATTCACCAAGTTCTCTCAGTTGCGAGGTGACGCATTGCTAGATTCTTCCTTCTAAAACTTTGGAACCGTTCATAAGTGAGTGATTCTATCATTTAATCACATAATCAAATTTGGTTCACCAAGTTCTCCCAACTGACGAGGTGACTAGTATTCACCAAGTTCTCTCAGTTGCGAGGTGACGCATTACTAGATTCTTCCTCCTAAAACTTTGAATTACTAGACTGTTCCTCCTAAAACTTTGAAACGGTTCATAAGTGATTCTTTCGTTTAATTACATAATTAAATTTGGTTCACCAAGTTCTCCCAAGTTACGAGGTGGCTAGTATTCACCAAGTTCTCTCAGTTGCGAGGTGACGCATTGCTAGATTCTTCCTTCTAAAACTTTGAAACGGTTCATAAGTGAGTGATTCTATCATTTAATCACATAATCAAATTTGGTTCACCAAGTTCTCCCAACTGACGAGGTGACTAGTAATCACCAAGTTCTCTCAGTTGCAAGGTGACGCATTACTAGACTGTTCCTCCTAAAACTTTGAAACGGTTAAGTGATTCTATCGTTTAACCACATAATCAAATTTGGTTCACCAAGTTCTCCCAAGTTACGAGGTGACTAAAATTCACCAAGTTCTCTCAGTTACGAGGTGACGCATTACAATATTCTTCCTCCTAAAACTTTGAAACAGTTCATAAGTGATTATATCGTTTAATCACATAACCAAATTTGGTTCACCAAGTTCTCTCAAGTTACGAGGTGACTAGTATTCACCAAGTTCTCTCAGTTGCGAGGTGACGCATTGCTAGATTCTTCCTTCTAAAACTTTGAAACGGTTCATAAGTGATTCTTTCGTTTAATTACATAATTAAATTTCAAGTTACGAGGTGACTAGTATTCTCCAAGTTCCCACAGTTACGAGGTGACGCATTACTAGATTCTTCCTCCTTAAACTTTGAAACGCTGAAGTGATTCTACCGTTTAATCGCATAATCAAATTTGGTTCACCAAGTTCTCCCAAGTTACGAGGTGACTAGTATTCACCAAGTTCTCTCAGTTGCGAGGTGACGCATTACTAGACTGTTCCTCCTAAAACTTTGAAGCGGTTCATAAGTGATTCCATCGTTTAATTACATAACTAAATTTGGTTCACCAAGTTCTCCCAAGTTACGAGGTGACTAGTATTCACCAAGTTCTCTCAGTTGCGAGGTGACGCATTACTAGGTTCTTCCTCCTAAAACTTTGAAACGGTTCTTTAGTAATTCTTTCGTTTAATTACATAATTAAATTTGGTTCACCAAGTTCTCCCAAGTTACGAGGTGGCTAGTATTCACCAAGTTCTCTCAGTTGCGAGGTGACGCATTACTAGATTCTTCCTTCTAAAACTTTGGAACCGTTCATAAGTGAGTGATTCTATCATTTAATCACATAATCAAATTTGGTTCACCAAGTTCTCCCAACTGACGAGGTGACTAGTAATCACCAAGTTCTCTCAGTTGCAAGGTGACGCATTACTAGACTGTTCCTCCTAAAACTTTGAAACGGTTAAGTGATTCTATCGTTTAACCACATAATCAAATTTGGTTCACCAAGTTCTCCCAAGTTACGAGGTGACTAAAATTCACCAAGTTCTCTCAGTTACGAGGTGACGCATTACAATATTCTTCCTCCTAAAACTTTGAAACAGTTCATAAGTGATTATATCGTTTAATCACATAACCAAATTTGGTTCACCAAGTTCTCTCAAGTTACGAGGTGACTAGTATTCACCAAGTTCTCTCAGTTGCGCGGTGACGCATTACTAGATTGTTCCTCCTAAAACTTTGAAACGGTTCATAAGTGATTCCATCGTTTAATTACATAATTAAATTTGGTTCACCAAGTTCTCCCAAGTTACGAGGTGGCTAGTATTCACCAAGTTCTCTCAGTTGCGAGGTGACGCATTGCTAGATTCTTCCTTCTAAAACTTTGGAACCGTTCATAAGTGAGTGATTCTATCATTTAATCACATAATCAAATTTGGTTCACCAAGTTCTCCCAACTGACGAGGTGACTAGTATTCACCAAGTTCTCTCAGTTGCGAGGTGACGCATTACTAGATTCTTCCTCCTAAAACTTTGAATTACTAGACTGTTCCTCCTAAAACTTTGAAACGGTTCATAAGTGATTCTTTCGTTTAATTACATAATTAAATTTGGTTCACCAAGTTCTCCCAAGTTACGAGGTGGCTAGTATTCACCGAGTTCTCTCAGTTGCGAGGTGACGCATTGCTAGATTCTTCCTTCTAAAACTTTGGAACCGTTCATAAGTGATTCTTTCGTTTAATTACATAATTAAATTTGGTTCACCAAGTTCTCCCAAGTTACGAGGTGGCTAGTATTCACCAAGTTCTCTCAGTTGCGAGGTGACGCATTGCTAGATTCTTCCTTCTAAAACTTTGGAACCGTTCATAAGTGAGTGATTCTATCATTTAATCACATAATCAAATTTGGTTCACCAAGTTCTCCCAAGTTACGAGGTGACTAGTATTCACCAAGTTCTCTCAGTTGCGAGGTGACGCATTACTAGATTCTTCCTCCTAAAACTTTGAATTACTAGACTGTTCCTCCTAAAACTTTGAAACGGTTCATAAGTGATTCTTTCGTTTAATTACATAATTAAATTTGGTTCACCAAGTTCTCCCAAGTTACGAGGTGGCTAGTATTCACCAAGTTCTCTCAGTTGCGCGGTGACGCATTACTAGATTGTTCCTCCTAAAACTTTGAAACGGTTCATAAGTGATTCCATCGTTTAATTACATAATTAAATTTGGTTCACCAAGTTCTCCCAAGTTACGAGGTGGCTAGTATTCACCAAGTTCTCTCAGTTGCGCGGTGACGCATTACTAGATTGTTCCTCCTAAAACTTTGAAACGGTTCATAAGTGATTCTTTCGTTTAATTACATAATTAAATTTGGTTCACCAAGTTCTCCCAAGTTACGAGGTGGCTAGTATTCACCAAGTTCTCTCAGTTGCGCGGTGACGCATTACTAGATTGTTCCTCCTAAAACTTTGAAACGGTTCATAAGTGATTCTTTCGTTTAATTACATAATTAAATTTGGTTCACCAAGTTCTCCCAAGTTACGAGGTGGCTAGTATTCACCAAGTTCTCTCAGTTGCGCGGTGATGCATTACTAGATTGTTCCTCCTAAAATTTTGAAACGGTTCATAAGTGATTCCATCGTTTAATTACATAATTAAATTTGGTTCACCAAGTTCTCCCAAGTTACGAGGTGGCTAGTATTCACCAAGTTCTCTCAGTTGCGAGGTGACGCATTGCTAGATTCTTCCTTCTAAAACTTTGGAACCGTTCATAAGTGAGTGATTCTATCATTTAATCACATAATCAAATTTGGTTCACCAAGTTCTCCCAAGTTACGAGGTGGCTAGTATTCACCAAGTTCTCTCAGTTGCGCGGTGACGCATTACTAGATTGTTCCTCCTAAAACTTTGAAACGGTTCATAAGTGATTCTTTCGTTTAATTACATAATTAAATTTGGTTCACCAAGTTCTCCCAAGTTACGAGGTGGCTAGTATTCACCAAGTTCTCTCAGTTGCGCGGTGATGCATTACTAGATTGTTCCTCCTAAAATTTTGAAACGGTTCATAAGTGATTCCATCGTTTAATTACATAATTAAATTTGGTTCACCAAGTTCTCCCAAGTTACGAGGTGGCTAGTATTCACCAAGTTCTCTCAGTTGCGAGGTGACGCATTGCTAGATTCTTCCTTCTAAAACTTTGGAACCGTTCATAAGTGAGTGATTCTATCATTTAATCACATAATCAAATTTGGTTCACCAAGTTCTCCCAAGTTACGAGGTGACTAGTATTCACCAAGTTCTCTCAGTTGCGAGGTGACGCATTACTAGATTCTTCCTCCTAAAACTTTGAATTACTAGACTGTTCCTCCTAAAACTTTGAAACGGTTCATAAGTGATTCTTTCGTTTAATTACATAATTAAATTTGGTTCACCAAGTTCTCCCAAGTTACGAGGTGGCTAGTATTCACCAAGTTCTCTCAGTTGCGAGGTGACGCATTGCTAGATTCTTCCTTCTAAAACTTTGAAACGGTTCATAAGTGAGTGATTCTATCATTTAATCACATAATCAAATTTGGTTCACCAAGTTCTCCCAACTGACGAGGTGACTAGTAATCACCAAGTTCTCTCAGTTGCAAGGTGACGCATTACTAGACTGTTCCTCCTAAAACTTTGAAACGGTTAAGTGATTCTATCGTTTAACCACATAATCAAATTTGGTTCACCAAGTTCTCCCAAGTTACGAGGTGACTAAAATTCACCAAGTTCTCTCAGTTACGAGGTGACGCATTACAATATTCTTCCTCCTAAAACTTTGAAACAGTTCATAAGTGATTATATCGTTTAATCACATAACCAAATTTGGTTCACCAAGTTCTCTCAAGTTACGAGGTGACTAGTATTCACCAAGTTCTCTCAGTTGTGAGGTGACGCATTGCTAGATTCTTCCTTCTAAAACTTTGAAACGGTTCATAAGTGATTCTTTCGTTTAATTACATAATTAAATTTCAAGTTACGAGGTGACTAGTATTCACCAAGTTCCCACAGTTACGAGGTGACGCATTACTAGATTCTTCCTCCTTAAACTTTGAAACGCTGAAGTGATTCTACCGTTTAATCGCATAATCAAATTTGGTTCACCAAGTTCTCCCAAGTTACGAGGTGACTAGTATTCACCAAGTTCTCTCAGTTGCGAGGTGACGCATTACTAGACTGTTCCTCCTAAAACTTTGAAGCGGTTCATAAGTGATTCCATCGTTTAATTACATAACTAAATTTGGTTCACCAAGTTCTCCCAAGTTACGAGGTGACTAGTATTCACCAAGTTCTCTCAGTTGCGAGGTGACGCATTACTAGGTTCTTCCTCCTAAAACTTTGAAACGGTTCTTTAGTAATTCTTTCGTTTAATTACATAATTAAATTTGGTTCACCAAGTTCTCCCAAGTTACGAGGTGGCTAGTATTCACCAAGTTCTCTCAGTTGCGAGGTGACGCATTACTAGATTCTTCCTTCTAAAACTTTGGAACCGTTCATAAGTGAGTGATTCTATCATTTAATCACATAATCAAATTTGGTTCACCAAGTTCTCCCAACTGACGAGGTGACTAGTAATCACCAAGTTCTCTCAGTTGCAAGGTGACGCATTACTAGACTGTTCCTCCTAAAACTTTGAAACGGTTAAGTGATTCTATCGTTTAACCACATAATCAAATTTGGTTCACCAAGTTCTCCCAAGTTACGAGGTGACTAAAATTCACCAAGTTCTCTCAGTTACGAGGTGACGCATTACAATATTCTTCCTCCTAAAACTTTGAAACAGTTCATAAGTGATTATATCGTTTAATCACATAACCAAATTTGGTTCACCAAGTTCTCTCAAGTTACGAGGTGACTAGTATTCACCAAGTTCTCTCAGTTGCGCGGTGACGCATTACTAGATTGTTCCTCCTAAAACTTTGAAACGGTTCATAAGTGATTCCATCGTTTAATTACATAATTAAATTTGGTTCACCAAGTTCTCCCAAGTTACGAGGTGGCTAGTATTCACCAAGTTCTCTCAGTTGCGAGGTGACGCATTGCTAGATTCTTCCTTCTAAAACTTTGGAACCGTTCATAAGTGAGTGATTCTATCATTTAATCACATAATCAAATTTGGTTCACCAAGTTCTCCCAACTGACGAGGTGACTAGTATTCACCAAGTTCTCTCAGTTGCGAGGTGACGCATTACTAGATTCTTCCTCCTAAAACTTTGAATTACTAGACTGTTCCTCCTAAAACTTTGAAACGGTTCATAAGTGATTCTTTCGTTTAATTACATAGTTAAATTTGGTTCACCAAGTTCTCCCAAGTTACGAGGTGGCTAGTATTCACCAAGTTCTCTCAGTTGCGCGGTGACGCATTACTAGATTGTTCCTCCTAAAACTTTGAAACGGTTCATAAGTGATTCTTTCGTTTAATTACATAATTAAATTTGGTTCACCAAGTTCTCCCAAGTTACGAGGTGGCTAGTATTCACCAAGTTCTCTCAGTTGCGCGGTGACGCATTACTAGATTGTTCCTCCTAAAACTTTGAAACGGTTCATAAGTGATTCCATCGTTTAATTACATAATTAAATTTGGTTCACCAAGTTCTCCCAAGTTACGAGGTGGCTAGTATTCACCAAGTTCTCTCAGTTGCGCGGTGACGCATTACTAGATTGTTCCTCCTAAAACTTTGAAACGGTTCATAAGTGATTCTTTCGTTTAATTACATAATTAAATTTGGTTCACCAAGTTCTCCCAAGTTACGAGGTGGCTAGTATTCACCAAGTTCTCTCAGTTGCGCGGTGACGCATTACTAGATTGTTCCTCCTAAAACTTTGAAACGGTTCATAAGTGATTCTTTCGTTTAATTACATAATTAAATTTGGTTCACCAAGTTCTCCCAAGTTACGAGGTGGCTAGTATTCACCAAGTTCTCTCAGTTGCGCGGTGACGCATTACTAGATTGTTCCTCCTAAAACTTTGAAACGGTTCATAAGTGATTCCATCGTTTAATTACATAATTAAATTTGGTTCACCAAGTTCTCCCAAGTTACGAGGTGGCTAGTATTCACCAAGTTCTCTCAGTTGCGAGGTGACGCATTGCTAGATTCTTCCTTCTAAAACTTTGAAACGGTTCATAAGTGAGTGATTCTATCATTTAATCACATAATCAAATTTGGTTCACCAAGTTCTCCCAAGTTACGAGGTGACTAGTATTCACCAAGTTCTCTCAGTTGCGAGGTGACGCATTACTAGATTCTTCCTCCTAAAACTTTGAATTACTAGACTGTTCCTCCTAAAACTTTGAAACGGTTCATAAGTGATTCTTTCGTTTAATTACATAATTAAATTTGGTTCACCAAGTTCTCCCAAGTTACGAGGTGGCTAGTATTCACCAAGTTCTCTCAGTTGCGAGGTGACGCATTGCTAGATTCTTCCTTCTAAAACTTTGAAACGGTTCATAAGTGAGTGATTCTATCATTTAATCACATAATCAAATTTGGTTCACCAAGTTCTCCCAACTGACGAGGTGACTAGTAATCACCAAGTTCTCTCAGTTGCAAGGTGACGCATTACTAGACTGTTCCTCCTAAAACTTTGAAACGGTTAAGTGATTCTATCGTTTAACCACATAATCAAATTTGGTTCACCAAGTTCTCCCAAGTTACGAGGTGACTAAAATTCACCAAGTTCTCTCAGTTACGAGGTGACGCATTACAATATTCTTCCTCCTAAAACTTTGAAACAGTTCATAAGTGATTATATCGTTTAATCACATAACCAAATTTGGTTCACCAAGTTCTCTCAAGTTACGAGGTGACTAGTATTCACCAAGTTCTCTCAGTTGTGAGGTGACGCATTGCTAGATTCTTCCTTCTAAAACTTTGAAACGGTTCATAAGTGATTCTTTCGTTTAATTACTTAATTAAATTTCAAGTTACGAGGTGACTAGTATTCACCAAGTTCCCACAGTTACGAGGTGACGCATTACTAGATTCTTCCTCCTTAAACTTTGAAACGCTGAAGTGATTCTACCGTTTAACCGCATAATCAAATTTGGTTCACCAAGTTCTCCCAAGTTACGAGGTGACTAGTATTCACCAAGTTCTCTCAGTTGCGAGGTGACGCTTTAGGTACTAGATTCATCCTCCTAAAACTTTGAAACGGTTAAGTGATTCTATCATTTAACCACATAATCAAATTTGATTCACCAAGTTCTCCCAACTTGCGAGGTGACTAGGACTGAAATCCCAAAACAGGAACTTCGACGGCAAGCGAAAATGGTACAGCAAAAGTTGTAGGACTGTGATATGGGTTCAGATTAGCTGGTGTATGGATTGAAATGTAAAAATTTAATCAATGTTTTGATTCAATAACACTCGAGTAAAAGTTTGCTTCCGATGTCGCCGTTCAATGAAACCAAGCAGGGCGATGAACCACGTTTCGAAGAATCCTCGGTTGGCATAATACTATTTGCAATTCGGCGGAACTGTGAACGTTACGGCGACCATCCGGAACCAGATTAGGCTGCTCTGTATAATTGCCGTAGCAGATGGTGGTCATCGAGTAGAGGTGGGTGTCGGTTTTCACGATGCCCAAGCGGCGCCGGCTCGGATATTTTGTCGTGTTCGCCACCCACAGATTCCACTGGTATAAGACTCCGGGCAAACATGTCTGAATTACTGCTCATTATTTATTTGGGTTCTTCATAGCCACACTGGAACCTGGACAGCTTCCGCGCCAGAGTTTATGTTCGGCCGATTCCTTCATCTTCCTTAGACTCCAGGAGGTACTTGTTCACCAAACTAAAAAAAACACGTTAATGAGTTCAGTATTGGGCGTGGATAGTTTTGGTACCACAAACTTACCATGGCTGGCAGGCTGTTGAATTTGCAGCTTTCTCTAGAGCTATAGCTCTGCGTACTCATTCTGGAAAAGGCGATTTCCGGCATCTTCCTACAGTACAGTAAGTGCATCGTTTTGACCACCAGTAGATAGTATTTGCGAAGCCCCACCGTCTCCAGCGACAGAATCACATTTATAATCGCCTACATCGGACTATTTTTCTCCGCGGTTATTTGCTCTTCACATACATCCACTCAATCACGTCAGTTTCTTAATAATCACCCGAAATAATCTTGCCCGAAGTATCTTTGCGTTTTCAATATCACTGTTTATATTTTTTATGTTGTTTGGCTGCTGCGATCGCGACTCCGGTGCTGAACTGCCCACACAAAGGAACTGTCAAAATGTGGTTGTGGTAGGTTTACCGTACTGCACCGTTCTCAGCGCAGAATGAAAAACATTAATCATTTTCCGTACTCATTTTTAATTAAATATATCACAAATACTTCGTTTTATGAAAAATAAAATACAAATTTAAAACAATGCACTTAAGGGCGTTTCAAATTTGTTATTTAAAGTTCAACCAGAAGCGAGAAAACATAAAATTCAACCTTCCCTAATCTGGCACAACTACTGTAAATTTGTTTACGCTACAGAGTCACCATCTGTTGGAATTTGTTGGAACATTCAATAGTTTCCATTAGTTTCCGATAGAGTTGAAGAATATTTGAAGCGCCTCTTTCGGTGAAATGTGTCGGAAATCGATGCAGGTAGTTCATTGTTTGATGATTTCACAATCGAAGTATCTTTCGTGGCCGTGGGATCAGCAAGCCTCAAATTGTGGTTTAGATTCTCGCTCTACGCACTACTCTAATCTGTAGAAATTTTTTAGCCACATGGAAAGTTCTCTACTATCCACTGTGTACCCCAAAGCTATCATTTTATAAGTAACTGTTGAGATGTACAACCACTGCAACCAGAGGTACATGAAATGGAGCCTTGACTGTTTTTTATCTTGTCCGCTATACAAGGGACTTCACTGTAACTGTCATGATGTTTTGTTATTATTAAAAGAAACCCGCGAGAGTTAATACACGTTTTTATATTTTGTCTGAATTAAATCCGTGTTTGTGTTTTTCTTTGGTCCATCCGAAACCAAACCACTTTAGGTTGTGGACCCAGTTCGATTCCGGTAGTGTTACGGACGAAAGTGCTTGGTACGATGGTAGAGGAAGGACAAAGTGAGCGCTACCATTTGGCGCTGTTCGATGGCAGCAATTTCAACGCTTGGAAGTTCCGGATGCAGGTGTTGCTCGAGGAGCACGACCTGCTGGAATGTGTGGAAGTGGAAATTGACGATGTCGACGAACTGAAGGAACTAGCTAGTGATAGTGCGGATGTGAAAGCGGGGAAAACGAAGTTGCGAGAACAGAGGAAGAAAAAGGATCGGAAGTGCAAATCATTAATTATCTCCCGGATCCATGACTCGCAACTAGAATATGTGCAGGAGAAGAAAAGCCCGAAGGAAGTGTGGGATGCCCTTCGGCGAGTGTTTGAGAGGAAGAGCATTGCCAGTCGAATGCATCTCAAACGGGAAATGTTGAGTTTGCGTTTCGGCAGTGGCACTCTGCAGGAGCATTTCCTGCGCTTCGATCGGCTGGTCAGAGATTATCGGAACACCGGCGCTGCGATGGAGGAAATCGATATCGTGTGCCATCTGTTGCTGACGTTGGGGCCGTCGTACTCAACTGTGGTAACGGCTCTGGAGACTATGCCAGAGGATAATCTCAGTCTCGAATTTGTTAAATGCCGTTTGCTGGACGAGGAGGTTAAGCGTCGCGGAATAGGTGTGGAATCGTTCTCCCAGGACGATGGTGCCGCATTTTCCGGATCGAAGCAACAGTTCAAGAAGAAGATTAAGTGCTATGGGTGCAAGAAAGAGGGCCATAAACAAGTGGACTGCCCTGAAAAGAAGAAGTCGTCTCGGAAGCCGCAGCAGAATTCGAAAGCGAATTTCTCGGAAGCAAGTGATAACAGTGTTTGTTTTGTTGGTGTCAGTGGTGGTGTGGAATCGCGGAGTGGCCATCGTGTCCGGTGGTATCTGGATTCCGGGGCATCGGATCATCTGGTCAACGATCGAAAGTTGTTCACGGAGCTTCGGCCACTGGAAGAGCCGGTGGAAATCGCAGTGGCAAAGGATGGCGAAACAATCGTTGCGAAGCACAGTGGCACTGTGAAAGTAGTTTCAGTGATCGGTGATAAAACGATTGATTGCACAATCAAAGAGGTGTTGTACGTACCGAAGCTTCGTTGCAATCTGTTTTCGGTGGTAAAAGTTGAACGTGCTGGGATGAAGATTGTGTTCGAAGCGGGAAAAGCGAAGATATACCGTGACTCCGAAATCGTTGCGTGTGCGGAACGTCGGGATAAACTGTATGAACTGCAATTTCAATCGGTCGGGCATAGTGCGAGTTCTCTGTTGACGTGCGGTCGTGTTCGGAAAGACCTGGAACTGTGGCATCGTCGGTTCGGGCACCTGTGCGATAAAAGCCTTGAAGAGTTGATGAGAAACGATATGGTGTCGGGACTTCCGAGGAAGAACAGTTCGATGAAGAACAATACCGTCGCGTGTGAACCGTGTATTGCCGGAAAGCAAACCAGAAAACCCTTTTCGGTCGGTGAGGGTAGACGTTCGTCGCGTGTTCTCGAGCGAGTGCATACGGACGTCTGTGGGCCCGTGACACCAGTTGGGTTGAATGGTGCCAAATATTTCGTAACGTTCGTGGACGATTGGAGCCATTTCACGATGGTTTATCTCATGGAATCCAAGGACCAGGTGCTGGAATACTTCCGGCAATATGAAGCGCTGGCTACCGCCAAGTTTGGAGTGAAGATCGCAACCCTGCGATGCGACAACGGCGGTGAGTACCGTAGTAAAGAATTTGAGCGTTTCTGTAAGAAAAAGGGAATCCAGGTAGAGTGGACGGTTCCTTACACCCCGGAGCAGAACGGGGTGAGCGAGAGAATGAACCGTACACTGGTTGAGAAGACAAGAGCTATGCTGGAAGATTGTGGTATCGATAAACGTTTCTGGGGTCAAGCAGTGCAGACAGCGGCGTTTTTGACGAACCGAAGTCCGACGAGCGCAGTTGACGTGAAGAAGACACCTTTTGAGCTGTGGGAGTCCAAGAAGCCGGATGTGTCGAAACTTCGGGCGTTCGGGAGCAAGGTGTTTGTTCATCTACCGAAGGAGCACAGGACGAAATTGGACGCGAAGACTTGGAAGGGGATTTTCGTTGGATACTCGCACAACGGATATCGCATTTGGGACCCGGTGAAAAAGCGTATCATCATTGCTCGTGACGTCGATTTTGTTGAAACGGGCGAGTGTTCCGGACGGAATATCGACGGCGGGATTACGGATGACTATTTTCGAGTGAGAAAACCGGAAGATGACCACGAAGAAGCAACGGATGCTGCGGAAGCCGCTGAAGAAGAAAATGATGAGTACTTGGGGCATTCGACATCCGAGGAAGAGGAGTACAACAGTACTGTCGAAGACGATGAAGCTGACGAATCTGGGGATGAACGTACTGGTGAAGGTAGACCACAACGCAAGCGTGCCGCACCAATATGGCACAAGGACTTCGAAATGGAGTGTGCTGGTTTCGCTTTGAACGCAATGAGTTTTGTGGACAATATTCCGAGCACAATTGCTGAGCTGAAGAAGCGCGACGATTGGCCGCAGTGGAAGATTGCGATCGATGAAGAGATGGACTCGTTGAAGCGGAACAACACTTGGACATTGGCGAAGCTTCCCAAAGGACGTTCGGCGGTTACCTGTAAGTGGGTGTTTTCGATCAAACGAGGAGTTGACGGGCAGCCTGACCGGTACAAGGCAAGGCTGGTGGCGAGAGGCTTCAGCCAGAAGCCTGGCTTTGACTACACGGAGACGTACTCGCCTGTAGCGAAGCTGGACACTCTGAGAGCAGTTTTGGCAATTGCTAATCAGGATCGAATGCACATCCACCAAATGGATGTAAAGACTGCATTCCTAAACGGCGAATTGCAGGAAGAGATTTATATGGTGCAGCCTGACGGATTTCAGCAGGGGAAGGAGCTATATTGTCGTCTCAATCGTTCGCTGTATGGATTGAAGCAGTCGTCGAGGGCGTGGAACGATAAATTCCACAAGTTCATTGAGAAACTGGGATTTGTACGAAGTGCCAATGACCAGTGCCTATACGTCCGAGGAAAAGGTTTGGAGAAAGTGATACTAGTACTTTATGTTGATGATATATTGCTGGCTTGCTCATCAATGAAAGTGCTGGAAACTGTGAAGCGGCTCCTGTCGAGGGAATACGAAATGAAGGACATAGGAGACATTAAACACTTTCTTGGAATGAAAGTTGAGCGGAACCTGAAAGAAGGACGAATGAAGATAAGCCAGCGAAACTATTTGGAGGAGTTGCTGAGGCGTTTTGAGATGTTCGAGTGCAAGCCAATATCGACGCCTATGGAGAACAAGCTACGTCTGCGGAAGGGCGTAGAGGAGCTGAGGACTACGAAACCGTATCGTGAGCTTATCGGTTGTCTGATGTACGCCTCACTAACAACCAGGCCGGATATATCAGCAACAGTTAACTATTTCAGCCAATTTCAAAGCTGTCCGAACGAGGTCCACTGGGTGCAGCTTAAGCGAGTGCTGAGATACATCAAAGGTTCGTTGGAGGTTGGACTGGTATATCAGGTGGATGCAGATGTTCCGGTTTTGATGGTGTACTCCGACGCAGACTGGGCCAATGACTTGGTCGATCGTCGATCGGTCACAGGATGCGTGTTCAAGCTGTTTGGCTGTACAGTTGGCTGGATAACCAGGAAGCAGCAAACAGTTTCTTTGTCATCAACCGAGGCTGAACTGTCTGCGCTGTGCACGGCTGCCTGCCATGCAATCTGGATGATACGTCTACTAGGTGATCTTGGGAAGAAACCTACTGTGCCTGTTCAACTGTTCGAGGACAATCAATCGACCATCAGGATTGCGGAGGATTCTCGTGATTACGGAAGGCTCAAGCATGTGGACACAAAATTCCACTTCTTGAGAGATTTGGTGCAACAAGGAACGATCCAGATCAACTACGTGCGCACTACTGAGCAACAGGCCGACATCATGACCAAGGGTCTTCCGAAGAATACGTTTAGGCAAATGTGTTCCAATATTGGACTGGACGGTTGCTGCGTTTGAGCAGGGGTGTTGAGATGTACAACCACTGCAACCAGAGGTACATGAAATGGATAAATAAAGGAGATATACATACATAATGGAGATATAAATACATAAAATGGATAATGAAGGAGATAACTATAGTGAGACTAATCACTGAGCAAAATCCACAGTGTTTGAAAATTTTAAGATTTTATATGGACAAAGGTCATCAACAGATCAGTGGTAGAACTTTCACTAATAAGTCACGCACGATGTGGTTTGACGTGAAAAGTATGTGCAACTAATACCCGCCATTTCAGGAAAATCAGCACATGGAGAGTATGTGCTGCAAATGTATGAGTCGAACTAGGGTAGGGCGGGGCAAGATGAGCACCCTAAGGATCACGTTGAGTTTATTGGAAGTGATCACAATTTTTCAAAGTACCTCTCAGTAGTTCTTTTCTATATCATGTTTTCTGCCACCCATAAACATGGCAGGGTTCAAAATGCACAACAAGGATTATTTTTTTGACTAAACAAAAAAGATGTTTTATGGTCAGTCCGAACATGCTGCGGGGCAAGACGAGCACCCCTACGGGGCAAGAAGAGCACTTAATTAAAATCTTAATATTTTAACAATAAATTGGCCACACAGTGATTGATATAGTAAATCTTGTTCATAGCTATGGTATCATGTTCCAAAATGATCAGTTTCTTTTTCGAATATTGAAAAAAAATGTAGTTATAATACTTTTTACAAAATGACCCGAAAAACAATAAACGATTATTAAGTGGCTTATTTTTTTAAATTTACGCAACCAAATAGTTGTAGAGGATACGGAAACTTGTGCTCGGCACAGTTCGGCACTATTAACTGGATTACAATAATTTCAAAATATTTTCTATATTCCCATCAGGGGTGCTCAACTTGCCCCACTGTAGGGTAATAACTTAAATTGAATAAATTTTAATGTTTGTTTTTAGAAAATATTTTCTAATGTAAATTAAAATGCTTTGCAGTAAGCTAGTACTGTTGGCTGATAACCAGAATTACGGTAAAAAATATATTGTGATATAAAAACCTTATTTCATTCTGATGATTTCTTATAAGAAAATGCTCAAAATCCATGCTAGCGACTAATTTGACGATATTTTTCGATTAGTTCGTTATGAAGTACCTTATATCAGGTTTACAAACAGGATGAACTTTATTCTAATGGATTATGAAGTTGTTTGGATAAAAATCACCATAAAAGTAGTAAAACAGAGGGGTGCTCATTTTGCCCCGGGTGGCCATCTTGCCCCGTCCTACCCTAATAAGAAATATTTGTTTACCTCCATTACAAATATCTTTGTACCAAACATATGGAAGGCGACGGTGAAAAGGCGGAAGTGGCTGGTATTGGAGGAGGTATTCTTGTTGCGATCAACGGGCATGGTGATCCCACTGACATTACCATGGCGGATATATTGTACGCACCCAAACTGACGAGTTGCCTTATCTCGGTGAGTACCCTTACCAGTAAAAACTTTCGGGTGATGTTAACCCTAAAAGGGATACCTGGGGTCCATTGGACCCGAGGCGCCTTTCAGAGCTCGTCTTTGATGGAACACACTCAGCGAGGTGACGAAATTGAGGCCATGAAGGTATCCCTTTTAGGGTTAAACGAGCATGGCGGTGAAATTCATAACACTGATGGTGACGTAGTGGCTATGGCCATAGCCCCTATGAAAGGACCTTTGTGCCTGTAAGTTGTTGGCCACGCATACTGAAAACGGGAGCCACGAACTTCTTGCGGAAGGAAGGTATCGTGAGCCAGCTGGCAGCACCTTATTCTCCCCAACAATACGGGGTGTCGGAGAGAAGGAACCATTATTTGAAGGAAATGGTTCTATGCATGCTTCAAGATGTTAAATTAGAGGAGAGATTTTGGGGCGAAGCCATCCTTACAGCCACGTACATACAGAACCGTGTACCAACCCGGGCGCTGGGAATGTCGCTGTTCGAGAAGTGGTACCAGCAAAAGCCATCGTATAAACACATTCGGATTTTCGGATGTGAAGCATGGGTTCAGATTCCAGCTGAGCGGCGGAAGAAAATGGAAGTCAAGGCACGGAAGCTTACCGTTTTTCTCGATAAATCGAACGATCGTGTAGTTATCAGCAGGGATGTAAAGATCTTGGAAGATGTGATATGAGTCACAGAGCCGCCGACGAAAGTTGCTGAACCGACTACGAAGCAGGATGAGTTTGTTGTAGAGCTAGGTCCGGTGCAATCTGCGGAAAAAACAACCGAAGTGGCAGGCGCAGAAAATGCCTCTAACTACGACAGTGCCGAAAAAGAAGCAGGATGAGTCCGGTTCTGGAGCTAGCAGATTGCGGGCGACCAGAGGAGTCGATATTCAAAGAAACTACGAAATGCTCAGAGAAGGAAAATTGGTTGGAGGCGATCAACGAGGGGCACAAGTCTCTCATCTCGAACAACACATGGGAGCTTGTAGATCCCCCGGATGGCTGCAACATAATCGGCTGTAGCTGGATATTTAAGAAGAAGCTGCATGCTGCCGGTAACGTTGATCGACTCGTTGCCCAAGGATTCGGGCAGCAGTTCGGATGGGACTATGAGGAAGTTTCGGTGGCCTTTGTCATGCAGTCGACTTTTCGTGTATTACTGACCATAGCTGGACACCAGAGGCTGCAGGTTGAACATCTGGACAACAAAACCGCGTATTTGTATGGGACGTTGGAGGAAGTGATTCACATGAGGCAGCCCAAAGAATTTATGGTTCCAGGTAAGGAACACCAGGTCTGCAGACTCCGCAAGAGTATGTACGGCCTAAAACAGGCCGCTAGGGTGTGACACAGGACCATGGCTACGATTTTGAAGGATTTGGGTTTCGAAGCGTGACGGCCAGTGGACATTTCTACTTGTATATGTAGATGACATCTTGGATGTCTGCAAATACGGTGAGAGGATCAAGGACTATGGTGAACCAGCGACATTCGAAGAAGCTACAACATGCTAAGAGAAGGATAATTGGTGGGAGGCGATCAACGAGGAGCACAAGTCTCTCATCTCGAACAGCACATGGGAGCTTGTAGATCCCCCGGATGGCTGCAACATAATCGTCTTAAGGTGAATATTTAAGAAAAAGCTAGATGCTGCCGGCAACGTTGATCGGTTCAAGGCTCGACTCGTTGCTCAAGGATTCGGGACTTTTCGTGTATTACTGATCATAGCTGGACACCAGAAGCTGCAGGTTGAACACCTGGAAATCAAAACCGAATATTTGTATTGGACGTTGGAGGAAGTGATTCACATGAGGCAGCCCAAAGGTTTTATGGTTCCAGGCAAGGAACATCAGGTCTGCAGACTCCGCAAAAGTATGTACGTCCTAAAACAGGCCGCTAGGGTGTGACACAGGACCATGACTACGATTTTGAAGGATTTGGGTTTCGAAGCGTGCCAATCTGATACTTGTCTGTTCCGGAAGCGCCTGGAGGACGGCCAGTGGATACTTCTACATACTTGTATATGTAGATGACATCTTGGATGTCTGCAAATACGGTGAGAGGATCAAGGAAGTAGAAGAAGCTCTTCGACGCAAACTGATGGTGACGACACTCGGCGACATCAACTGGTTCTTGGGAATACGGATCGTGAAAAACAGTGATGAGTTCTACAATCTGTCGCAGGATCATTTCCTCAAGAAGATGACACGTTTCGGACTGGAAGGAGCAAAGAGCTCAAAGTATCCCATGGGCACCAATTATTTCAAGCGAAGAGTCAACAGTGAGAAGCTCAAGGATAACGGCGAGTACCACAGGCTCATCGGCTGTCTGCTATATCTGGCCATACATAGTCTTCCAGACATCGCAGCTTGTGTAGGTATCCTGAGCCGCTGTGTGAGCTGTCCTACCACCGTAGATTGGAAGGAAACCAAGAGAGTCATCCGTAACTTGATTTCTATCATCGACTACAGGCTACGGCTAGAAACGAAATAAGAGCGAGAACTATTGCTGACGGGATTCTGCGACGCCGATTTGGCGGGCGATACCGCTGAAAAAATCCGATTTTATCGTTACGTAATAAATGGATGCTGCCTAGTTGATGACCGAAAGTTTTTTGCGCAGTTTGAATTGGAAAGCGTAAGATTAAGTAAAAATAAAATCGGGTTAAGTACTGCTCCTTTTAATTCCACTAAGAATTTGCATCCTTTGATTGATACGTATTTCGACCGTAAGGTCAACTCAACTGTAAGGTCGTCTTCAGTGTCTTGTACTTGACTCGACTAACATGCCCAGGCCCATCATGATTCAAGCGTAAGATTCTTAATGACACCATGACCCTATGTGTGTATTATGTCTTTACTGTAATCAATTCAAATTCCCCATCCAAACAAACCAATCTAAGTCGAACGATTGTGTTTGTTATCATTATCAACACATCAAAAATCTTCTGATTAGTAATAACAACAACTAAGGGTGCTAATGGTGACAGCTAAATCACTCGTTGCATGTTAGCATCTCATCCATCATGGTACTCTGTTATGAACGAGAGTGGAAACGCTTGAAAGTCATTTGCAAGGCAATGAAGTTATGTTTCGTTTCATCACTCTTCATTTTCAACCAATGATGGTGAAGCCAGACGTTCATCCCCGGTAGAAGCAGTCAATTATAATTGTATAATGGTTCATGAACGGTCGAAGACAGTTAAATGCCACCACATTATTAGCGTGATTATTATTTTAAATGATACACCGTCAAGATAACTATTAACTTATTGATGTCCTTCGTTGCGGCTCCTCACATACAGCCAGTGGACACCTTTCTGATCGCTCATCTCTTCTCATTTCGTTTACAGAAAAATACACACAACGTGTCGTGACTATTGTTGTCGGAAGAAGAAATTCAACCGTTCGATCGACCCTTCGCTACAGAATGCAGTGGCTGCCGCCTTCCGCCACAAGGCACTCGCTACGTCGCCACCCACCGATAAATTCACACCCGATGTCAGTGGTGGGCAGGCCACATCCTCATCATCCTTGAGCTCTTTATCGTCGTCGTCATCAGTGCAATTGGCTCAACAACCGATTATGGTGGCACGCCAATCACCTGCACGGCGGAGATGCGAAGGTAGCACCGTTAATGTACGTATGACAAAACGCGAGAAAAAAATCATAATCACTGCATCGCAGCTATTCGTATAGTTTGGAGATGAACCAGCCTCGGGCTGAAAATCTCCCTAATAAAGCTAATAATAATAATAATTCGTATAGTTGGCCTTTGTAAAACAAAATCTAGGAAAATCTGGGCTCAGCTTTTGGTTTTTCTAAGCACTAAAACGCTTGGATACTAGCGATTCAACGCAGGTTTATTAAATTTGTCCTGTGGAAACTCGATTACCCACATAGGGCAGATATGCGTAAAACAAGTAACACAGGCTATACGTCAGCTGCTGTAGGGCACATGAAAATATCCGACGGATTTGCGTTACCCTGCAGCACACGCAGCTGGAATGCATTTCTAAGTTGGTGGTATGTGCAGAGTAGCATGGGTTGTTCTTCTGCAAAATATTAAAATAGTTGAAATATTTTAAATGGCTTCGTATGGCCAACAAAATGCTGTTCAATTGATGCTTCTCTGTGGAATACGAAGGTGATAGAGTGACAATTTGTATGTGATGGTTCATGGCTGCAATTAGGCCCGTTTAAGTTCATGTTCATTGACTACACAGCGCAACATTTTTTTGTCTCAAGAGCAAACTTATGTGTCACGTCACAATTTTGAGCTATACCTCAATTTATAGGGCAAAATATGCGATTTTTGGCTTTTTAGACTGCAAGTTATGAAGTATGGAAATATTTTTTTAAGCAATCAAAAAGAAGAAGAAGAAGCAGAAGAAAAAGAAGAAGAAGAATGACAAAAAGAAGAGTGAGAAGAAGAAGACGCAACCTGCATGTCGATTAGAACAAAAAAAAAAAAAACTATCAAAAAATGAATGCAATTGTTACGATGTGCAAATGGATGTGAATAACTGAATGAATGGTAGCTTTATGAAGTATCAAATAAATGGAAATAAAATAAAAAGGGTATTAAGCCAAAATACTCAAATATTGACAATTCAATGCGCTCACAATTCAACATTTCAATTTAACACTCAGAAACACACCCCACCGGGAAGGCTGTGTATACAGTATGCATGTTATGTCGAATCACTTTTCTCTTTGATGCTTCCATGACTGGCTGCTGATGATGCCCCAAGGGCCAAAAGTCAGGATATGAACGTTTTCATCAGTAATTCCACTCCCCCACCGGATACCTACAACCAACACTTCTCATCCAGCCTGATGGCTTCACACGAGGATGCTTTTTAATACAACCGTTCTAAGTGATGACATCGGACCTTGTGCTGCTATAGCCAGGTCCAGGTCGTCAGTACCTACACCTACAGTAGCCGGCCGGCCGCAGTTAGTGCGCTCGGTATTCCACCCGAATAGCGTATAGCATAAGTAGCAATAGTAATGAAGGTTGCGCTCTGATCCGGAGGAAATAAACGTGGAATGCTAATTTATATCCGTTCTTTCTGTTGTTTCTTTTTCATTTCATTCCCAGCAAATTGCAATTCCGAGCGTTGAGCAGCACTACAGCAGCGAAGACCCAACCGGAACCAACCAAGCTCATCCGGTACGGCAACCACATCAGCACCAGCATCAGCATCAGCAGCAACAACAACAGAATCTTCCCTGGTTGTACCGGGTGATTTTAATTGAAAAGGGACTCACAATTTGCGCTGGCACGTTAATCCATCCGAGCGTGTTGCTAACCACTGCAGTTTGCGTGATAAAGTAAGTGTTATTGGACATTCTTCTCTAAAATTGGGCAATCTTTTCTGAAAGACCGAGGTTCGTTTGGGGACTGAACAGTTAGACTAACTGTTTTGAGAGGAGGAACTTTTACGTGGATTGACATAAGTTCGTTCGTACCGGAGTTGCCTGTGGATACGGTAGGCCACTGAAGTTAAAAAGTAACTACTACTCAGATGAAAGTCATACATCGTGAAACAGCAGGACACAGTCGAACATAAAGTGGAGTAGACGGGGCAAAATGAGCAAAGTTTCGAAAACTTACGGAAACGGCAAGTTATGTTGAGTTATGGAAATGACCGAGATTGTCCTGATTGTTTTGGAATTTAAGCTCGGAACTTTGATACCTTGATGGCTACAGCGTA
Organism: Aedes albopictus; assembly: GCF_035046485.1. Classification (NCBI taxonomy): domain Eukaryota; kingdom Metazoa; phylum Arthropoda; class Insecta; order Diptera; family Culicidae; genus Aedes; species Aedes albopictus. The sequence continues at coordinate 300,098,081 of NC_085138.1, forward strand.
GTTTCTCTCAAATATGTGACAAGTAATGTATTACCATGTATTACCTACCTTGATGCCTTGTTGACTACAAAGTAACTTTGCTCCAACAGAGCGTATTGCAGAACACCATCTTCGTCGGTCTTGAGCGATGTTCCTCCAGTTACCCGAACGTGTAGGGATCGCTTCGTGACCGTAGAGGGCAACCGGAAGAATCAGCGTCATATGTAGAGTGAATTTCATTTGCATTTGCAAGCTGTGAAAATCGGGAGGCTACGGTGGGCGGGACACGCCACCAGGATGTCAGATCGCAATCCGGTAAAAATGGTTCTTGAGGAAAATCCGAGCGAGCGAGATGGATCGATCTAGTGGAGGACGATCTGCGGAACCTTTACAGAGTGCGTGACTGGAGACGCACAGCCATGGACCAAGTCGAATGGAGACAAAAGCTATCTCCACTGCCCAACGATCGATGCCGATGAGATCAATATTGTTCGCGAAGTCCAGCGACCACATGTCGGTTGACCCCACCTCCCCCATACACACCTGTGCCCGAGCATAGACGAACTTTTAAATTGAAACCTATTGCTTATAAACCACTTCGCCACCGGCTTTGTTCAGATGAGTTCGCCAAAAATTCCGAATACAGTAAAACACTCGTTTGCAATTGCGTGCGGTCACACACAGCAAAAGGCGATACATCTGTGTTCTGTTTGCGAAAACTTTTCACCTGACAGCTTCGAGGAGGAATGGAGTAGAGAGATAGCAACATTACCAAATTTGGGAAGGATTCACCCATTCGCAAACGTGCAAACGATCCCATCGCCGCCGGTAGTAGTGCACCATATGAATGCATTAATTTAAATTTCAAAATAAATGAGACTTTCGGTTATTCCCTCGAGGTGCAGAAAGGTGCAAATGGGCAAAAGATCGTTACCAGTCGGAGCGGTCGGAGAAAAATGGATTCCACTGCACTTGCGGTGTGGGGTTTTAGGGGAAGAAAAGCCATTATTAGTTTCCGGTTCGTAACTTTTTCCCCAACGGATCCCGAAGCTGTGAGTTTTAAATTTCCATCCCAACAGCAACGCTGAAAGAGCTGGCATATAACAAAGGGTCCATTATACGTGCATTTATGGAATACCGCAAAGTCACATAGACTCCTGACAGCAATAATTGCCGGGGAAGGGCCCAAAACAATGCAATCAAATCTTCCGGTCCCTGGAATGTACTCTCCTCGAGTAGACTGCAGGACTACCTTTGTCACTGGAGTCCTGGTCGTTCGTCCCAGAGTCAAACATATGTGGGTGGTGTGTCTTTTTGGCCGGACGGTGATGGTCGTCGGGAAATTTGCTCAAAACGAGTCAGTTCCGCTGTTTTATCGCTTTCTGTCCACTCACTGTTCATACCATAGATAGGGCAGCTAACTAGGGCGAGGAATCAAAAATTTAACTTGTCTCATCGTTTTTTTTTGTTTTGTTTGGAAAGGGAGTTCACCTTTTGTCAGCAGGTTCTTTCGATGTTTTAATTATTTGACTGTGCTTGCTTGCTGAGCACTAGGTGGTTCTTGTTGTTCTTGATGGTAAGAGCAAAAGATACGTTTAATTGCGATAACCTATTCTAAGAAAGGTCAGAGATACAAACTTCCACATATTTGTTCCACTTCACGTTATGCTCGTAAAATAAGAGATATAAAATTTTTGTAATATTGTTTTCTCTCATGATTACACATTGAAATCTGACTTAAAATATTTAGCTCCGCTTGTTAATTTTTATTTTCTGTATTAGCTTATGGGCTTGCATCTGCTGCGATAAAGCTGGTTTGCAGGTTTCGCCTCGACCATCTTCATTTTTCTCTATTTGTAAATATCGGCTTTTGGTAATTTTGACGATGGGGCTCAGCGTTAGAGATCCAGTTGCGAGGCTGTCATGCATGAACTACATTGCAAGCATCTGTTGAAGAAGAACAGCAGCCATTTAGTTTTAGCCACATCAGGTTTAATTGACGTGCAGCATTTCTTTTGTTTTTATATTATTCTTTTTACGAGAGTTTTCAGGTTCCTCGACATACAGATCCAGTAAAGGTGGCTCCGGAGAGGATCTTGACATGTATTCAGAGGGTGATCGGGGATCGCATGCCTTAATCCTCACCGAAGCTACCTTACTAAGTAATGAGGATCATACCAAGGATCATACACCCTAATCCTCACCGGAGCTACGATATTAGGTCGGGAAGATATTAGGTACCAGTATGGTAAGAACTGACAAGAAACTGGTTCGGAGGCCATCACACGTGGGCCCTTTGTACCAAACCTCCAAAGAAAAACATCATCATTTACCCGAAAACTTATTCAGAGAAGCTGCATTGGATGTTAGCTTACCAAAACCATAGCATATATAGAAATTATTTTCTTAATTGATGCTGTGAATAATTTATGTACCTGCATTGAGGAAACAAAAATAAATATAGATGCACCTGAAACACAAATTTTTCATACCTGTTTTGAATGTGATTTTCACTGGTTATACAGGAAAACGCTTGCGACGACCTATGGAATGGTGTGCCATACCTGTCTACAGGATTGATCACGTTAGTGTAGGGTTAGATTTCAAAAGTCGATCCACTAAAGGTGGCTCCGGGGAGGATTGAGACGTATGACCAAGGAATGTTCGCGATTCACATGTCCTAATCCTCACCGGAGCCACCTTACTAAGAGATGATGGTGCCCGTGTAGCTGCCGGCTTAGATTAGCACTACGGACCACCTGTTCCGGGGGTAAAAGTCCATCAAACAGGTAACCCCAATCCAAGGTGTCAGGCTATTTTTCAATTTTGGAATATGTGTTCTGGTAATTCAAGGAATTATAGTATTTAGTCCTTACTACTGATGTTTTGGAGACTTCCAGTTTTTGAATAAAACTTTACCAACTTTACTTTGCATATAGTTAAAAACCTCACCATCTGAGGCTAAACTCAATGCAAAGGAAATCAAATTGGGTTAGGGATCCATGTATGTACTAACTCTCCGAAGACTGGAAAGTGCTAGTACGCAAGGAACATACTAGAATCCTTATTACTGAACACATGTCCCATTATTGGAATGATATTGCTGCTAATGTTAAAACCCGGGTCCTAAACCTGGGGAGAATTTAGCAGTAAAACAAGGGTGATGCTTGGTTTCCGATGCATGGCCAATATCAGTACTCTTGTTTTGTTTTCTAACAAAACAAAACAAAACAAAACATAAACTGTATCAAAATTGATACTCTATTGCCCCTCAATGCCAATTGAGTAATGCGACATGCACTACACTAAGGATACGGGTAATGTCACAATAGATCTAAAAACTGGTCGCAGTGATAAACCCGAACAGGAATAAAAAAAGAGATGATGGACACAAGCCGTGATCCTCCTCAGAGCCACCTTTCGGTATTACTTCGGGTAAAGGGGTTTAAACATATCAGTCAGCTACCCCATTCCAGTTGTCTATCTGTCTGCTGCTAAGCCATGATCGGGCTGAATTTGGGTTTGATGGAAGTATACCTTGGTTTTGTTCTACCATCTGGACAAGCTCAGCAAGTATGTCCACTTGGTCTTGTTGGAGCTCTCCTTCTCCCGTTGCTACTCTATCCAGAGGTTTTTGCAGTATTTCTATAGGAGGTTTTTATTTTCGACAGGAGTTCCATAGATGACTCTGCCATAGACATTCTTGACATTGCTCTCATAGTTACTAGCAGTATTCGTTCCAATGTTTTTTTTCCTTGTTTTTTTTTTCTACAAAATTTTTCTGAATTGCTTCCACCCGATATGTCAATCAGGGGTTCTCCCAGGATTTCTTCCAAATATTGTCGCGGTAAAGAATACTTTGTACATCTTACAAGATTTTCCCAGATATTCTGCCGAAATTTGCTAGAGATTATTACAAAAAAAAATCTCCCATTTTTTATCAGAATACCTCCCAGGACATTTTCCAGTGAATTTCTTGGGATTTCTCTAGGTCTAGGAGATCTTTGCAGAATTTGAACCTGAGCTCCTTCCGAGGTTTCTTTCAGTCCTGGGGTTGCTTCCAGAGTTCATCCCAGTTTTTTTCATGATTTTTTAAATTTTTATTTTTGTGTATTTAAACTATAGCTAATTCTACACTCTTTCATGAATTTTCTCGAAATGCCCTAGAGTTTTTCTAGGAATTTATTCAGTGGGTTATGCTGGATTGCTCGAAAGGTTCCTCCTAGTCTTCTTGAAAAGTTCCATCCATGGTTTCTGAATGAATTCTTCTTATGAATTCCTTCTGCGATTTCTTCCAGAGATTTTTTAAGATATTTTCCGAATTTCCTTCCAGTATTTCTTCGAAAGTTCATCTCGGGATGACTCCAGCATGATCTTTCAAGGTTTTTTTTTTTAAATTTTATCTCTTGATTTACTTTCATACTCTGTACATGATTTACCAGAGCTCCTTCCGGGTTCTGCCAAAGGTTTTTCCAAAATTTATTTTAGAGTTTTTCGTGGGATAGGTTTCAATGTTACTCACAAAATTTCTTCAATATTACCTCATCGGATTATTTAGAGTTTCCTCGGGGTATGTTTCCAGATTTACTTCTGGAAACTGGGATATCTCTCGATGTTCCTCCCGGGATCTCTTCCAAAAGTTTTTCCGGTATTGCTCCCCAGATTTCTCTATGAGGTTCTTGTCTGAATATTTACCGGAAATCCTCCAGCGAGTTACTCACCAGGTTTCACTACGCTTTCTTTCAAGATTTCTCAAGAAACTTGGTGCTTTAATTCATCTCGACAATAGTTAATGGAAATCCCTGCGTGATGAGCCAACCTATGGTGAAATTCACGAATGTAAAAATATTAAAGAAAAATGGAAATTCCTCTTACTCCGGGAGATATTCTATATGGAGTTTCGTGGTAAACCATGAAAGGAACTTCGAACGAAATCTCGAAAGGGAATAGCTAGAGATATTCTGGGAGATACTAATGGAGAAATCTGACGATGACCTCCGATATATCCCGGAAAGAGTCCTGACAGCAGTTAAGAGCAAGCCTCTGAGAATAATCACAGAAAATACTCCGTAAGAAATACCAGAGTCGACTCTGAGAGAGTTACCGATAGATATTCTGGAAGAAATACAGGGTGTTACTACATTAGAAATATCAGAAGAAACTCCTGTAGAAATTCCCAGAAATCCCTGGAAAAAAAATCCGAGAACCACTGCTGGGAGAAATAGGCAGAATCTCCCAATCTTCTAGATAAATCCTGGAAGAAGTCTCGGAAAGAAGTCCAAAAAACATTAACAAATTTAAGAAGGAATCCAGGGGGAAGAGAGAGAGAGACTCCTGAGAGACTTCTAGAGGAACCGTGAGGAACACTGATAGACATTTTGGAAAATATGTACCCCGAAAACCTTGAAGAGGAATCTAGGGAAAAACTCCGAAAAAAATCGTCTTGCAGAAGTATTGTGTAGAAGTTAAAAAAACTTACATGGGAAACCTCTGGGAAATATCCCGAGAGATACTCATTTAGTAATCCCTGACAAAACTCTGAGCGAACTGCCGCGAAAAAATCTCTTGAAGAAATCTCAGGAAGAACTTCTGGGGGAAATCCTGCAATAAATTCTAGGAGAAATTGCGGGAAAATCTTTCTGAGAACTCCTGCAGCAACCTCGGGATATACTTTGAAGAAATACACCAAGAAGAACTCTGACAAAACTTTCGGAACTCCCGAAACAAGTGTCGATTGAATCTCAGGAGATGATGGGCCTGCTCTAGAAATCCCGAGAATAACTTAGGAAGAAATGCTGTTAACATCTGCTGGGAGAAACTTCTGGAGAAAACCAACCAGAGAGAAGCTCGGGAAGAAATCCCGGGAGATGCTCATGGAGTAACTTTCGCGAGGAATCCAAGGGAATCCCGGAAGCTACTGCTGGAGAATTCCCTAGAGCATCTTCTTGGCTTTTTCGGAAGGTCCTCTTGTACAAATATGGGGAGAAACACCAGCAGAAATCTCGAAAAATTGAAAAAAAAAATGCTTCGTGAAAATCCAAGCCGGGACTCATATGGAAGTATTGGGATGACGTCCGGAAGAAATTTTACGAGAACTTCTGGGAAATGTCCCGGGAGGAAATCCTGAGGAAAACCCGCGTTAGGCTCTTAAAAAAACTCTCGGAGCATCTCGCAGTAGTTTCTGGAATACAAAATCTCAAGAGAAATCCCGAATTACCTCAAACAGAAGCCTTGGGAAAACCCCGAGAAAATACCTACAGGAATTCCTGTGGAAGTAATAGGAAGAAGGCCCAAAGTTATCACATAAGAACCTCTGGGCAATATTCCAGGAGGAACTCGGAGACAAACCGCTTAAAATACTCTGGGTATAAATCTCAAGGAAGAACAACAATGGGACTTGGGGAGGGTTTTAAATACGTTCTGTGGCAAGTTCTAGAGGTTTCAGAAGGTTTCGAAGGGGTTATCTATGGGTCTAACATAGGCGTTTCAAAGGGCATTTGAGGAGGCTCAGGAAATTCCAGGTAGTTCTATGGGGTTTTAAACAGTTTCAGCGGGCATTAAGGACGTTCCAGGGGATTTCCAATGGATGCAAGATGGGTTTTAGGGACGTTGCAGGCGATTCATAGGCGTTTTCAGTGACATGTCAGGGTGTTTCAGGCGATTTAAAGAACCTTCCAGGGGAGTTTCAGGGATCGTTCAGGACGTGACAGGGGGTCTTATATGGTTTCAAGCATTAAAAGGGGGATTAAAGAGGTGTTCTGGAGCGTTTCAGGTGAAGATTTAACTATATAACATCTTCAAAAGCACAAATCTGAAAAACCAAATGCACTGAATCCATGATCGATTGGTTATGGTTAACCCTCCGGTTGTAACCAACCGATTAACTTTTCGGCGCAAATCGTTTGATTTTCCAGATTTGTGCTCCCTAGTATTCGAGGTGTCTCAGAGGGTTTTAGCGGGTCTAAGGGGCGTTCAGGTGTTTTTCGGGGATCACAAAGGCTTACAGAGAGCTTTTTTCTGAAGGTACCAGATACGAGAATTGTAGAATAAAAGAAGCACAAAATAAACGATAATATAGGCACAGAGTTGTCGTAACTTGTACAGAAAATACCGACGTAATTTTGAAAATGTTTGTTTCTTAGGTAGTTATTTGATGCTGTAAAAACGTTTCTCCAACTATTTCCAACTATATTCTGTTGTTCTTAACCCGCTGTGGTAACAAGCTATAGGCTCTCTTTCGCTTTATGCGTTTGAACCCGTTGTGGTACGCTTATGCGTTAGTATCCTCTTCCAGGGTACTTTTTCTATTTCCCTACCTGTCCTTATCCCCATCCCTATCCTTATTTCTTTCCTTTTCCCTCAGGTAGATGATGAAATAGGCTATTATTTTGGCGATGGCACAAATGTCCCAAATGGAGGATAACGTGCTTATGGAGCCGGCCTTCTGATACCTGATAATATAGAACAACTAGCTTTTTCACATGCTCGTATAAAACCAAGATATACATGAATAAACCTTTAGCGCATGTTGATTGTTACTTGGGATGTATATTTATTAGTTATGTAAAAGTAAAAATAAAAACTCTTTCGTGATCCTATTTTTACCTTTACCGGCTTCTATTTCCAGAAGAGATGTTTCGGAATATATACAAAATTAATCTGTGGGAAAACTGGGAATTGAACTCGGACCTCCTGATTTATAGTCAATCACACTAGCACCTACACCACACACAATTGTGTACGTATCCTCGAAAACAAGAGCATCACGTGTTGCGTCTGAATAGTCAAGAACATAGGTTGAGCTACACCTGTATCAAGGATGAAGAAGCGATGTGGACTTCACACGAAAACTCACTTGGATCAGCTGTTAAAAAATAATTGATTAAAGGTTGAACAACAGATGAATAAAACTACTTGTTGTTGTATGATTCAAAGCTGGTTACACAGCTGAATAATATTCAATTCAACTTGATATTCAGCAATCTATGTACTGCTGATTAAAGAGGTTGAACAAGCCATACTTCAGACCAATGTTCAGCTGTCATTGTGTTCAGCCACTGACATCATTAACCAGCCAATGTTCAGCTAACACTCTCACTGTTCAGCATTCATTGTTACTTGGGTTGTTACAAAATTGAAGCAAAATCTGTTCGGTACTTTTCAATTCGAGAATAAATAATGATCAGGAATCTAAAATCAAAACTGTTAGATCTTTTTTAACAGTGATGCAAGGTTTATCAATTCGTAGAACTAAATAAATAAATTAATTAATAAGTAAATAAATAAATTAATAATTAAACAAATAAATTAATGAATAAATACATAAATTAATAAGGATATAAAAAACGTAAATAAATTAATAAGGTACTCCTGAAAAAAAAACTGTAAACGCGCGGTGATCGTTCTTCACATTATTCTGTTCAAGTTAAAACAAACCTATGTCGAATTAGGTGGATTGTTACATCAAATGCTGATTGCGATATTGTCATTATTGTTTTTTTTATTCTTCAATCACTTAACCTAATTTACAGCTCTTTTGTCCACTAGGGTACTGCGTGAGCGATTCCAATTGGAAGCTGTACTTACAATTTGTACAGCGCCTAAATGTATTCTATTCTAATTCTACTATATCCAACTGGTTGGCACGAGGAGCTGATGTGGGGCTGTTGCTTGTTCCTGTTTCCAGTCCGATTGGGGGTCCATTATGAGTCGCCGTTCGCCGATGTCCAAGTATCCGGGTCCATTTGAGCCATTGGCTCAGAAGAGGGCCAGTGTCAGCTACTGTCAGGGGGAAAGAGCAACTGACGAATGTGCCGGGGCTGGAATCGAACCCATGATCATCTGCTTATGAAGCAAACGTGTAGCCACTACGCCACGTGCCCCGGCTTCATTATTGTTGTACGGTTGAACTTTGATTCAGTGCTCCTTAGAGGTGTTTTGAGGGGTTTCTCGGGTATCTCAGAGAGTTCTATGGTATCTCAGGAAGTTTCAGTAGCGTTTCAGGGAATACAATTTTCATGGAGCGCTAGGAAACAATTCTTCGGGTGTTTCTGAGCGTTTCAGCGACGTTTAAGTGGTCCTTAAGGAGTTTTCATGCGGATTATCAAGTGGTTCAAGGGATTTCTAAAAGTCTCAAGGAGTATCAAGCACATTTCGTGGAATTTAGTTGGTTTTTATGTAGATTTTTGACCGTTACTGGGGGGTTTGAATGTCGTTTCAGTGAGTTTTAGTAGGTTTTATAGGACATTTTATGAGCATTTCATGAGGTCTTAGAGAGATTTAGAAGGTTTTCTGGTTAGACCCATGTGAATTCCTTTTAAGCGCCCTATAAATCCCATGAAGCGCTCTAAAAACGTTTTAATTCCGCTAGAACGAAAAGCCTCGGTAATGCCATGCATTCTCGCTGTACCTCTTTGAAACACCCTTAAAACTCTCTGAGAGCCTCCTGGAATTCACCTGAAACGCACATAAAACTTATTGAAACTTCTTAAAGGCTTTGCAATTCCTTCATGCGCTCCTGACACTCCTGGAAACCTCCTTGAGGCCATTTCAAGCCCCTCGGAGCAAAACCGTGTTCTCGTGAACTAAATTACCTAATTGAAAACACTGACCTAATTTAAGTACATTATGAGTTTCTGCACCCCTAGAGCACCGGATTTAGAGAGGTTCCAGTGCACTACTTATTTATAGTAGAATCGATTGCCGTAGTCTCCTCATTCTAAGCTCTGGACTTAGGAAACATAAAACTCTCTTCAAAACTTGGTACAACGAGGAAGCTCTTCAGTTTTAGAGCCTCTCAACTTTTACCAAAACAAAAACAATCATTCATTCTTCTCGGCCAAACCTGCATAAGTCAAACACCGGTAACAATCTTCCGGCTTTTGCTCCACCACTCACTCACCATAACCCGTAGAACGAGGAAGTGTTGTGTATGCACAGCTCTCGAAAAGCGGAGCCAATTTAGGAGTGCAACTAATGAAAAGCAAAGTAGGAGTGAATGATGTGAAATGGGCCCACTAAGGCTTGAATATTTCATAAGAATAATTTGATAACAAATGTTTTCCAGGCCATACATACGCTGCCTTTCTACGCATAATTGTCCCATGTTATATGGGATTCCCATACAACATGGGACAATCGGGCGTAGAACGGCAGTACATAAAATGACAAATGATGGTTAAAGCTCGTGACTATTACGTCGAGGACCTGGGATTGAATCCCACTCCCGACATACTTACAAAAATGTGAGTTTTTCCTTCGAAAGGGAAGTAAGTAAAGTCGTGGGTCTCAATAATGCAGCAAGAAACAACAAATCTAGTATTTTATCCTTTAGAAAATTTTGAATACATATTTTCCATATGAAAAAAAAAAAACTCGCAACAAAATAAAAAGTATAGCAGAATAGATTCGAACCAAGAATCTTCAGATTCTTGTTATACATCTGTTCAGAAAAAAATGAAGCAGAAGTATTTGAGTTGCAAATTTATTGAATAGTAGGTTCTATAATCACTGTAGCTTGTTTGAACAGATCCGGTTTCAAAATGGGAGCTGATCTTCCCTTTAAGTCCAGGTAACACAAAACGATATGCTCTGGGCCATCTTCTCCAGTGTTCCAACGCAAAGCCAATTCAGCTCGCGGCTCTAGGATATTTCAACTCTAGTCCCATTATCTTTTCGGTGCTCTTCTGCCCTAATGCCGAACGGACCCATAGCCCTCCACCATACCACCACCACAACCGTGGAAGGGAACGGCGACGATGGTGCACCGTTGAGGATAACACTTTTTTCCCCGCCATCAGCAGCAGCAACCGAAAGGAGGCGAAAATAGGAAACCGGGGTAAAAAGGAAAACAATTTCGTATGCAATTTTGCACTACGATTTACAGGTTGAGTAAAAGTAAATATAATTTTGGAGAGCTGAGCGAATCGTTGGTGTTTTTTGTTCGTTTGTTTTGTGTGAAGAGCTGCTGCAGTTGAGAGTTCTGCGTATTTGGCTGTGAGTTTTTTTGTTGAATATTTCGTAGGTAGTTGGATTTGGATTTGCGAATTCGTACTCGGTTCTAAAGGGCTGTTCAAACTTTTTTAATTATATCCGCTGGGGAAGACGATAAATTCTAGCTACCCGTGAGCAATAATTGGATTACTTTTTGATGTTAGGAAGTTGGTTCATTTGCACTGACCGTGACCATCAGGAAAATATGGAGATTTCGTTGACCTTGCAGCTCTGGAGTTGAAAAAAAAGTTGAACTGAGAATCCTTTTATTCAGTGCTTCAAATGAAACATTGTACCTCATTTCACCAGTATCGCATTTGTTACCAGTGCTATCCATCCCCAAAGGCAGTCAACACAAATCATATTTATTTTAATCAATCATCTCAGAGAACATCTTCGTTTGTTGGCATTCTCCTCCTCCCCGATGTCATGCTTTATGACTGAAGAAAGCCAGTCGTGGTTTTGTATCCATGCTCTTTCGGCTCCGACAAGGTCTAACTTATCTTCATTCATGTTTCTATTTATCCTTTCTGATTTCAACATTAATGCAAAAACGAAGCCTGAAATGTACCGACGTTCATTTTCTATGGAGAGTTTCACTTCAAGCACAAATGGATACAAATATTTGTTGCCTGCAAATTCTGTAACTAGGCAAGTCAAGCGTCTTTGTGTTGAATCTGTGGATGCTGTGAATGTAGCTTTCGTTTCGTTACAAAGAAGCAAATCCTGCTCTCTTTTGCTTAACAATGATAAAGTCGTGCTCCATTAGGAGAACTGGAGAATGTGCGAGGCATCCTGCCTTGGGTAGCGCCTCTCTGTCTGCATGTTTTTCTTGGTTGGCGTTTTTGCTGTACATAATTATCGATATCAGGGTAACGATTGGTGGTTTGGTAGCGTAACACACAGTCAGTGCTGTCATGGTAAAATCCAAGCTTGTTTGGTTACTCATGGTTTCCAATTTTCAGAGTCCCCAATACTGGTACGCTATCATGGAAATGACTTCAGTATTGCACGTTATGCACATTATTTAGAAGGTTTTTGCTAATACGGACGATATTAAAACAAAAATGAATAAAATCCACCTTGTGAAACTTATTTCTCTCAAATTGAACTTAGTTTTCCGTCAAAGATTGCTTCAGAAATTCGTGCATGTATTTCTACATCAATTTCCGAAGGCGTTCGTTAAGGGATTCTAATATAACATCTTATAGATTTTTCCAGGAATTCTTCTAGAAATTTCTCGAGATGCTCTTGCTGGAAATCCTCTAGGGGTTTTCCAAGGAATTCCTACAGGTCGTGTCGTTCCAGTAGAAATTTTTTGATAGTTACTTGCAGAATAGGCCGTCCCTTATTTTGCAAAATTTAGAAATGTTATAAGTTTGTTAGTGGAAAATGATCGTTTTAGCTAAAAAATGATCGTGTCAAAATTTGAAGTCCGTATCTCAAGGCTAAGTGGTCCCTCAAGAGGCCTGAAGTTGTCAAAAATTGTATGGGTCCAAAAAAACATGAAATTTTTTTCGACAAAACAAATACGCTATTCCACTAAACCCGGTGATTTTAGGACCCTAAAGGGCCAAAAATGTGTTTAGATTTGCGATATCTCTACTCGTTTCCAAGATATTGACAAAAAACAACTGAAAAATCAGCATTTTTGACAATTTTTTGTAGATTCCGAAGGAAACTTATCCTATTTTGTTCAATAACTCAAAAACGAGTTGAGATATCGCAAATCTAAGCACATTTTTGGCCCTTCAGGGTCCTAAAATCACCGGTTTTAGTGGAATAGCGTATTTTTTTTGACGAAAAAAATTTCATGTTTTTTTGGTCTCATACAATTTTTGACAACTTTAGGCCCCTTGAGGGACCACTTAGCCTTGAGATACGAACTTCAAATTTTGACACGATCATTTCTTAGCTAAAACGATCGTTTTCCACTAACGAACTTTTAACATTTCCAATTTTTGCAAAATAAGGGACGGCCTATTGCAGAATTACATTTAGAAATTGTAGCAGGAATTCATTCCTTCAGAGATTACTGCTTATTCCTTTGCATATTCCTAAAGAGGTTCTTTCAGGTATTTCTCCATATATTCTCCTGAAATACTATCAAGATATACTCAAGAGATTTCTTAGGAAATTCCTCCACACATTATTTCTTTGCATTTTTCTAGACCAGTGGTGCTCAGGCTGGAGGATACCGCGGGCCAAATTTGCAATTTGAGATCGACCTGCGGGCCGCATAAAACATTGATGCACAAAAACAACAACAAGGACAATTCTAAAGCATATTTATTAAAAATCTGAACTGTTCAATTTAGATTCATAAGTTTGGTTGAGAAAAACGTTCGAGCTTCAAATTGAAATTCAAACAAACAATTGAGAAGTTGCCCCTAGAATTGCCTTGATGTCACTTCAAGAACTTGTCAAGCAGCTTTTATAAGAATTTCTTTTGAATCGCTCCAAAAAGGTTTGCTGGATTTTATCCTGAAATTTCTTGTGGAGTTGCTCCAGATGGTTTTCGAGAAATTTCTTTAAGTTTCTTTTAGTTTTTGTAGAATTCTCTTGGAACACCTCCAAGAACTCCTCTTAGATTTGCCTTTGGAACTGCCCTGAAGTTACTTCAGGAATTCCTCATTAATCGTTTCGAAGAATGTCTCCTAGAATAGCTTCCGGATTTTTCCGAAAATTTTCCAGGAGTTTCTTGAAGATTTTAGTAAATTGATTTTCCTCAGGCGTTCTAGGCATCTTTTGTGTCTTGATGCAGTTGGTCATGGAATCTTGTTTGTAGTTACTCCTGAAAATTCTCTTTTTGTTGCTCGAGAATTTTTTTTTTCTAAAATTGTTTAAGAAATTTCTGTTAGAGGAGCGGACCTGATGTGATGGTTAGAACACTTGACTATCACGCCGAGGATCTGGGATCGAATCCCACTCCCGACAAACTCGCAAAATGTGAGTTCTTCCTTCGGAAGGGAAGTAAAGCGTGGGTCCCGAGATGAACTAACCTAGGGCTAAAAATCTCGTTAATACAGATAAAAAAAAATCTGTTAGAGTGGCACCAGTACATTTTTCTAGGAGATGCTCCTATAATTCCCATTCGCCACAACTTTCCCATTGAGTATCTTCAGGTTTATTTTCTCCAGGATGATTTGAGTTTCTCCATATGTTTCGTTTAGAGTTGCTTATAAATTTTCTCCAATAATGTTTCCTGGAGTTTCTTTAAAATATATCCAAAAGTTTCTCCAAAAGGGCACACTTGACGCTTTATAAATCTCTCCTGAGATTTTTTTTCTCTAAGTTCGTTCAGGAGTTTCGCTTGGACAATTCAAATTGGATTCGTAAGTTTTGTTTCGAAAAATGTGTGAGTCTTATAATAGAAATTTAAACAAACAGTGAAAATTAAGGACTGTTCAATTTATAAAACGGACAACTTTATAAGGCTACAAAAAGAAGACGCATAGTTCAAATTTAACCACGCTTGCTTCGTTTTTCAGAACATCATCTCTCATTATAGTAATCATTTTTAAATCGAATAAAAATAGTTTTATTTTATAGAAAATCAGCCAGATGTTAAATGAGGTGAATTTTTCGATTGCTGAAAATTTAAAATATATATAAAATTACTGTTCACGTATGGTATATCTTTTTTAATACCAGAAAAGTATGTTCCATGCTGCAGCAGCATGAGTTATAAACATTCTGGCAAAATTTAAACTCAATTGGAAAATTAAGTGTTGAGATATTAAAGTCACAAGTTAGATTCGATTTTTTGAATAAAATTCAATTGTGAAGCAAAAAGGTCATGAAAATATTAAATAATCAATTTTTTTATGCATCCAGTCGAAAGTGGAAATAATGTGGTTTTAAATGCAGAAAAACGCTTCTTAATATCATTGCTGGTTTGGTTACTGTGCGCCATTACAGATACAGTAATCAAAACAGTTTCGTTGTTTGATGGTTCTTCCAAATAACAATGCTACCTAATGCAAATTTTGCATAACAATGATGTTGGAAATAAAAACTTTGCATCCGATTGATATTAAATAAGATGTACAATAACATAGGACCAACTTTGTTGGAAATATATAATAACAAGATTCGCTAGAGTCGAAAATCTGCATCAATGGAGCAAAAAGTATGACATTTTTTAATATGACCATCTTTATGGATTAAATTTTTGATGAAAAATGCAATTAAAAGTTATTTTTTCTTCTGTATCATTCAGAGAGCAATATTCTACTACTCTGGACAAATTTTTAGCCGAATCCGTGATGTTATTGCAACACAGGACTTAAATGAACATTTTTTAATAATTTCTATGAAAACAAGGCAACTCACTATATCAAGCTGGAGCCTGCTTGGTGCATTATTACTGATCAACTATTGAGCTTTACCTTTAGTAGAATAGTGTAAGCTTCCAATCCATTAAAAACTTCATGAAAATGTGCATGTTAAGTATGTGGAAAGTTATGTCGAATTTTAAGAAATGGGGTTTTATTGATGTTTTACGAAAACCGCTTCAGTTACACAATAAAGATCATTTTGCTTAATGTTATATTTTTCCTACATTCGAGAATAGCTATAGAAAGTTACGCAAAAAATTGATAATGATTTTATTGAAAAATAAAAAAGATATCGCACAAGCAAGTTGTCCGTTTTATAAATTGAACAGTCCTTAAACAATATTGGCAACCAAGTTGAGATTTGTTGAGAATTTTGTCAAAAACTTCGTGTTTTGTGTTCTTCGGAAAGGCGAAATGTGAAATATTTGCTCAGCGTTGCATTGACTGCGCTTAAAAACTGAAATTAATTTTTAAATGATTCAAGATTACTTTTTTTAACAAACTTTCATTTGATTCGTACCACTTATAAATCACTATAAGCTGGCTTCGTGACTTAGCTGAAATGCGGAAATATTTTGGAGTTGCGATTTCGAATCCTACCAAAACGGATTGTTCTTTTTGTTTATTTATCATTTAATTTGTGTTCAACACTGTGAAAATTGATCAGTATTTTTGTTTGTTTGATTTCTTAATAAATTTAATGAGTTAAAAGCGTTCAAAAATTTCGATTGGTCTTAAAGTACTCCGCGGGCCGCATCTTAAGGCTTGGAGGGCCGCATGCGGCCCGCGGGCCGCAGGATGAGCACCACTGCTCCAGAAGATTTTCGAGAAATTTCTTGAAGTTTCTTTTAGTTTTTCTAGAATTCTCTTGGAACACTTCCAAGAACTCTTCTTAGATTTGCCTTTGTAACTGCCCTGAAGCTACTTCCGGAATTCCTCATTATTCGTTTCCAAGAATTTCTCCTAGAATAGCTTCCGTATTTTTTTTTTCGAAAAATTTCCAGGAGTTTCTTGAAGATTTTAGTAAATTCTTTCCATAAGTCTTCTAAAGTTGGTGAAATACTTCATCAATAACTTTCTTCAGAAAATTAGATTTTCAACAATTGTTTCCGGAAATTTCTTCAAAATTATCTTCTAAAGTTGCTGCATAAGTTGCTTCAAATTTATTGTTCAATCTTTCCTCAGGCATCTTTTGTGTCTTGATGAAGTTGGTCCTGGAATCTTGTTTGTAGCTACTCCTGAAAATTCTGTTTCTGTTGCTCGAGGAATTTATTCTAAAGTTGTTTAAGAAATTTCTGTTAGAGTGGCACCAGAACATTTTTCTAGGAGATGTTCCTATAATTTCCATGCAGTATCGCCACAACTTTCTCATTGAGTTTCTTCAGGTTTATTTCCTCCAGGATGATTTGAGTTTCTCCATATATTTCACTTAGAGTTGCTTAAAATTTTTCTCCAAAAATGTATCCAAAAGTTTCTACAAAAGGGCACAGGAGACGCTTCATGAATCTCGCCTGAGATTTCGTTCCGGATTTTCACTTGGACAATTCAAATTGGATTTGTAAGTTTTGTTTCGAAAAGTGTGTGAGTCTTATAATAGAAATTAAAACAAACAGTGAAAATTAAATAATATTGGCAACCAAGTTGAGAATTTTGTCCAAAACTTCATGCTTTGTGTTTTTATGTTCTTCGGAAAGGCGAAAAGTGAAAAATTTACTCAGCGTTGCATTGACTGCGCTTATAAACTGCAACTAATTTTTAAATGATTCAAGGTTACATTTTTAACAAACTTTCATTTGATTCGTACCACTCTTACATAACTATAAGCTACCTTCGTGGCATAGCTGAAATGCCGAAATATTTCGGAGTTGCTATTTCGAATCATACCAGAACGGATTGTTCTTTTTGTTTATTTATCATTTAATTTGTGTTCAACACTGTGAAAATTGATCAGCAATTTTTTGTTTGTTTGATTTCTTAATAAATTTAACGAGTTATTTCAAATAATCGTCCAAAAATTTCGATTCGTCTTAAAGTACTCCGCGGGCCGCATCTTAAGGCTTGAAGGGCCGCAGGATGAGCACCACTGATCCAAACTATTCTGAAGTTGAGATATTTGGTTTTAATTTAGAATGGTCTTTAAACAGAGGTACACAAATATCAGAATTTACCAATTTGAGTCATACATGCAATACAAGCCATGGGAAAAAATCCAGAGTGTCAAGGATATCTGAGGTCACCTATGATATTATGTGTTTAAGGCCTTTACTCGTAACAAAGCATCATGCACATCCAAAACTTAGTATTGTGTACTTTAGTAGACATAAATGATTAGTTTAATTATATATCATATAACTTAGAGATCATATTAACTATTTTGAAGCTGAGATTACTATTTACTATCTATAAATGTGCATGAATATCATAATTTATCCCATTTGATTCATACGAGTAATGCAAGTCGTGGGAAACGGAATTACCGTCAAGTTATATAGCCGTTGCTTTGTTACGAGTGTAGATCTTGAGGCCTTAACTCTAAAAATTATACGTGATACTGAAGGAAGATATCGCTGACGTACTGGAAATTCATCTCCAACGACTTGTATTACATGTACAAACTGAATGGGATGAATTCTGATATTCGTGTACTGTTAATGATGAGTTATTACAAATGTAAACCGAATATCTCAGCTTCAGAATGGTTTGGACGATCTGGAACAACTCTAAGTTATATTATATACAGATTGTTCGAGCGCAAGACCGCATCAAGGAACCCCCCGTTTATGCGTCACCCATGAGAGATCCAAAGAAACTAGACGGTAGTATGTACAACCAATCTTTAGTGTAAATTCTCGTCTGCAATGGTTAGAAGGAGTCAACTTATTCTGTGAAACCAATCCAAAATATTAAATTGTTAGTATGTAATAAATGTAGTTTGTTTTAAATAAGTGTGTGTCTAATAAAAGAAATGTGTAATAGGAAACTCTAATGGATTGTGATTATCTGCGCGTGCGAGGAAATCAAGATACTGAATGTCTCAGACGAACCTAGAGCATTGCGTACTACCTCCTAATACAGTCCACTCAGAAAGGAAATGAAGGGACCAGCTCTCAAACACGGATAAACCAATAATTTATGTCTACTAAAATACACTGTACTAAGTTTCGGGTGTGCACAATGCTTTGTTACGAGTGTAGATCTAGAGGCCTTAAACACATAATATTATAGGTGACCCCAGATATCCTTGACGCTCTGGAAAACTTTCTTCGATGTATTGCATGTATGACTCAAATGGGTAAAATCTGATACAAACCATACATCTCAACTTCAGAATAATTTCGATGATTCAGGATGCCCCTAGGATATATATACAAGCATCATATGATTCAAATGATATTCTTAGATTACCAAAGTATAGTACAAAGTTTGAAATGTAACCGGTGCATTGTTACGAGTGTAGACATAAAGGCCTTAACTCCAGAATGATTTGGATGGTCTAAGCAATCGTCATTGATGTGTAGTCAATATCGCATACTCTCTAAGAAATACTAAAATAATCAACGGAGATATTTGTAAAGAAATGTCTAGTCTAAATTCTGTAAACATTTCTGAAGTTATTTTTGAAGGAATCACTTAGAAATTCGTGAAGAAATCTCATCAGTTATTCCTGAGGGAATACCAGAGGAAACTTCTTGGAAAACGCTTGGTGAAACTCCCAGAGAATGCAATAGTAAACTTTAAAAGAGTGCCTGCAGCAGCTTATCAAGCCAAACATTCTCAAATTAGGCATAAGAGCAGTTTATTCATCTGTTGTACCGTCTACCCCCGTTGGTTTGAACGACACCTCATGCAAACCAACGGGGTTCATTTTTAGTTTGCACTTCTAGCAACCCTGTGGGCGATGGAAAAACACACTGCTGGCAGCCTTATTTGTTGTTTTGTTTTGATTCTGCGTTCCGTTTCACCCCGTTCCATTATCAGAATGACGTTTGATCCATTTTTAATTTGAACGATATGCAGATTAGAGGGGGTCAAATTAAAAAGTGTTCAGATAAGATGCGGTCAAACCAACGGGGGTAGACGGTATGACAATAATGTTTGCTAAGTCTTTCTAGAATCTCTAAAAGTAATGATGCAAGAATGCCGAAAGCGATTCTGGCTGAATTTTCTGGATTAATGTTGGAGATATTCCTGCGGATGCTTTTAATGGAATTCGCGTAATTTATTTATTGATTTTTTTTTATATCTTTATTAAAGAGACTTTCAACCCTTGGCTGGTTCGTCTCTAATTTATTTTATAAATCCCTGGGAGGTTATCTCAATGAGTCTTTTAAGAGTTGTATCAAGGAATCCGCGATAGATTTTTGTTTAGGAAGATTCGGAAGATGTTCTAAAGAAATCCTTTCTGAAATTTCCCAAGGAATTCAGCACTTTTGATTATCATAAAGAAACCACCGGAAGACTTTTCTGAAAGTATCTCACGAAAGATTTCGGAAAAGTCCATGAAACGATTTCCGAGAAAACTGTAGAAATTTTTGTAGTAATTAATTGATGCTTTTATAAAATATACCCTGGGGAACTTTTCTGAAAGATTTTCTAAAGGAATCTTAGTTTGTTTAGTTTTTAGTTTCTGCATGAATCTTTTGGGAACTTCAATGAAATTTATGAATGATGCTGTGGATTTTCCATAGAAATCGCTGGAATAATTCTTGTGCGAATTTTCAGAGAAGTATCAGAAGAAGTCTCTGGCAGAATTTCTTAAAGATTCCGTGGAAGTCCTTTTAATGGAATCACTGAAGTTATGCTTGAGGAAATCTCCGAATATTTTTTTTTAAATCAATGCAGGATTTTTATTTTATTTTCATGAATGGTTTTCAAAATAAATCTTTCGAAGATTTTTTGAAAGAACTGCTGAAGAATTTCAGATATAAGATTTTTTAAAACAAAAGCTTCAGACGTTTTTAAAGGAATATCTAAAGGAATTTCCGAGGAATAATTCCGAATGATTCCTTGATAGATTTTTTAAATATTTTTTATTCTTCAAACACTTAACCTAATTTATAGCTCTATTGTCTACTAGGGCACTGCGTGAGCGATTCCAATTAGAAGCTGTACTTACACTTTGTACAGCGCCTAAATGTATCATATTCTTATTCTACTATATCGAACTGGTTGCCGTTGCGCTGCTTTCACTTTCTACCCTATCTGTTGTTCCTTTTTCCAGTTCGATTGCAGTCCATGCAGAAGAGGGTCAGTGTCAACTGCACTCTGGGGGAAAAAGAAACTGACGAAAGTGCTTGGGTTTGGATCGAACCCATGATCATCTGCTTATGAAGCAAACGTGTGACCAATTGTGCCACGGGCCCCGGCTTTTAAAAATATAACGTAAAGTAACTCCTTGGGAAATACTTAAAGAAATTTTCGAAACAAGGATATGTTTCCTTCATTCCGAAAGCCATTCTCCACGAGTGTCTTCTGTGTCAGGTTCCTATAGAATCCATATTGAAGTTTCTTCGGGATTTTTTTTATTCTTAATCACTTAACCTAATTTACAGCTCTTTTGTCCACTTGGGCACTACGTGAGCGATTACAATTGACAGCTGCACTTACACTTTGTACAACGCTTAAATGTATTCTATTCTATTCTTCTATATCGAACTGGTTGCCTTCGTGCTTCTTTCACTATTCTACTCTATTCATGGTAGAATGAAGAGCACGAGGATGTGGATGAGTGGTTGTTGTTCTTTTTCCAGTACGATTGGGGGTCCATTATGAGTTGCAGTTCGCCGATGTCAAGGTATCCGGGTCCGTTTGAGCTGTATGCTCAGAAGAGGGTCAGTGTCAGCCGCTCTCGGGGGGAAAAGCAACTGACGAAAAATTGCAAGTGCCGGGGCTGGAAATCAAACCCATGACCATTCGCATATGAAGCGAACGTGTGACCAACTACGCCACGGGCCCCGGCACTTCGGGAATTTGATGAGAAGTTTTCAAGAGTTTTTTACCTCTGGGATTTTCTCGGGGTTCCTTATTGTATCAACCCAGATGTTCCTTTTCAATTCCTTCTGGAGTTTCTTCAACGATTGTCTGGAATTCATCCTGGAATTAGAATTTATTAAGATAATAATGAGGTTCAAACCATCCTCAGGAAATCATCAAAGAGTTACTATTCGTACGGCAATTCTTCCAAGATCGTTTTTTGACATCTTTACAGAAATTCCTCCAGAAATTCTTCCAGGAGTTTCTGTAAACGTTTTTCTTTGATTTCTTCCGGGATCTCAGAGTTTCTTCTGGTATTTTTTTAAAGAAATCCTTCTGGATCTCATCCTAAAATTTCTTCACGAGTTCGATGCAGGGTTCCTGCAGGATTTGTTTTGTGAATACTTCCTAGAGATTTTGTACTATGTCTTAAAAGTTTACTGAGTTTCCTACCGAGTTGCTTTCAGGAGTTCCTTCTGCAAGCCCTTCAGAAGTTCCTTTTGGGAGCTCTTCTGGTGTCCCTTATGAACATTTTCCAGGAATTATTTCTAAGAATACTACAGAAGTTTCTTCTGAAAATACTCAAGATATTCCTTATGGGAATCGTTTAGAAGTTTCTTCTTGGAATTCTGCTGAAGTTCTTTCACGAAATCCTGCAAGAGTTCCTGGTGAGTTATTTTCAAAATTGATGGGATTCCGAAAAAAATCTGTTCTAAAAATCCCTAACTTCTTCTGAAAATCCTTCAGAAGTTCAGAAGATCTTGAAATCTACAATGTCATTCATAGATACTTTGTATAGGGATATTCCAGCTAAACTACTTTGGAGTTCAGAACGTCAGGTCTACTGTTACGTAGCCATATCTGTTATACTGAGTAACGTTGCATAATCAACCGCAGATATTGGACCAATCTGAAGTCTATTTGATATTACTATAAACCTTTGGGACATTCAGGGTCGTCCAAACTGTTCCTCAAGGCAGTCCTTCAATTCTGCAAGAATAACTGTATGTATTTACGTCAGGCTTACACTCGTAACAGTAGCCATATCTGCTATAATGAGTAACGTTGCATTTTTAAGCAAACTACCAAATTAGTTCAAGGAACAATAAGCGTTGTTATATATTTTTAGGATATTATGGGCCATCCTTACTGTTATGGAGCTTAATTGATAAAGACAACCACGGTAACATGAGGTGATTTTCGTTTTAGATAGTAACGTTACACAACCAAATAGGATCCATTAACCTCTTACCTCGCAAGGGTCTCTTCATGATAGTTTTGTGATAATTAAGGTCATCCAATCGTCCATGGAGTACAGAACTTTATTTCTACACTAGCAATGCTAGCCCGCTAGACTGAATAATGATACATAAAGAACCATATTTACTAATATTCTTTAAAGATTAGTAGGTATTGTTCTATACCTCTGAAACATTTAAGGTTGTTCAACTTTTAGGAAACTGATTTTTTGAAATCTGTTTTCGTTGTAGTCATTAGCTGTGCTATAAAAAGTTACGTTACCTAGTCTAACCCACCCAGATCTGTGAACTTCTGTGAAACTCAGAGCAATTCCAAAATACCTTTAAGAGATTTCAGGATAACTAAACTCACCACCGGCGGATCACCAATCGATCAACTATTCAGCACAAACCGTTATTTGACTCTTCAGGACAGTCGGTTTCCACGGTAGGGCGATGGAAGTGCGAGTGAAAAATCCGGGATCAGAATCGCGCTACAATATTCGTTGGTCAGTCGGTTTTCTCGGTAGAGCCATGCAAGCGCGAGTGTGGAATGCGGAATCAGATTAGCTTGAGAATTTTCGAATGGCAGACAATTTTCAGGTAAGAGTGATGGGGGTGCGAGTGAAAAACCCGGGATCAGAATCGCGCTACAATATTCGTTGGTCAGTCGGTTTTCTCGGTAGGGCGATGGAAGTGCGAGTGAAAAATCCGGGTTCAGAATCGCGCTACAATAATCGTAGATCAGTCGGTTTCCACGGTAGGGCGATGGAAACGCGAGCACGAAATCCGGGATCAGTGGTCATCGTGATCAAATAAATCATAATCGTGATGAAGACCGCGACGTGTATTTCCATATAACTAGTGGATCATATCACCTAACAGAGGTGGCTCCTAGATCCACACCTTACCCTACCCTACTAACCACCATTCCTTCCCGTGACAACTGTGGGGATGCTGTGGATTCCACGGTTTCTAGTAGCAACGGTTGTCGAACTAACATTCCTTCCCTTTCCTGATGACCGTAAGGACGTGGCCAGCGCCGTTATTGACTTTAAATAGCTGAACTCTCGAATTGTGCACATTGAGAATGGTTAGCTAGTCTCAAGCTTTCACATTCATTGGCTCTCTGTGCAACTTCGATTGTTCTGGTCAATCACGGAGTAGCAACTACGATGTGTACGGTTATCTTTGCTTTGCTTTGCTTGCTTTTTGTGAATTACTAGAGGTTCCTTATTGGATTTGCTCAGATGTTCCTTTTCAATTTCTTCATCAGTACCGTCGGGGATTTGCAGGAATTTCTGTTGGAATTGGGTTTCATTACGAAAATAATGGGGTTTAAACCATCATCCTCAGGAAACCGGAAATCATCCAAGAATTGCTGTTGAGATTCGCCATTCTTCTCCGAAATTTTCGCAAGATTTCCTCCTATTCTTCATAGTTTCGTATGGGAATTCTTCCAAGGTTATTTTCTGTCATCCTTCCAGAAATTCCTCCAGGAGCTCCTTCTAGGGTTCTCCTCGAATTTCTTTAAATCTTTTTCTTGAATTTCATCGGGAGTTCTTCCGGGATCTCAAGAAGTTATAGAGTTTTTTTTCTGGTATTTTTTAGGAAATCCTACTGGATCTCACCCTAAACTTTCTTCACAGGTTCTATGTAGGATTCCTGCAGGATTTTGTGCGCTGAAACATAGGTTTTGAATACTTCCTAGAGATTTTGTATTATGTCTACTAAGTTGCTTTTGCGAATCTTCCAGGAGTTCCTTCTACAAGCCCTCCAGAATTTCTATTTGGGAGCTTATATTAATTTTCCAGGAGTCAGGGTTCCTGATTTCCACTTTTTATCTTCTTCCACATTCGAATACAGTCAGCAGCGAACGGTTGTCGCTTTAGTTTGTGTGTTTGCTTGTCAGCGACGACAACAAACTCCGGTGAACGGTGGGATGCCACACTTGAAATTTAAACATTCGTCCACATTCGCATCGCAAGCGATCGAGCGGTGATGCGATTCGTGAATGATATTACGCATACGAATTTTTGAAGTTTTCAAAAAATGTTTATTATTTTCTTTGCTAATCTAGCATTTCAACAACAATACACTAAAAATGTATGCATTACATGCAGAAATTCTCTTCTAGTTATGATAATAGCCGCTTCGATCGCTCACCAGCATTCGTCACCATACGCCATTCATTCATTCGCTTGCGATCCAAACTGCGACGATCGGCAACGAATATCCATGTCAACCAACTTGCGCTTCGCTTCCCACTGGTGATGGGGTTGCGTGTTTGATCACGACAATCCGTTTGCTGCATCTTTCTCGATTCGCTTCAGCAAAGAGGAGTGAATATGAATGGAGTGAGGCGAATATACCGATCCTTGCAGGAGTTATTCCTGGGTATACTACAGAAGTTTCTTCTGAAAATACTCAAGAATTTCCTTGTGGGTATTCTTAAGAAATTGCTTGTGGGAACCCTTTAGAAGTTCCTTCTAGGAATTCTGCTGGCGTTCTTTCACAAAATCCTGCAAGAGTTCCTAGTGAGTTATTTTCAAAATTGATGGGAGTCCGTATGAAATCTTTTCTGGGAATCCTTAACTTCTTCTGAAAATTCTTCAGAAGTTCAGAAGCTCTTGAAAGCTACAATGTCATTCATAGACACTATAGGAATGTTCCTGGTGAGCCAAACTACTTGGAGTTCAGAACTTCAGGTATACACTCGTAACGGTAGCCATATCTGTTACACTGAGTAACGTTGCATAATCAATCGCGGATACTGGACCAATCTGAAGTTTACTTGATATTATTATAAACCTGTGATATTATTATAAACCTATTATCCAGAACCTTAAACTGTCGTCCAACCTGTTCTTCAATGAAGTCCTTCAAATCTGCAAGAATAGCTGTATGTGTTTTCGCCATAAAAATGGCATTGCATAATCTGCTGGGATCCGTGAAGCTTTTGAAATCTCAAATGTCATTTAGAGACACTTAAGTAATATTCCAGATAGGTCAAACTACCATGGAGTTCTGAACATTAGGTTTACACTCGTAACAGTAGCCATATCTGCTCTAACGAGAAACGTTGCATATTCAAATGAACTACCAATCAAGTTCAAGGAACTATAAGCGTGGTAATATATTTTTTGGAATATTATGGGCCATCCTTACTGTTATGGAGCTTAATTGATAAAGACAACCACGGTAACATGAGGTGATTTTAGTTTTAGATCAGTGGTCCTCAAGCTTAGTGTCTATGCGGGCCAAAATTGAATTCTGCAGTGAGACTGCGGGCCGCAAAGTATTTAAAAATTCAATTTGGACAAATATAAAAAAATCATCGATCTTGAAATGGGCCATTTATCTGAAGGAGAATTTTCGGTATGATTAATTTCAACGAAAAGATTATACATTACGGTTTTGTTCAAAGTATTCGCTCGCTACATTTTTTTATTTTTTTTTTCATTCTTGAATTTTAATTAATGATAATTCTTAATGATTCTCTTGCCACAAAATTTAGTCAGTAGGTACTGTATATGATGTTAACAAGATCAAGCAGCAATAAAAAAGGATATTGCCTTTGTTTATTTCAAGATAATTTTTTGTTAATTTATCCTCATTTTGATGTTTTGAACACCAAATTTAGGCTAAATTTAAAAAATATATATATTTTGATTTAGCAATTCAGCCTTTGATGTTTTGTGGGAAATGCCGAATATAGTCAAATGTGGGATGAAACAATCAATAAGCAACAGTATAAAAATAAACACGACACTATTGAAATAAAGAAAAACTATTGAAAAAAATATATATTTTCAATTATTGGAAAAAAATGTTTTGATTATTGAACGCAGCAATTTATCATTGAGAATGATATAACCCAAGTAACACATATGTTATATAAAAGTTACGACAGCGCAAGTTTTGGTTGTATAGATGTTTATTTTACGTTATTTCAACACAATGTTAGAATTACGTAAAATAAACTTCTATACAACCAAAACTTGCGCTGTTGTAACTCTATTATAACATGTGTGTTGCTTGAGAATGAGCTGCCGAATTATAGGCGCTTTCAATATTTTTAAGAGAGCTCCCGGTTGGTATGAAGATAATTGATTATTTAGAAGAGCGTAAAACTACCACAGTATTGTAGTAGTTTAAAAGCACTCTTAGAGTTCCCATGCAAAAGTCTGCGAATTAAACGTACGTCCATGTTTTTTTTTCCGAATTAGTAAACTTGTTTACAAATTCACACCAAACATTTGAAGGATCAATAATTTTTCGTGGCAAAAATGTAGTGAATTCCAGAGTTATTGAAGAAATAACGATACTAATTCAGAAAATCCTTGTAGAGTAAAATAACTCTGCAAGGTGATTATATTTTCTTATAAGTCAAAAAGTATTGAAAAAATCCTTTTTCAAAAGTTATTCATTCTTTCTGCGGGCCACTTTTTTATATATTCCAAAATCAGTTCTCGGGCCGCACCAAACTTTCTCGAGGGCCGCATGCGGCCCGCGGGCCGCAGTTTGGTGACCACTGTTTTAGATACACAACGTTACACAACCAAATAGGATCCCTTAACCTCTTACCTCGCAAGGGTCTCTTCATGATAGTTTTGTGCTAATTAAGGTCATCCAATCGTCCATGGAGTACCCAACTTTATATCTACACTAGCAATGCTAGCCTGCTACACTGAATAATGGTACACAAAGAGCCATATTTGCTAATATTCTTCTAAGACTAATAGCTAAATCGACCATTTTCAACCCTCCCTCCCCCCTATGTCACACTTTTTGTATGGGATCTCTAAATTTTTTGTATAGGTCGTCACACTTTTCTGAACCCCCCTCCCCCCTCAAAGCGTGACGTAATTTATGGACTTTCCCTTATTTGGCTTTTCAGATTTGTCTTCTTGAAAATTCGAGATGTGGCTTCGT
This sequence comes from Aedes albopictus, assembly GCF_035046485.1. Classification (NCBI taxonomy): domain Eukaryota; kingdom Metazoa; phylum Arthropoda; class Insecta; order Diptera; family Culicidae; genus Aedes; species Aedes albopictus. The sequence continues at coordinate 300,125,538 of NC_085138.1, forward strand.
CATGCCTTTGATTTAACACTTGTATCACAATTCTTTCTCGCTACATAGAGTAATTCTACATATTTTAAGGGAAGGTAAGGGAATAGGGTCGACATAATCGCATAAGAGTACCACATCGGGTTCAAAAACGCATAAAGCGTAAAGTAAGTCTATTTGCCACAACGGATTCAGAACAACAGAACATCCTGAAGATTCAGGCTTCTTAGGTCAGTTTCACTTAGTCAAGTGTTTACCGAGTACTCGGAAACGCAGTTGCGTAAAAACTGGGTAGTTACATATTTATTTATTTATTTATTTATTTATTTATTCATAATAATTCTTGTGACGTAAGACTTCGTCTTTTTTTGTTGCCACAAAATGATTTCATATGGAATATTACATAATTCATTTCTTAATGGTACACTACTTTAACTTGTTCCTGAAGGTTCCGTTTATACACTATCTAATTCATGTTGCAGAATGTGGAGAGAAGATTCCGCTTGAATCCAATAAGAGAAGTACACAATTTAATACTGATGGGTAACGCATTCCAATGTACAATGCTTCTCACAAAAAACGATTGGCCATAATACACAGAGTTATGATGAGGAATACTATAATTCATAGTGCGCGGTAATTGCATTCGAGTTATTTTAGAGAATAAATAGCTTGGAGTCTCAGAACTTATTATCCTATAAAAGTTTAGACATAATCTATATTCAAAGAATCTCCAAAATGAACAACCAAGTAATGTTTTATGCAAATGTGTAACTCTTGAAAATCTTGAGAGGTTATAAACATAACGTACACATCTATTCAGAGCTAATCTCAATCTGTTCATTATAGCCAAGGACGCATTACTGTAAATAAAATCACAGAAAATAAAATGAGGTAATATAAGCGTTTTGAAAAGTTTAATCTTAGTTTGGATATCGAGATGCCTAGTTGTTAGATTCAATTGTTTTAAGGCGTAATATATTTTTCTACATTGTTGGTTTACCTGCGGATACATATCAAATAATTCAAAGTTCCACAGTCGGATTCTCAGCTAAGATATACAAATGAAGCAGCCTGTTGAGGCTTGTGATGGACAAAATCATAAGTAGGAAACCCACATTGAGTTATCTCAATTGCGTTTCTGCTACGAGATTCCTCAAAACTCATGCCAAGACTCCAAAACTCATGCCAAGACTCCCGCATGGGGGCATCCACAAACACTCAATTTCCTAATCGCTGCTTGACGTAATGCCGAGAAGAAATGTTGGTACTTGAGCATGCGGCTTCCAATATGGAATCGAAAGCGTGTTCAAAAGTATCATGGAAATCCGAGAAAACACCCAAACAAAATTGTTTTTGGCATGTTTGCTAGAAAAACATCATGGGTGTGATGCTCGACAAAGCGTTCTAATCATTTCAGAAGAAAGAGGTCAAATTGATAGGTTTGATCTTCATACGAAGACATTATCCACTTACGGAATAAACTTGACAGTATAATCCCACCAAGATTCGGGAATAGCAAGGCTGCAAACAAGTAGTTTTATCAAAACATTTTGAGGCTCAAGGCATGACACGCAAGATTGTCATTTCAATTTTACTGAAAGTAGCAAACATCGGGTCAAACGCAAAATGCGGAACCATATAGGTGTTAATTAAAACATTACATCTACATAGAAATCCTCCCTACGAAAGTAAGGTTCTTGAACCAAAGCTGTTCTTTCATGCTGAAGATTGATCTGAGCTGTCATAACCATAGCCATTACCCAAACTAGGCACGATTAAACTCTTACAATCACAACAAATGAAAAAAGAGCAGCGATAACAACCAATTCGGTATCGATTAGAGAACGTCCGAGAAGAACATACACAGAGGACACTGTGAAGAACGCATAATGCGAAGAGCCATATAAGTTATAATTAAAGCTAATAAACAACATACTAATAATCCCACCCTTATTGAGCCTCGCAGTTGAGGCTTAAGAAGGATAGCAGATTATCTCGGAGAAACACAAGGTCAACTGCACCATTGCTCCGGTTAGCGCAGTAAGGGCAAAATACTGTGGAGGACGCCCTAGTACTCCACAGGCTCCGTTTGTAGTTAGGTTTTTATTAGACCCCCCTAACCATTCATTCCTTGGCACGGTAAGCATAAAGCCGCATAACACCATGAATTAGGGGTCACCTGTTTAGTGGACTCTTACCACTGGATCAGGCGTTCCGTAGTGTTATTCTTAGCCAATTGAGACAACCGCTACCGACACTACACAGCTATCTAGACTGATCGGGAAAAGAAGTTAACATTGATGGTCGACTTCCAAACGAGCCCAAACAGCCAACAGATCTGATACTGTATTTTGATATATTACAAATTGTTGCTTTGTATAATGAATGTAGTTACCGTTTATTATTATTATCTTTATTAACGAGATTTTCAGCCCAGGGTAGTTACCGTTACACCCGTAGACTTTAGGATCTAAACTCAAGAACAGGTTGGATGACCTAGGGTATCTATAAAAAATATTCTACATCATATTCTACCCTTTTTATACTGTTTAGCACCATAACTACCGAAATATGTAGAAAAAAAAACTATAAAATAACGCTTGGGAAAAATCCGGTTTCAAGGGGGTAAGGAACCGTTAAGCAAGCAAATCTGATGTAGGATAATTTTCCAATTGTTGCACAGCTAAAAACTCGTTTATTGTTGCACACTCCATGTTATTCTTACGGGGTGTGCAATAATTGGCGAATTTTTGGCCGAGCAACAATTGGAAAATTACCCTAAAGTTCTTATAATTCACTAGTTAAAGGTACCCAGCTAGTCCAAGGCTCTTTACCGCAATAAGACATTCCCAGATGCAATGAGTCTGTAATCCGTTTCGACGAAGTCCACTGTGTCTTCTACAGGATGATACTTCCTTTAAGTAAAGCGAAAGCAATCTTCCGCTTAATTTCTGTTAATTATTTAGTGGGGGAGAGTCATAAAGCATTGTGCAGTTAGAATCCGGACGCAGATAATCACTTATATCTCAGAGGTGGAATAACAAACAGAAAAGGTGAAGCCCTCAAAACAAAGATAATTTACTGTAGTTTCATGGAAAAATATCATTAAAATCATTTAATTTAATTTTTAATACATTTTCTATTTTTTTCCGTCATAACTTCCTTAAAAATCTGCACAATGGTAGTAAATTTTAACATCAACCTCTTCGGCGTATTTGTTTAACAATCAGGTCATCTCTGTAGTGCCCTGAGACCCTCTACCAGTCTGATTAGAATTCCAAAGAAACTTTGCCAAATATTTATCTTCTTGCGAAATTAAGGGCTATTCACTGAAATTCCAAAGAAGCGAAATTTGAGTGTTTTTTCGTTAATAAACACTATCCAACAGCGATGACACCACTACACATCTCAGGCTGTCGTGATAGCTCACCAAATTAGTTCAAACCTCTACAGATCCCTTATGTGCATTTTTGAAAAGCAGCACGCGATTCTTGAGGTTATCATCTTTGTACACATTTGGTGTCAAAATCGTGATGTGAAAAAAGATGTCCAGAGATCGAATTTCCTGGCAAATATTGGAATTTCAAGCAGATTTATCCATGATTATAAGCTTCAATCTTCCTTGGACACTTCCTCATGGCATGGTTAACAACATCTGAGCACATCACACATGATGGTTTTGGAGACATTAACGTTTTTCGCGACTGTCGTACCTGACCACGCTTAATTTTCAGTGTGTTTGTGCAAGATTTTTTTCCTTCACTTGTTTTCAATCTCAAATAACTTTTCACTCGTAGCAAAAAAAATCGATGAAATTTTCACCACCAATAGAGGACTTGTTTATGATCAGACTGCTGTAAAAAAATATGATTATGATCATTGAGAGTGTCACAATAAATTATCCTTTGCGTCCGGATTCTAACTGGACAATGCTTTATTACGAATTCCAATACCGTCCGTCGTCCGCCTTTGCACTGCTGATGCTGAAACGTCTTGTGGAAAAAGTGGCGCCGTCGACATTGTTAGTCTTATATAGAATAAGAGTGGCGTTTGTCTTACTTAGAATGCGTTGGGGAGCAGTGCTATCTGATGAAAGCTTGAATTCATTGATGACTGAGACGCACTGCAGCAGGGTACTCTTCTGATTGTGTATCGTCTTAGGGGCAATCAAGGACCAGCTTAGATTGCTCGCTCAGTCGTCGGTTGCGGTAATATGGTTCGATGCCAACTAGGCAACTAGGGCACTAAACACCAAATGATAATTGGAAAAATAAACCTCTCCACTTTAGTGAATAGGCTTGGCGCTTGGGATTCTTGGATATAGGGGGTTGTTTTATGTTGAACTGGAGAACTTTTACGCGAACCGTCATCCATTCGATTTCTTCTAACTCCTGAGAACAATTATGATAACAATATCCTTCTTTTCCGTTTGTTTTTCTCCGCTAGCAAAAATCCCGACCAGTTAATTGTGCGGCGTCAGTCAACCGCAATCAACCGAATGGCTGCCGGCGATGAACAGTCGCGTGCCATTACGAGGATCGTCATACCGGACCAGTACGCGACAACGTTCGAGCGTTTGGAAAACAATGTTGTAGGTATAGCGCTGGAGGCTTGGTAATGGCTACGAAATTGCTCAATTGGGGGCTATAATTTGATTGATGGGAGAGGGATTTCAGAGCATGATAATACCTTTCAACGAAATTGACTAACACACTGATGGCAGTCAGCACAAGATGTGAGGATTAGATATGTGATTGATTTATTGAGATGAAATCAGGTATGTTGAAGGAACTGCATTAGATTGCTCGTAAGATAGCTTACAGCCAGGAAAATAATTCATTTGCTTTATTCTGACCACCTGTTCTGGTAATAAATAATCATAAATTCGTTCCATTAGGCTCTAAGCCATTACGCAATGAACGTGTGAATATTCAATAATGGTCATCTCGATGGAAACACATCCAAATGAAATATTTATGCTTCTACAAATCCCTCAAACAGGAGCAAAATTTATGCAGCACCACATCTTAACAGATCCATAATGTAAATATTGTAGTAATAATAATCGAAACGTGCAGAAACCAAACGAGTGAATTATTAATCACTCACTCACGCATACACAATACATTGGTCCTTTCAGGCCCTGCTTGTTCTGGAACAGGACAAAGGCAAACAGCAGCCACAGCCCGATGAGGAAGATAACTCGGTGTTCAAACAGACTCTCTTCAGCAACATCAGCAGAACTGCCGGCATAGCCAACCCTATCCCTGTAGTAGATGCTCCGTCCACCACCCAGCAGCAGGCAGCCCTTGGCAATCGAAGAAACAACTCTTCACCACCCCCGGCGCAGTACCCCCCTTCGGAGAGTTCTGCACCTTCTGGTAGCCACCAACCGGAATCGTCTTCGTATATTTGCTTATCATCAATTATAAATCATCCTCCGTCGGCAATGGCCAATATTTGTCAAACTTACTCTTGGAAGAAACTACGGAAAACTGCCAGGTACGTTCCATGGTGTAGTAATAATCAAGTGGGTTTTCATAGAAAATTAGTTATGAGAGCTTTTAGTCGGTTTCGTTTTCTAGGCATGCACACCCGATCAAAAGTTTGTTTTCATCTCCCGAACAATATATTCACCTATATTCATCAAGTTTCAAAATGGATGTCCCATTGGGCTGCAATTTTGAAACTTTGAGCCATTAATCAAAATTTCCAATATGAGCGGGTTAGAAGCAAAGGGGTGTAAGTGACAAAACCTACTTTCAAGTGTGATTTAAACTTTTTTACTAATTTGTCATCTCAAACAAAATGTATGGAGTTACTCCAAACTATTCAATACTTGAATAGTGGAGCAACGTCAAAGAGAACTTCGAGCGCTGCCGTGGGAGTTGAAGAGAACGCCCCAGACTTCGCCATTAAGCACATCCTTTGGAGATTGCTTAATTTTGATTGGACCGTTCTCATTTCTCCCTTTTGCCACCACACAAGACATCCATAGGCCAATATTGGACGAACAACAGTTGTGTAAATCCATTTCATATACTTGGGTTTAAGTCCCCAAGTTGTACAAAGGGTTCGCCGGCATTGCCCAAAGGCCATACAAGCTTTCTTGATTCTGAACTCAACATGAGGTGTCCAGGAAAGCTTGGAATCAAGAATAACTCCAACGTATTTCACCTGTTCAGCAACATTGATTTCAGAATCAAAGAGACGTAAAGGTCGAACACCATTAGAGTAAGGTGAGGCAAAAGTGCGACCATAGTTGAAAACTCATTTTTTTTGATAAAAATAAATGAATATCGTGTGGTGATTCTACCATCCATGGGCTAAAGTTTTGCTGAACAAAGCTAAGCCAAATGTCTTTTCAATTATGAGTAACAAAACTTTTTGTACCCACCACTGGGGCAAAAGTTCGAATCTAGTGTTTGTGGAATTTCGCTAACCGTAGCACACTATTTAGACACTTTGGTAATAGGAATACCTAAAACCAATTAATATTTGATGTTGGAACTGGAATACACTTCAAAGTTCGAACTGGATTTTACCCAAATCAGGGTTAAATGTACTACACCAAAAATTAGTAATTGTCCACCAAATTCAGATAAAACAACATTTTTTTCAACTTTGATCGAATTTTCTCACTAATTCCATCGTTTTTAGAGATAATACATAGGGAATCGCGCCACTTGGGCGGTGACTTCTTTATTCGTCTGTTTTCCACTATAACTCAGTCAAATTTGAATCAATTGACACAACTTTTGGAATGTGGTGAGATAGGTATAGTATCTACCCGTGTACAATATTTCAAGTCAAATGGTTTAAAATTGACTGAGTTATAGTGGAAAACAGACGAATATAGAAGCCACCGCCCAAGTGGCGCGATACCCTATGTATATTTAGCAGAATTTTAGGTTTTTACTTAAAGTTGCCAGGCCACATGACTCGAACTCTTACCCCAAAATTCGAACTTTTGCCCCAATATGTGTAAAATATGATTTCCAAATCTTTTTTGCAAAAAGTTATACATGGTAAAGCATCTTCAAAATATACCTAGTTACGCCCCAAAATAAAATATCGAATTCGATTTTATTACAATTCCAATCCATGTGTTGGAAGGACCATCGTGTATTACAATTTTTTGATCTAAAACCAACATTTTGTCATAACTTTTCGCAATATTGATCCATTTTCATAATTTTTGGAGTGAAAGACTCTTTTTCAAAAAGGCTTCGATCAACCTTGACACCAGAAAGAAATAATTTGAATTGAGCACAAAAACTTCAATAGAAACTCTTGCCCCACTCGAACTTTTGCCCCACTCTACTCTACAGTTTCGCTTTTCCGTGAAAAGAATAATAGATGTTTCGGATTAACCGAAAGGCCATATTGGCGACACCAACCCTCAACTACCTGAAGAGCGTTTTGCATCAGGTCGAAAAGGGTGCTGATGCACATACCGACTAACAATGTTAGGTAGTCGTCGGCAAAGCCAAGAGTAGGAAAACCGCTATTACATATTGAGTTACCTCAAAGCGTATCTGCTACGAGATTCCACAAAAGTGGTGATAAGACTCCCCCTTGGGGGCATCCACTAACACTCAATTTCCTAATCGCCGCTTGACGCAATGACGCGACGATATGTCGGTTTTTGAGCATTTGGTGAATCCAATTGGAAATCATTGGAGATATACCATGACCCCGTGCGGCTTCCAATATGGCATCGAAAGGCACGTTGTCAAAGGCATCCTCGATATCTAAGAAAACACCCAAGCAGGATTACTTTTGAGCGAATGCCTTCTCGATATCGTAAACAACCTTGTGTAAAAGAGTCACAGTGGACTTGCCAGATTGGTAAGCATGTTGGTTCACATGAAGAGGCACATTGGCCAGATGAACATCACGAATGTGATGATCGACAATGCGTTCTAAGCATTTCAGAAGAAAAGATGTCAAACTGATAGGTCTGAAGCTCTTTGCTTCTTCATACGACGCACGACCCACTTTCGGAATAAACTTCACAGTAATATCCCGCCAGGATTTGAAATAATCAAATCCCTTCTGAAGCAAAATAGGATAAATCCCACTTGCCCTAGGTGATTTGAAAGGAGCAAAGCTATTAAGTGCCCATTCAATCGATTCTCAAGTTATGATACTCTGAGCTGAAGCTAAAGAATCATAACTACAAGAAAAGGCATCAGGTTCATCCGAAGATGTAATATCCACACATCCGAGGAATACGTGTAGAATTAACATTTAAGTTAAAATACACGTTAGGGGCTGTTCATAAACCACGTAGACCAAAATTTGGCCATCTCAGACCCCCCTTCCCCCCTCGTAGACTTTCGTCCATACAAAAATTTTGAAATTTGTATGGAGCGTAGACTTTGGCCAGACCCCCCTCCCCCCAAAAAGTCTACGTGGTTTATGAACGGCCCCTTATTACAAAAAAAACATCCGGGGAAGTGTGTACTAAATAAACATTCCAAAACATCCTCATTAGAGGATGATTTGTCACCATTAGGCAAACGAAGTTCGTTCACTTGAAAATCCTTAGATTTTGCTAGGATTTTGTTCAACCGACTGCCTTCACTCAGACTGGACACATTTTTACAAAGGTTTATCCAGCCGAATCGTTCAGCAGACCGACGAGCTTTCTGGCAGGCCTTGCGAGCCGACCTGAAAGCCTCCGATCCAGCCGAACGTCCCCGACCAGAAGTTCCTAACAAGATTATAACAAAATTATTACAACCGTTGTTGGAAATAACACAATTTGATATTATTTTGTTGGAAGGATTCGTATATGTGAATAGCCATAACAAAATTGTAACAAAATTTGTTATTATTTTAAAAACAAAACTATAACAAAACTTGTATCATTTATTCAAACAGATATATAACAGCATTTGTAACATAATGCATATCAAAATAATGGCCTATAACAAAATATCGTAACACATTTATTGCAGTATTTGCTACATTTTCTGTAACAAAATAATTTCAAAATGTGTTAGGTTTTTTATATTGACGCGAAATAGTGTGATCATTTTTGTTATATTGATCACTCGAGTCAAAAGCCATAAAACAAAACTTAGAGCTAAACGTCATGTTTTAACAACACCGTCAAAATCGTCATGTTTTAACAACACCGGAAGAGGGGGGCCGTTACGCTTGCTTTTTTGTATGAAAGTCCTAAATTTTTTGTATGGACCAAAACGTTCGGTTGTACTTTTCCCTCTTCCTTGAGCGACGCGTAATTTGGAGACGGCGTCATATTTGTTTAAAAAAAACTGCAACAGAGTTATCATTTAGTTATAATCTGCAAATTCTTCCCAAACCAGCAGTGCTTTGTAGCGTTTTAAAGAACACACTTTCTTCTGGCGAAGAACCTGTTGACGCAGTATTTTCTAGAATCTAGATGATGTTGGGTTAGTTTTGTGGCACAATTGGTAAGTCTTGTCTGGTATGAAACAAAACAAGTAAACAATGACAACCTTCCTCTTCATCAGATCATTAGCTTTTCTTTCTTCTCTGTTTACCTTAGTTTTGTATTCTTACGCGATAGGTGGTCGGGTAAACAACGTGAAAAAATGTTTGGAACTTTTTATCAGACCGTTTTCAAATTTTAGTAGGATATCAAAGATACAGTAGACGTTCGATAACATGTTTACGTTTCACTTAGCGAACAAAAATCCGATAACTGGAACGCCTGACAGTATCAACAAACCATCAACTGACGTTAAATGAACGTGAACTTCATCCGTCTGTTCATTTGGACTAACTTGGCGCACCATTTTGACATTTCGAGGTGGTTGCAGTTAAACCGCTTGCACTGACCGAACGTCTACTGTAATAACCTTTCTGAAAGTAACCGTTTCCGAGATATTCGGAATTTAACTTCATGAGTCTCTTAATATGTAAGAAGATGCGCTATTTTCATAAGTTATTCGATGCTCCATCAACAACATTGTTATTTCCAACACATTTGTATATCCCAAAAACAATCACTCACTTGATTGGACGAACAGTTCGAAAGTTATAGGAAGATTGTGAACTTCATTTTGTAGAAACAATTGAAGTTTCTAACGTGAAATGATGATAATGGGTTGTTTTTCTCGATAAACTCTAAGGAAGAACAAAGAAATACAACTTTGGAATAAGTGAATTCTCAGTTTGTAAATCAATCATGCGTTTTATTGTTTTAAACAAGCGTCATTTTTGCGTGAACATCCTTATTAACCAGATTCGGATTTCCTTTATACACTGAAAGGCGGGCTTACAGTAATGACAAGCACAAAAATGCTTTTAAATTTACCATGGCAAAACATGATCATTGACCCATCAATGCTTCTTGTGTGTGTTTTGTTTCTTCTCACATCAACCGGTTCGATAACCGAGGGGTAGCGTGCGAGCCTGGGTGATGTCAAGGTTCTTAGTTCGAATCCGGTTGCCAACGGAAACTTTTTTAATTGAAAATAGAGCCCATGGTAAAATTGAAAACATAATTCTGTTGAATTGAAACGAAACCTTAGTCTGCACAAATTTAGTGGCGTTGTGTATTTAAATTGACCCTCAGAATAGTAACTTTCATCGCAAGCCATTGTTCGTTCAGTGTAAAGCTTCATTTGACGATAGTGTTCGCCATCGATTCAATATAAATCGATATCCATCGATATCGAAAATCTCTCACTGGTTGACCGGAATGTTTCAGGCAATTTGGCCGATAAAACAACCCGCAAGACGAATAGAACAATCCTGTCGATAATACCCAAAGTCATCCTATCTAAAACGACGGATATTGCATGTACTGCAATTTGCGACCGGAGGAACAATGTTTCAGTTACATGGATCTACGTTTTGTATGCCTTCCAATACTTTTGAGTAGAATTTTACACAAATGGCGTATCTTTACACGCGAAAACATTAGATTACAATAAATACCAAAACAGTATTGCTGTTCTAATTTCGCCAAAAAGTATACCAAGTAGCGAATGTTATTGAACATGGAGAAAACAAAAGTGGAACTAAATAGGGGGCATCCATTAAGTACGTCACGCTCAGAGGGGGGAGGGGGGGTCCAGGAAAGTGTGACAAGCAATGCATTAGGTATACGAAAATCCCGTACGAAGGGGGGAGGGGGGGTCGAAAATTCCCAAATTTCGCGTGACGTACTAAATGGATGCCCCCATAATTATAACATGGAATTTATTTATTCTACGTATTTTGCTTCGACCTTAGGGAGCCTCTTTTAAGTAGGGGGATTAGGGGCATAATGGACACCCAGGGCGAAATGGACACCCCTGTTTTTGCCGAAACCGTTGACTTTTATGATAAACTTTCAATGCATAAGTGTAAAGCTACATGCCATTGTTCTATATTTCAAAAGCACCATTTGAATTCCTTTAAAATAACCAAAATATCATTGAAATTGAAGGATGTTTTTCATATGGTGGATTTCTTATAATTTCGAAGCAGCTGCAAATAAGGTATCACGAGAGATTGAGTGTGTCCACCATACAAACAAATGAATTGTTAGCTTATCTACATGTATACGTAGATTTAGCTATGGATGAAGTATTATATTTTTGATCAGAACACACTGAAAATAGCAATTTCAATGTTGTAGTCTATTCGGGGCGAAATGAACACTGGCAATTATGAATAGATGTACGCGCATTGCATACTGTTAGGCGTTTTAGAGAGTTTGAAAAAATACAATCCGATTATTTTAGCCTAAAATTTATTTAATTAACTTTGAAGTTATGTAAACTTGTCTAAGATGGAGTATTATATCTGTGGTATTGATCTTCGTAGGCAAATTACTTAACTGGTCGATATTCTCAAAGATACAGCATAAAATGTGCAGGGGTGTCCATTATGCCCCGATGGGTGTCCATTTCGCCCCGTGCCTTTGCTGCCAGCCCCAAAAAACACACGGTTTTCAATTCATTATTTCTTCACAATAATGAAATTTTACCAGCTGTAAATGATTGAAATACGTAGGAAACAAGTTAAAGTTGTAGGTTAGCTGATAATATGTTAAGTTTTTGTCTGTTATACAGGCCTAACATACTCATTCGCTTAGGGTGTCCATTATGCCCCTAATACCCCTACGTCACGATAAAATTGGAAATTTTCAACCCTTCCTGTCTCCTATAAAAGTGTTGATAAAGTTAATGGATGATCCCTTATGTGATAGATTCCATTTCATTGCTTAAAATAAAAAAAAAATGTGGAGTATAACTAAATTATATCTACAGCTGTTACCATATCTGCATGTGATATAATTATGATAGATTAAAACAAAATCACTAACGACAAATCAAGTCTATTATACGTCAACGAGCTCAATGTGACGTCATGCTACCCCGCTCGTGTGCGTCTGACAAACAAGGATTTGAATAAGGAAACTGGAAATACGTAGAACTAGTAAAGCTTCTATCACCGCCCTCTTCAAGTGTTGTGATGGCCTCATTGGCAAAGGCATCAGATTGCTACCAATGGTAGGTGTCTTGGTTCAAATCCCGTACGGATCCGAAAATTTTATAACGTACTGGAAACTATTTTTTTATGTTATCTACTTTTTCTAAAAATAGAACAACACACTTAAAAATATTTACCCAAAAATGAGTATAAAAATTTAGTTTTTACCCTAAAAGGTTGCCAAAAAATTATAACACAGTTTGTTATAATTTTGTTAAATTCTTTCATATTTCATGGAACAAGTGTTGTACTATTTTTGTTATGATCAGAACAAAAGTTATTATATTTTTAATCTTTTCTTGTGGGAACTTTGTTATAATTTTTGTTATTTTAACCCTCGAGTAATCGCGCTGTTGTATTTTGTACAACACGTTGAAAAAAGCTCGCTTTTTGTACTCCGCTTTAGTGTGGTGCTGACACAGGTAGCCAACCGCGCGAGTTACGGAAGGTTAACTACTAACGGTACATGTTTTATAACAACCCTTGTTATAAAAATTTATTGTAACAAAATAACACAGCTTGTTATAATTTTGTAATGTCCATCTAGTCGGGTCGTCTGTTCCAACTCTTTCTACATTGTTTCCTGAGCTTCACCAGATTAGAGTTTCACCAAGGGGTTCCTCTTGTGGTCTTCACATACCGCAGAGGGCAAGCTTCTTCAAAAGGCCGTTGTAGTATCAACGGCATTATCTAAATCACTTGGAGTGTTCATGGATGGTGAGTATCCATGAAATTTGGCTGCTAGCAAATCGGTAAAGAGATCCCAGTTGGTTGAGCGGGGGTTCCTGAAACGCAAAGTTTGCGAAGTAACATTCACATGTTCAAACAAGATGTAGCGATGGTCAGATAAAGATTCTTCATCCGTCACATGCCAATTGGTCAGCTCGTGACTATTTCTGCTAGAGCAAAGCGTTATGTCTAACACTTCCTCTCTAGCAGATACCATGAAGGTTGGGCGGTTGCCTATGTTAAGAAAATCTAAGATCTGTACTATTTAAGTATTCCATTAAACTGGAGTCTCTCAAATTGATGTCTGAGCTGCCCAGATTATATGGTAAGCATTAGCATCACTACCACCAATTAGCGGAATTACGTATTTCCTGTTGAGGTTTCCAACAGATACCTACATCGATTGTGATAGCACATACATCTCTAGTAGTTAGTTCAGAGATGAGTGTAGCAACGATTGCGTTATTGACAAGCACACATGCTCGAGGCATGACACGTGAGTTTGCCATTTCATTTTTACTGAAAGTAGCAAACACCGGATCATGCACCGGATTCAAATCAATTGGTCCAAAATTGACTGAGTTATTGCAGCAAGTGTCCAAACAGTCCTAAACCGTACTTGCTCCGAGTTTTTGGGTTCTCAAAAATACAAAATTCACGCAAACAATATTTTGTACATTTGATATTCATCTTGAACACTACGGGATTCAAAACGTGGCAGTGCGAGTGCTGATATAAATTAAGCACAGAAAAAAAGTCACTGAAGGATTTCCATCGAAATTCACTAACGCAATGGCAATGGACGTCCCCAAGGCCAAGTTGGGAGTCATCTACCGTACCAAATTTAAATTATCTTCCCTCACCATGTCGAGTCGGGAAATTCTCAATCATTGCACTTTCCCGGGAACGACCCTTCCCGGAAGCGGGAATCTGGTCTCTCGCCAGCCGCTGAGTAATGTTTAACTTCGTAACTACCAAACTTTCTATATTTGGTCTTCACGCTGACGGCATTCAATTTTCTTCAGTTGAAGAGACGGACTGGCAGCAAAATTTTTGCTTCCACTTTCTGGTAGAAAGTGGCCTGATGAGGAGTTTCCGTTGAGACAGCAGTAGCAGCAGGGGGTTGGCTATCTTGCTTGCTGCTGCTGCTGCTGCTTTTGCTGCTGTACAGAAAGCTCAAGTCGCCCACGGTGATGGGCTTAACGATAATGATGCCGGGGAATAAGGTGAATTTGCATTTTTATTTCAATTTTGAAATTGTTTTACCTGGCAAAGTTTCCGGTACATCTTATTTTTGGTTCTAATTTGAGGCGGGAACGATTACTTCCAACGGCGGCGTGGCGTATGAGCAAGTGCACGTTATTACCGTCGAACGCCGCCGCTCGCAGCTTCGTCTCTCAGAGTAGTTGAAGGTGGTTAAACTGTTTGCATAATTTTAATGGTGTATGCTGCAAACTTTTCCAATTCTTGAATGGTGCTAAAAATAAAAGTCGTGTATTCAATTAGACTAGACTGGTGATAAGAGTTTGCCTAATGGGCGGTGCACATGCTGCATTTATAGGAACAGTCATTGGGATAGAAATAGAAATTACTTTCGAATTCCAGAAAATGCAGATTCGATCCAAGTAATCCTGGAGAAATAATAATAATAACTTTTGGATAATACATACCTGAAATAAGTTTAGGAGGAATCCCAGGAGTGTTTCCTAGTAGATTCTGTAGAGAAATCCCAGAGAAAAGACCCTTGAAAAATTTCAAGAACGAATTTGTAAAAAAATATTTGAAGGAAGAATTTCTTGGAAAATACATGGAAGGATACAAGAAGGAAATCTTTGGAATTTTTATAAGAATCTCTGAAGGAATTCTTGTAGGAACCGCTGGAGAAATTCCTACAGGAATCTTTGGAGTAATTCTTGCAGTAGTTTCTGACAAAACATGGCGAGTTGTTCTTGTAAAAACTTCCGAAGCCACCCCTCAGGAATTTTATTATATAAATCCTGAAGACAGGTGGAGTTAATGTAGAAATCGCAAGAAGAGTTCCTTAATCTTTCAGGACGCGCGCCATCAAGCAATCGAAACTGCACCGCGCTCGCGTTGTATACGACGAGTGAGTTTTTTTTAGTAGTGTTGTACTTTTTACAACAGCGCGTGTCCTGAAGGGTTAAAGAGTCCCTGAAAGACATATGAAACGCTTTTTTTTTTCTCAAATCCGTGTCGGGTATCTAAGTCACTGCGACCAGTTAACCTTCGAGCAGTCGCGGCTGTGACTACCTGCAGCGACACCGCGTTCACGCTGTATACCACAAGCGTGCATTTTTCATGATGCGTGCTGTCAAGCAGTTGCCCAGCTTTCAAAAGGTAATATCAAGAGATCTTGAAAATTGATTTTAATAACCAAATGAAAGTTCAAAAAATCTGAAAAAAAATATAGTGGCTCAGAAAATGGTGCTCTTTTGTGGTAATTTAAAAAAACAGTTTTTTTATTTTTCACTTCAAACAAAAACCTTTTATAAAAAAGTGTTATTAATTTTTCAAGGTTTTTGCAATAGAAACTTTGACAGAATTTCTGAAGGAAACTCTGCATAAACTTCCAAAAAATTCTTGAAGAAATTCTCAAAAACATGTTTTTATGAAGGTATTCTTGAGAGAATCTGTGGAGGAATTCCTGGAGGATCTTCGATTTTTTTTAAATCCATGTAGAAAATGCAGAATGGAGATCCTAGGTAAAAATGAAGCATTCCTGGGAGACACTCTGGAAGAATCCCTGGATGATTCCTTCAGTAATTTAAAAAAATCCCCGATGAAAATTCTTCAGGATCTTCTGGAGAAACTCAAGGAGGAAGAAAAATTCATTCAGATTTTTCTTGATGAATTTGTGGAGAAATACCCAGGAATTCCTAGATTTATTATTGAAAAAAAAAAATCCACAAATAATCTCTGGATAAATTCCTGAAGATACTTCTGGAAGAACTCGAGAACAAGTCAACTCAAAGCGGATTTGAGTTAAAACAAATAAATACGGGAAAAAAATTTGTGAAAAATTTCTAGATGCATTTCTATTAAAATGACTTTTGGAAAAAAACCCTGGAGTAACTCTTAGAAGAGTCTTTGAGAAATTACTATTGGAATCCTTGAAGTATTTCCACAGAAAAAATCGCGTTTCTCAATTAATAAAGAATTTTTGGAGGGATACCTTGAGGAATCTCTAATTTTTTTTAAATAAAATTTCTGGGCGATTTTTTTTTAAGAATCCCAGTGGCATTTCAGATTGAACTTATGGAGGAATTTCTCAAAGAATTCCTGTAAGAATCCCCAGGGGAATTTCTGGAGGACTACCTGCAGAAATCACTAGAAGAATCCTTCCAAGCATTTCTGGTAGATTCTATGGAGGAAATCCTCAAAAGATGCTTTTTTAAAGGAATCCCTGAAATAATATCTGAAGGAACCTCTGGAGAAATTCATGGAGGAATTCTTTGGCGGATCTATTAAGAAATTCATAGAAAAATATTTGAGGAATCCCAAAGAAATATTCCTAAATGCATTTTTGTGAGTTTCCCAGGGGGAATTACTGGAGACATTTCCGAAGGAATACAGAAAAAAATCCTAAATTTCTGAAGAAATCTCTGGAGCTTGTAGTAGAGTTCCCAGAAGATTTTTTTTTTAGAAATTTCTAGGAGAATTACAAAAGAAATGTATAGTAGAGTGGAAATATTTAAATTATTATGAGCGAGAAAGAAAATTAACACATTCGCAATAAAACCAATTTATGAGCCTAGAATGAACTCAAAAGTTGTCAAATCACTACAACAATAGCACTGCATGCCGCGGTTGCTCAAGGCAAAGTCTTAGGCGTTTCGAGGCCTTGTGTTTAATTCGGATAGAATCTATTCGGATAGAATCTATCTATCTCTATATCAGAGTCCCGCAAAAAATGAAACCAAATCTACCTATCGGACTGTCATATAGGCTTAAGGCTGGAACACATAGCGCCCGTTTCGTCGAGGTTTGCGTTTCTTTGACAGTATTCCCATGGAAAATGTGTCAAACTACTGTCACGCATACGCAAACAGATGCATTGTGTGGGGCACTTTTCCACACAGATTTCCCTATCGAGCATGCAAAAAAAAAAAAAAAATAAAATAAGAGAACAAAGTTTGGTGAAGAACAGAGCAACAATCTAAAGGTGTTGTCTTCGTGGGACTCTGATGTAAAAAGACTTAAGATTTCCTCAGGGGAGTCCCAGAAGGAATCTCAGGATTTCTTCAAGCGTTCCTCCGATGTTTTTCCAGAAATATATTCCAGGATTCCTCCGAACAGCAAGAGCAACTGACGAAAAATTGCAAGTGCCGGTGCTGGGATTGAACCCATGACCATCCACTTATGAAGTAAACGTGTAGCCACTATGCTACGGGCCCGGCTTTTCTAGGATTCCTCTAGGACTTTTGGAATTCCTCAGGAATCTCTATCTGACATTCTACTTGAGGTTCCTTCTGAGGTCCCTCTTTTCCAAGTTTACTTCTGAGGCTCCTTCTGGGACTTCAAGGGATTGCGTTCGAGATTTCTCACGGAGTTTCGGGAATCCTTTGAGAATTGTTTCCGAGATTCCTCCAGAAAATTCTAACGAGATACTCCTAATACTTTCTTATGAAATAGTTTCAAAAGTTTTTTTTCTTCTGGAATAATGGAATCCCGGAAAGAATTATTGGAGAAAACCCAGAACGAACTACGGAGTTTCATACAATGCTGATGGAGGAATTCTTTAAGACATTATTGAAGGAATACCTCAAGCAACTCCTGAAGGAAGTTTATGAATATATACTTGAGTAATTCTAAGAAGCATTCAACAATGAATAATAATAAACTGCTGGAGGATTATCATCTTAGGAACATCTGACATAATTCCGGAAAGACTTCCGGTAGAATCTACTGAAATTCCTGAAGGGTATCCAGAATAGGGTTCCTAGAGCCTAGGTTCTCAATCATTCAGGTGCGCGACCCTCTTTTGCCAGCAGACGTGTTTCTTGCGAACCACCATAGAAATTCCCTCATTTGTTGTCTGTTACAGTAAAATATTCGACTGTCCCTCGCGATCCCCTGGATGAAGGCTGGTGACCCCCCTGGGGGATCGCGACCCACAGTTTGGGAAACCATGTCCTAGAGGAAGTCTGGATGAAGTTCATGTAAAAAAAACCGGAAGATGTTTCTGAAAGAATTCCGGAAGGAGTTCGAGGAAGAACCCCGGAAAGAGTTCGCCAAAGAACCCCGTTAGTAGGATTTTCGGAAGACGTTCTTAGAGGAATTTCGGTAGAAGTTTACGGAAGAATAACGGCAGGAGATTATGGAGGAATACCGGAAGGAGCTCCCGAATGAATCCTGGAAGAAGGTCCTGAAGGAATTTTGGAACAGGTTCTTGGAAGAATCTCGTAAGAAGTTTTTTCTTAGAAATCCCAGTAGAAATTCGTGGAAGAATCCCGGAATGAGTTCTTGATGCAATTCCGGAAGTAGTTTCCTAAAAAATCCCGGAATTTTTGTCGGAGGAATCCTGGAAGAAATGCTTGGGAAAACACTGGGAGAAGTTTTTGTAGGATTTCCGAGGACTCCCGGAAGAAATACCCAAAGGAATCCCGAAAGGAGCATCAAGAAGAATTCAGAAAGGATTTCTTGAATTAGGAGAAATCGAGAAGGAGATTCTGGAAGAATTCCGGAATTAATTCTCTGAGGAATTGTTGAAGCAATCCTGAAAGTAATATTTTGGAAGGAGTTCCTGGAAGAATCACAGAAGAAGTTCTTGCATGAATTCCGGAAGGACTCTAAAAACTAGACTTTACAAACATTGGCGTTAGTGGGAAATGGACAAATTGGAGTGGATTTTGCGAAGAAGTTACTTGTCCTCTCGGTGAGACTCGAACTTACGACTCGTACTCACTAGACATGGGCGTTATCACTACACCACAAAAGAACTTTATTTATAATCACTACATCTTTGAGTCTTCTCGTGGTGTATTGGTAACGTAGAAGTCGTGAGTTCAAGCTTCACTAAGAGGATGAGTAACTTTTTCACAAATTCCACTGAGTGTGGAATTAGCGTTATTTTAAAATACACATAAATAAAAAAAACAAATTCCACTACATTTTGCCCAATTCTCACTAACGACAGTGCTTGTAAAGTCTAGCTTATGGAGTTAAGTAAAACGTTCATTCGGCTGGTTATACCACCAGGAGTTTTCGGAGGATTCTCGAAAGGTATTTCTAGAACAATCTCAGAATTCCTTAAGAAATTTCCAAAGAAATCTCAGAAGGTACTCCTGCAATAATCTCGAATGGTACTCCTGCAGACGTTTTGGAAGGCCTTCCTGATGGAACTCCGAAATTAATTCCTCACTCAAGTAATCCAAGATAGAGCTTGTCACCTGCTACAAAATAGCATGCGACAGATTTTTATACATAAAGCCGTGGAATGGATGATCCCAGACCAAAAAGAATGTTGGGGTTCTCAATTTTGTACCGCAGAACACCTACCAACAGAACCACAGAACCCATCGTCGATAGCCGATCGTAGATCGGCGAAACACTCAAATGAGTAACTACCTGTCTAGGCGGTGGGACAACAGACCATTAGGCCGGTCTCAGAATTCTGGCTACCTGAAAACCCGATATTCAAGCACAGAACTCAGTATCGATCGTTTTGTACTAAAACTGATACCACTCAATTGCCGAACAACATTTCCATCGTGCAGTGGTGCATATCGATCCGTATGAGATCTGAGTTCAATCCTCTAAACCAATTTTTCTACGATCAGTTCCGACCGACCCGTGCTGCACCAAAGAACACAGTATTGTGCCTATTAGTATTTCTTTTAACAAGTGCAGTGAACAAGATTAAGTCCCCTCTGGGGTTGTTAGATCATTTTTTCTATCGGAACTTTGCATGCATAGCATGCGTAGCTTGGAGTAGTTTAAAAGTGCTTGAAATGAGATCGGTAAGAAGTTGGATTATAGTGAAATGGCCAAGAAACTTATATACGCATTGATCCCACCCTAGGCCTATTTGTTAATGCCACCGAAAGTGTCGTCGAGGAAGATCCGGTGAAGGCCAAGGTCGACAAACTGCATGTGCGGACCGCAGTCGTACCGTGGCGTCACGTGGGTAGCTCCGGTGGACACCGTCCGGGGCCCAATGACTTCGCCGTTGGGATACACTTATATACTTCTACACATTTACAACACTAGCAGATAAGTACAACCATTTAGATTTAAGTTAATTTGGGGGGAAATAAAAGGGTTTTTGCATGTAAAATTTCAATATTCTTTTATTCATCTGGTGATTCACGGATTAGAATCGTTAAGCAAACTTTTGAGCCAAGCCGCGAACCTGTTCAGGCTGTTTTCTGATAGAACAGCACTTCTGCACGTGTTCTTCCAAATAGGAATTTTTCAATTTTTGTCTCATGCCAGTGGATTTTTCCCCGTGTGACAAGCTTCTGGAGGAATCCCGGAAGAAATCTCTGGTGAAATTCCTGGAAGAATCCCAGGAGAAACTCTTGGTATGTATAGGGTAGCGAATCACTTGGGCAGCGGCCGATATTTTGGGAACTCTTCGCTATAACTCAGGTAATTCCAAGCCAATTGACGTGTACGCGGCTATATACTATACGTATCTCATCGCGTTCCAAAAATTGTGTCAATTGGCTCAGAATTGGCTGAGTTATAGCCGAAAAGTGCCCAAAATAGGGCCCCTGCCGAGATGGTTCCACTTTCCTATCATAATAAAATGCTTGAGGAATTCCAAAAAGAGCACGTAAGAATATCTGGGATGGAGATGAGGTGAAGCGTTTGACCTTGAGAAGAACTTCAGAAAGAATTACCTATGAAATTCCGGAAGGAATCTCTGGAGGAATCCCATTAGTTCTTTCTGGATGAATATCAGATGGAACCTGTTTGCCTGAGATTGCTATCAGTAGGAATTCCTGGAAATTCCTCCCAGAGCGAACTTCTGAAGGAATTCTCAATAATCTTCCATTTCCAGCAACACCCAGAACTTAGGCAAAATTGTAGAGAAACCGCGGAAGGGATTCCTGGAGGAATTACAGAAGGGATGTCACCAGCAAGTCATAAATCAGCACACTTTCCCACGAACACGAATCTCACATTTTGAGCTTATTCAAACCATTTATGGAAAGCTGACGATTTTTTTTCTAACAATGAATTGCGTGTGAGATGTTCTCTAATCCCATTCGAAGGAGATTTTGAAAATTTTATAGAATATAGCTTATGAAATTTCCTTCCAAAAATATTTATTTTTAAGATTTTTTTCGGACTTCGTAAATAGTTTTGCTGACTTTTTCAACCGATTTTCCTAAACATTGGCAAATTTCGTGGATAACAATTTTCATTTTGTATTTTTTTTGATTACTGAGAAAATTTGCTTACGATAAACATTGTGTCTATGATGCTTTGTTCTTTGGTTATAATTTTTTAAACAAATGGCTCATATAGTACATCTGAACTATTGCCACAAAATTGATGATAATTCAGGAACGGAGAAAAACCACAACTTGGAAATTTCACAGAATATAGCTTATGAAATTTCCTTCCAAAAATATTTTTTTTTGGGAATTTTCCCGGACTTCCTAATAGTTTTTTGCGACTTTTCCAACTGATTTTCCTCAACAATGTAAAATTTTGTGCAAATCAATTTTCATTTTGTATTTTTTTTTCAATTGTTGCGAAAATGTGCTTTACAAAAAAAAATGTGTCTACGATGCTTCGATCTTGAGTTATAATTTTTCAAAGTAGGTGGTTTCTGTGGAAAATGTTTGTTTTCCACTGGAGTTTTCCGAAAAATCAGGCGACCCTGATTTTTTCAATTTAGTTTTTGTTCATATACACTCCCGATCAAAAGTTTGGGGTCACCCACTCAAAAACATGTCATTTTTTTAGGTCCATATTGTAACGAGACAAACCGAGCATATCAACTGTATAATATCGAACGATCATTTGGACGAGTTACAGATCAGTGTTGGTTTGAACCGCAGCTTATTCGGTCGCCTTTTATATAAGCACTATACAGTTCTACTGTTTATTGTAATCCCCTGAATTGTTAAATAAAAAGTAAAAGTTTTAAATGGAACCAAATCGTTTCAATACCTCCGCCAATTTGCGTCTGATTTCAAACCCCTAGGTCATATTCAAAAGATAATAAACCAAAGAAACTTTGAACATGATATGAATGAAAAAAAATTCAAAAATATTTGTATGTAAACATAAGCTAAAGTTGCCAAATTTTCTAAAAAAATGAATGTAAACTTATAGCAGTGTCTCTGGAAATTGGGTCGACCAAATTTTAAGATGAGTTTGGTAATAAAACCTATTTTCTATCAGCTTTCAACTGCTTATTACCGAACTAAGTTAAAAAATTTAGGAAAAAAGTTATTAGGCAAATTAACTCTTGATGTCATCGACCAAAAGTTTGGGATCAAACCTCAAAATGATGTATCGGCCAAAAGTTTGGGGTCACTATCGAAAAACATGGAAAAGCGATTTGGTGATATTTTGGTCATCTATAGTTCAATTTTAATTCTTTTTGGCACATTTCAAAGATAATTAACTAAATTTACGTTTGATGTCTTTAATTTAACGTACTCAACGATTTTTATACATATAAAAATGTTATGTACCGTATGCGTGATAATGTTTGCACCATCATTAAATAACGTTCCAGTTTTACTTGTGAATACAATATATTGGTTTTATTTGCAGGCATTTAAGCTGTAACTCATATCATAGTAGGCTGTGAATAAAAAGTGTTGATTTTCTTAGTTTAACACTTGCATAATGACTAAGTGGCAACCTAGTTCGTGATTTGTCCACGCGCAAATGTCGAAAAGTGTTCGTGGTAGTGCCACAGTCAAGAATTAAAATTGAGTTAATTTTTTTATTTTGACATTGCCTAATGGAGTAGAGATTAACACAAAACAAAATTTAATATAACTATTGATTCTGGAATTTGGTACGGGATCGATATTTCGTCGGAGAATGAAAAAAACGGATTTGCGTTCGGACAAATTCAAGACTTTTTTATATGGTACTACTCGTAGCTACCGGATGCAAGTGGTATTTATCTGATTTTTTTTTTCTATGGTCGAAAGATCATCAAGGCCACCGTAATTTTCCTTTTTGATCTGCGTACCGTTAAGTCGCTGATTTCGCGTTTCTTTGCCATTTTTCTAATTGAGCGCTCATAATTCGCCCAAATCTTTTTTTTGGTGGTAGCGATAGCCTACCTTATCCATGTTAACCTTGGACGACCAGTGAACACCTTCGGGAATAGTTGCCTTTGCTTTTTTTCCGTTTTACGGTCCAGCTGAACACTCCTGAAATGTCTTCTTTAACTCTTGCGTGTGGACAAATCCCGACTACCGCTGCCATTTCTTCATGGTGCAAATTTTAATCTGAAGAAAACGGTTTTTTTTTTACCCGCAGCCTACTATGATATGAGTTAGAGCTTACGTGGATGCAAAGAAAACCAAGACATTGTGTGTGCAGGTGATATGGGAATCTTTTTTGGACGATGGTGCAAACATTATCACGCATACGGTAAAGTTAACACATTTTACCACATTTCAAAAAATGAGGCAATTTTACGTTAATTTTTAGTATGTAAATTTTAACAAATACGTGTGATTTAATATTTATACAGTAAGTACCATTTATTATGTTTCAAGTAAGCCAAGAAGAGTTAAAATTGAATGAAAGAAAACAATAATATTAACAAATCACTTTTCCATGTTTTACGATAGTGACCCCAAACTTTTGGTCAATGACATCAAGAGTTAATTTGCTTAATAACTTTTTTACTAGATTTTTTTAGTTCGGTAATAAGCAGTTGTTAGCTAATAGAAAACAGGTTATATTATCGCTCTCATTTTAAAATTTGGTCGACTCAATTTCCAGCGACACTGCCATACATTTATATTCATTTTTTAGAAAATTTGACAACTTTAGCAAGTTTACAAATATTTTTGAAAATTTTTCATTTCAATCATGTTCAAACTTTCTTTGACTTATTAATCTTTTGAATATTTTTGAGGGGGTGACCCCAAACTTTTGATCAGGAGTGTATACATACAGGGCATGGCCAAAATGTTTGGGATAGGCAACTTTTTTTCTCTCACAAAAAAGTTCAACAAGCTATAACTTTTCATAGAGCGCATCAAAAAATCTCAAATTTTGACTGTTTGTCATCCTATTATGTGTGCATCATTGGTACAAATTTGGGCGCGATTGATTAATGTTTCGCAAAGTTAGAACCGTTCGAGCAAAACACTATTTTTCAGACAACTCATTTTTGAGGTGTCATATCTCGGAAACCAGTGAATCAAATTGAATGAATTTTTTAAAGTTTATCATCAATATATTGATACTTAATACTTAATACGACGAGTCAGTAAGTAGTGTCAGTGTGCGGTAGTTCGGCAGCAGCAAAGCTTCGCGCGCTCGCTTTGCTAGATTTTTGCGATTTGTTTTTCTTTTCTGCGGGGCACCGACGACGGGAAGCCAAGCAGTCAGTAGTGTGCGGTAGTTCGGCAGCAGCAAAGTTTCGCGCGCTCGCTTTGCTAGATTTTTGCGATTTGTTTTTCTTCTCTGCGGGGCATCGACGACGGGAAGCCAAGCAGTCAGTAGTGTGCGGTAGTTCGGCAGCAGCAAAGTTTCGCGCGCTCGCTCTGCTAGATTTTTGCGATTTGTTTTTCTTCTCTGCGGGGCGTCGACGACGGGACGCCAAGCAGTCAGTAGTGTGCGGTAGTTCGGCAGCAGCAAAGTTTCGCGCGCTCGCTTTGCTAGATTTTTGCGATTTGTTTTTCTTCTCTGCGGGGCATCGACGACGGGAAGCCAAGCAGTCAGTAGTGTGCGGTAGTTCGGCAGCAGCAAAGTTTCGCGCGCTCGCTCTGCTAGATTTTTGCGATTTGTTTTTCTTCTCTGCGGGGCGTCGACGACGGGACGCCAAGCAGTCAGTAGTGTGCGGTAGTTCGGCAGCAGCAAAGCTTCGCGCGCTCGCTTTGCTAGATTTTTGCGATTTGTTTTTCTTCTCTGCGGGGCGTCGACGACGGGACGCCAAGCAGTCAGTAGTGTGCGGTAGTTCGGCAGCAGCAAAGTTTCGCGCGCTCGCTCTGCTAGATTTTTGCGATTTGTTTTTCTTCTCTGCGGGGCATCGACGACGGGACGCCAAGCAGTCAGTAGTGTCAGTGTGCGGTAGTTCGGCAGCAGCAAAGTTTCGCGCGCTTGCTTTGCAAGATTTTTGCGATTTGTTTTTCTTCTCTGCGGGGCGTCGACGACGGGACGCCAAGCAGTCAGTAGTGTGCGGTAGTTCGGCAGCAGCAAAGTTTCGCGCGCTCGCTCTGCTAGATTTTTGCGATTTGTTTTTCTTCTCTGCGGGGCGTCGACGACGGGACGCCAAGCAGTCAGTAGTGTGCGGTAGTTCGGCAGTAGCAAAGTTTCGCGCGCTCGCTTTGCTAGATTTTTGCGATTTGTTTTTCTTCTCTGCGGGGCATCGACGACGGGACGCCAAGCAGTCAGTAGTGTCAGTGTGCGGTAGTTCGGCAGCAGCAAAGTTTCGCGCGCTCGCTTTGCTAGATTTTTGCGATTTTTTTTTCTCTTCCCTCTGCGGGGCTCCGACGACGGGACGAGTGTGCGCGCGCCGTGGTTGAGTCGGTTCCGAATTTTTCGCTTCCCTTCGGCGCTAGTTTCCAATACACTTTTAGTTGATAATAAATATTTTCTTTCATTTTTTGCATTTACACAAAAGAGTGAAAAAATGTTAGTTCGGGTTCGCCTGTCGAGAAAAAATCCGGGCGCCGACAAGTGAGTCGCGTTCAGTGTATTTCTGTGTGGAATAGACTAAAGGTTTCTGCTCCCTAGTGGAGTGGAGACGCGCGATAGAATTTTCTTTTTGGCTAGTTCTTGCGTCGAAAAGTGGTCGGTTGTTAACGGCGGTTTGTGTATATTGATCCATTGTCAAATCATATCACCAACCATAGGTGACTCCCGGACTGACAATGTACCTTACCCTACTAACAAAAATTCCTTCCTGAGACAAACGTGGAGATGCAGCGATTCGCGGTCTTTTTAACAACGTTTGTCTTACTAACATTCCCTTCCATCCTCGATGACCGTAAGGACGTGGCCGGCGCCGTTATTGACCTTATTAAAGTTGAGAGCTCTCGACCTGTGTACATTGAGAATAGTAAGCTAGTCCCAAGTCCTATTCATTGGTTCCTTGTGCAATTTCGATTGCTCTGGTCAATCACGGAGTAGCAACTACGAATTGTGCGGTCATCTATGCTCATGCTCATGCTCAATGCTCAATATATTGATACTTAATACGACGTTATAAAATGTAATATTTTCTCTCGGCGAATTAAGCTATACCGGGTTGAAATTTTTACCCATATAGAGGAAAATTCTTGAAATTCTTGAACTCCGTACACTGCACTCTCGTGTATGTTTTCATGATAATGTGCAGGTACCCCTTCGGGTAAAAAAGTTATCGGATTATTTATTGCCTTGCTTACTAGTCTTTTAGTCCTTATTTGGTTTATTTATGTTCAAAAATTGTTCAAATATTCAGATGTATAGCTGTGTCAGTTATGAAACTCATGTTTTTTTTTTGTAAACTCGCAGTCTTTCTAGTATCTAACATTTCTGGTGCTATGATGTTTTTATGGTCTGGCTTTTTTTTTTGTTGGGATTTGAACCAATGCGACCATTATTGTGATCTATTGTGGTATACCCCTGTCTAATTTTGCATTCATATAGATGACGAGTCACCATTTAGGGTAACCGTCGTTTGCTGAGGATACAAAGTTGCCCAATCTGGTATAATTCTAAGAATGAACTCTACAACTAAATTGGGATTTTCCAGCCAAATTTCGAAAGGACTTACGACTTCCTTGTTGAAATATTGTCTTCTACGCACAATTAATACTGGACAGTAACATAATAAATGTTTTGAGGTCTCAATTTCACAGTTACAAAAACGACAGATATCAGTTTGACACCGGTTAATCTTTTTCAAATGATATCTGGCCGGGCAATGTCCTGTGAAGAGTCCAATGATTATGCTCAGAGATTTTTTTATTTAGATTTAGTAATTTTTCTGTAATTTTACTATTTGGCTTTATAAACAGTTTTGACTGCCTTGCATTTTTCGTTGCAATCCAATTCGACTGTATCATTTGATGTTCCCATTTTTTTTATTTCCAACTGTATTTCACATTTAGAAACGCCACAGAAAGGTTCAGGCCCCATGAATTGAACACCTGAACCTTATCTAGCAAGTGAATCAGCTTTTTCATTACCATCTATTTCACAATGACCTGGAACCCAGTACAGATTAACCTGGTTCATAGCGGACAACTTTTTCAACAGTCCTATACATTCCCACACCAGTTTGGACTGGCATATGAATGACGCATTCAAAGCCGCTTGACTATCTGAGAATATGCATATTCGTGTATGCATGTATCCTCGTTTTAGACATACAGATGCACATTCTAAAATAGCATATATTTCTGCAAGGAAAACATTTCCCCATTGGTATTGAAATATTAAGCCCTGGGCCTGTAATTCCAGCTCCAGTGCCTTCATTCATTTTTGATCCATCTGTATAGAATATAACCGATCCTGGTGAGATATTTGGCCCCCCCTGATTCCCATACTTGGTGGTCAGTAACAACCACTTCGAACGATATATCTAAGTTCAGCTTTTTATCCATCCAGTCTTCGTTCATCACTAGTAATGGATTGATTGGAAAATCTTTCAGTATACTCAGATGCCCGAAAAGATTACCTTCTAATGAGATAGTAGTTTTCCTTATCCTAAGTGCACTCTTTCCAGCTTCCATTTTAACATATTGATGCAGTGGAAGCTTATTAATAGCCGCCTCCAAGGCTTTTGACGGTGTATTATGCATTGCTCCTGTTATAGCTATACAAGCCAAACGTTGTAATTTCTCAAGCTTTTTTTGTGCAGTAAGCTGTTTAGTTTTCGGCCACCATACAAATGACGCATAAACTATCCTAGGTCTGACTATAACTGTATAAATCCAATGTATCATTTTTGGTTTAAGTCCCCATTTTCTTCCAAAAGTTTTCTTATTTATCCACAGAGCAGCTGTGGCTTTGTTAATTACCTTCTCTAAGTGTAAGTTCCAATTTAGTTTGTCATCTAGAATTACTCCTAGAAATTTTACATTCGACGAATATTGTAAGACAGTTCCGTTTATTGTTAAAGCTTTCATAGTGATTTTTCTTTTGCGAGTGAACGGTATCAAAACTGTTTTTGAAGGGTTGATGTTTAACCCCTCGTTTTGACACCACCGCCAAGTGTAATTCAATGCAGATTGCATTCTATCTGTGATGATATTATCGAATTTTCCACGACATATTATAACTAGGTCATTTGCAAAGCCTATAACTTCGAAGCCTTTTCCCACTAATTTATTGAGAAGATCATCTACAACAAGCGACCATATCAAGGGTGAAAGTACACCTCCTTGAGGACAACCCCTTGTGGTCTTTACTGTAATAGATGATTCTCCCAATTCAGCAGATACTTTTCGACTATTAAGCATTTCCATAACCCATTTTTTGACCCAAGGCTCGAAATTTCTCTTTACCATTGAGTTTTCAATAGAATTGTATGATGCATTATCAAAAGCACCCTCAATATCAAGAAATGCTACAAGAGCTATTTCTTTTCTGTCAAGTGTGCTTTCAATTTTTGTAACTAGCTCATGAAGAGCAGTCACCGTTGATTTGTTGGGTTGATAAGCAAATTGATTTCTGTTGAGAGGACTGTTTCGTAGATATTTTGATTTTATGTATTCGTCTAGAATCTTTTCCATAATTTTAAGTATGGTCGATGTGAGACTAATAGGCCTAAAAGATTTTGGATTTGTTTTGTCTCTTTTTCCTGCTTTAGGAATGAATACAACACGAACTTGAGTCCATATTGTAGGTATGTAACCTTGTGACAGACTAGCTTTAAATATTCTGGTAAGAGAATTAAGAAGCACCTTTCCACCCTTCTGCAGAAGTGCAGGAAAAATACCATCTTTACCAGGAGATTGAAAAGGTTCGAAAGAATTTACTGCCCATTCAACTTTCGATTGGGTGAAGATAGTATCCGGTACGGATAAATAGTCATTCATAGTCCTGAAACGCCTATGATTTTCCACAACTTCTGCATCTTTTACATCATCTTCCAAAACTAATTTTGAACCCGGGAAATGTGTTTCCATCATTATTTTTAGTGTTTCGTTTGTGTCAATAGTAAAACTACCGTTTGTTTTCTTCTAATTTCCCAGACCATTTGAATGGTCCTTGGAAAGAACTTTTTGCAATTTTGCAACATCTGGGGTTTTTTCTATGTTCTCCGCAATAGGACCTCCAGGTGATTCTACGTGATTTTCTTAGTTCTTTATTATAAGTTGTAAGGGCCATTTTATATTGATCCCATTGTCCAGAAAGTTTTGCTCGATTAAAAAGCTTCCGTGATTTTTTCCTTGGTCTGGCTTACCTACATACTTTTCAGAGAAATCTGCTTGCAACATTAATGACATTTGTGTAGACTCTACGTTGTATCTACACTGAAAAGTCACGATACCGTCGTTAAATTAGTTAAATCAAGAACACTTTCACCGACAACCGACACGTGCTGGCACATTTACGACCACTTTTTGATCTCCGCTGAAATTTGGTCCTCGTCCAACGAAACATTTAACTGCATTACCACTTTACCGACTCTGTTGCCCAGACAAACAATCTCACCCGTTCTGTTCCTTGGCCACCGTGTGCAATCCACCAAATCTGGGACGCGACTTGGCATCAGCCAACGACATCCCCGGCCATAGAACCGCATAGCTCGCGTTGATAGTACCTATTGCCAGTATTTGCTTAAGTGAAATTAAATAGTTTTAGCGAAAGAGCATTATTTATTCAATTATCACATTTATCTTTTTCCGGTGGCTGTTTTTCTCCGTCCGTGAAATCACAGGTCGCCAACTGGAAGCACTGGAAGCCACCGGAGGCAGCGGCAAAACCAACGACAACGAAGCCGACCCATGGTGCGACAAAACCGAAGCAACAACGGCCGTCACGGCGGTGGTGGTGACGATGGCACTAATTACATAACGGCAAATATTAGCATTTTTCCGGCCAACAACGGGAGCGAGTGCCGGCGGGAACACCGGGACTATCTGCAGCACCAGGGAAATCTGTGTGCCGGACCGGTGGACAAAAGTCGCAGCTTGCATGTGGTAAGGATTGTTGGGATTGGGTGCTTATTTGGCAAATCTAAGTCGGTGGGGTAGTGTTTACATGGGAAGGATGTAGGTTAAGGTGGCCCACACTTATATGAAAAACAAAAATTTCGAAAAATGCCAAGTCTTACCCCCTCAATCAGTTGTTTTGGACTCTCAGAAGCTACGTTCAAAATTTGAGCAAAATCGGTTGAGCCTAAGGGGGCGCTCAAAACGCTTGAAGTTTGTATGGGAAAACTTGGCCAAATGTATGCAGAAATGTTTAGTTTTCGAATTTTGCCGCTAGGTGACGCTGTAAGCGCCCAATAATCAAACCCTTTGGTATTATTGTAGGTGACTATATGCCAAACAACTTTGTCGAAGACCGCAAAGTGATCCAACGTCTGTGGAAAAAGTTATAGTCTAAGAAAAGTGAGGATAAACTTTATTATTATTTTTCCAATACATGTAAAGGAATAATATCAATAATGAAATCTCAATACTTTACCTCACTTTACCTAGGGTATAACTTTTTTCACAGCCGTCGGATCACTTCGCTGTCTTCGACAAAGTTCTCTGGCATATAGTCATCTACAATAATACCAAAGGGTTTGATTATTGAACGCTTACAGCGCCACCTAGCGACAAAATTCGAAAACTTAAAATTTCTGCATACATTTGGCCAAGTTTTCCCATACAAACTTTGAGCGTTTTGAGCGCCCCCTTAGGCTCAACCGATTTTGCTCAAATTTTGAACGTAGCTTCTGGGAGTCCAAAACAACTGATTTAGGAGGTAAGACTTGGTATTTTTCGAAGTTTTTGTTTTTCATATAAGTGTGGGCCACGCTAATGTAGGTAATGCAATGGTCGTTTCTAGGATTCATTTAACTCAGAGTTGACAATATTGGAAATTCAACCCCATTTTGCTATTTTCTTCCAGGACCTAACCGGATCGCCACTGATTTGTACCGAGCGGGGTGACGACGGAACGGCCCGGGTGGAGCTACGCGGTTTACTGACCTGGTCGACGGACATCAACCGGGCGCCCCATCTGTTCACCAACGTGACCACCTACCGAAGTTGGATCGAAGACGAGTTGGATAAGCTGGATCAGCAGCTGGAACTGTTGCAGCAATCGTCGTAATTAGATTTAGGTGCTTTGCTTTTGGCTCGCCGTCGTCGTCGGTCAGAGGTGTCTTCTAGTGAGATTGGACTTTTTTTTATTTTTATTATTTCTTTTAAGTGATACGTGATAAGTCGATTTACGGGGCAATAAAATTGCTTTTTATTATATCTAAATGTTTGATGACGAGAGCTGTTTTATTGTGGTCTATTTATGTAGAGTAAGGTTTTCATGATAGGCATCATCTACGATGATAAAAGTAGACATCAAATTAGAAAATTGAACTCTTGATGTGAGTTCTTTAAGTTGGTAGACAGATCATGGTTTCATCTTTTTCTTCTCCTTTATGGTTCTACGTCCCCACTGGGACTTGGCCTGCCTCGCTTAAAGTTCGTGTTCTTTGAGCACTACCAGAGCTTATTATAGTTAAGGGGCTTTCTTTGCCTACCATTGCATGAATTTGTATATTGCGAGGCAAGCACAATGATACACTATGCCCAGTAGACCTGTTCACTTTGAAACTTTTTTTCTCCGATTCTCCGTGACACATCAAATTATCAACCCACATGCAAAAACAAGTCTTCAGTCCAAAATTGAGCCAAATTGATAAAGATTTAGAGGTGTATCAAATCGATTTTGTGTTTTTTAAACCGTTTTCTTAGAATTTTACTCCTAAATCCAGAAAATTGCTCCGAAAGGGTGCCAAAAATACCGTTAGGATACAGTTAGTACAAAACTCTACAACTTTGCCGAAGATACTACGGTGTTTAAATTACTTATTTCGAAGCTATTCAATAATTTTAGTTGAAAAATCACGAAAAAACACGATGTTTTTACGATTTTACACATAAAAGTCATGTAATTTGTAACATTTGACTAATGTTTCAAACTAAGATTTCTTCATTTCAGTGTTAGATTTGCCCAAAGAATATTATGACTGAAAGTAAATGTAAATTTTACGCACGAACCTAATTTGGATTATATTAAATGTAATAACCAATCATAATTATGTCCACAATATCTCTGGTTAGAGTTGTTTATCGCAAAGTGGCACGATTTTTGGACACTTCGGTGCGTTTCTAGATCACACTATCAAATTTTTAGGTTCTTTTATATAGGAAAGTTATATGATAATGGCAACTGGTGGTAGTAATATGATTACAAACCTAGAGGATTTAGAGGAACATTTCGGTGACCTTCGAGTGGATTTTTTGAACGAAGAGGAACTCGATTATGA
This sequence comes from Aedes albopictus, assembly GCF_035046485.1. NCBI lineage: Eukaryota > Metazoa > Arthropoda > Insecta > Diptera > Culicidae > Aedes > Aedes albopictus. The sequence goes on from NC_085138.1 coordinate 300,158,383, forward strand.
GTTACACATCAGAGGTATCGTTTGCGAAGAAGGCGCTCAAATAGTGCGCAAGCGCGGTAATCTCAGAGAAGCTCTCAAGCGAGAGCGTGATGTAGATTTCAGATTTCAGTTTAGGTACGAGCTAGATCCAGAAGTAGATTATGCCTTTTGTGTTGAGAAGTATAACGGATTGATCGATAGCTTAGTTGGCGCGAAAACATGTTCACCACGTGGTCAGTCAACGCTGCTACATTTAGGGGTTAGGATGGGGAGATTGATGAAGTACATAGACGAGGGGAAAAGACGTAATTTACAAACGTTCCTCGAAAAGGTTATTGACTTGTTGAATCGGTTCTATTATCAAAAGCGGGATAGACCACGAACGGACAGCGTAGGAAGTGACTTTTTTATCGCAGATTTGCTATCAGTCCCACAAATTCCAACGAGTGTAAATTTAGTTCCAATTTCTCCCTCAAACGTTCAAGAAGACAAGGAAAAGGGTTCCATTTCAGTTTTAGACCCGGATGATGACGATATGATTCAGTGTTTGAAAAGGTTAGGTTGCATGGACCCGTCTAGTAGCTCAGGTGATCTGAAGAAGGATGTTCGCGATGCCTTACTAACATTTGAACATGAGTTGTACATGTTGCGAAAATACAAACAGTCGTCACAAACGCAGTGTAGTACAAAATCTTTTCTTACTACCCCTGTGACGCCATCGATTGAGGTAACCTCAACTACTCGAATTTCTAACCCGTCTACGACAGTGGTGAATTCACTTGTTTCGCCTAGAGTTACGACTTCGATTGGAGTACCTAGGTCGCTCACGGCAAGCTCAGCGGAGCAGTATAGTACAGTTTTCACTAGGCCGAATGTTTCGATTCCTTATTCAACACCATATCCCTACAGGGGCTGTCCATAAACCACGTGGTCATGAGGGGGGGGGGGGGGATCGGCCAATAACCATTTTGTATGGACATTTAAAAAATTTTGTATGGAAAAATGACCACGTGGGGGGGGGGGGAGGGTTGAAAAGTCCCAAAAAAATGACCACGTGGTTTATGGACAGCCCCACAGCAATATTCTTCAAGTGACGTCAGCACATGGCTACTCGACACCGTATTCGAGCACATTCTTCGGTGCGAATAGCAATCCTATGGTTTCTACAGCATGGGGTTCTAATGTTTATGGTACAAACGTACCGGGATATTCAAACTATCCAGAAATTTCTCATTTTCCGAACCAAGTTTCATATTCTGCACCGATGTTTAATACCACGGTCACTCCACCGGCGTCGATCACACCAGCAGTTTCATATTCGAACCCTGCCGCATCGTTATCGTTGATGCCGCAGGTAGTCTCTCTTCCCGTACAACCACCGCTTCTCCCGCCTGTCCCACCTCATGCGTCGTACAGTCACAAATCACTGCCCGTTTCCAAATGGAAACTGGACAAATATGCGGGTACTGATCAAGGTAGTACGTTAAACGAATTTTTGGTACTGGTTCATCAATTATCGCTCGCTGAGAGAATCTCAGAGCAAGAATTGTTTGACTCGGCTTTCCATCTATTCACTGGACCTGCGTTGAATTGGTTTATGTCAATGAGTTCGCAGGGTTTATTGAGAGACTGGGATCACATGGTGGCGGAATTGAGAAAATCATTCGTGCATCCAGAGCTAGATTCTCTGGTGCGTTCAAAAATTTATCAGAGTCGTCAACAAAGGAACGAGTCGTTCCAAGACTACTATTACGATATGGAGAAATTGTTCAGATCGATGACGGCACAAATGAGTAACGCAGAGAAATTAGACGTGGTCAAGCGTAATATGCGTGGTGACTATAAGAAGTATCTCCTTTGGAAACCCACGACGACGCTACAGCAATTAGTAGACGCTGGTCGTCAAATTGATGCTTCGAACTTTTCTCTTTACAACAAGATGTTTGGCTCGGAAAAATCAGCCAACGTTGTAAATGAAATTAAACTAGGGAAACAGGAGACCAAGTCTCAGAACCCACGTCCAAACGACAAGAAATGGTTTGATAAATCCAAACCAAAAGCTTTCGATAAGAGCCCCAACAAACCAATCAAAGAACAGACCAAACCACAACCAGATTCTAAGAAAGTTCTTTCTAAAGACCAGAGTTCTAAGCCTCAAGTGGGCAAAGAAGATCCTCAGGAGGGGAACAACAATAATATTCGTTCGTTGGACCGTTTGGTATCCGCTCATAAGCCCCCTCAAATGGATCAATGCCTCTTTTGCAGATTCACTAATCACACTGTTGATCAGTGCAGATCTATCAGCGGACTCTTTTGTCGAATGTGTGGTTTTAAAGGGTTCGATACCCAGAACTGTCCATTCTGTTTAAAAAACGGATTTCAGACGACCAAAAGTCGCCGGTCGTCGACGTCATCCGCGTGAACACGTTCCATAATTTCAACACTCCATTTGAATTTTGGGAACCCACTTTAGATGAGATGTATTCTAAAGGAAGCCCCGACGTTCAAGTCATTTTGAATTCAATCCCCAACGACAACCGACCTTATGCGAGAGTTAAACTATATGGTCAGGTAGTAAAAGGATTGCTAGATTCAGGGAGCAATTTAACCTTAATCAGTGATCGCATTTATCAACAGTTGAACAAACCTAAGTTGCACGATTTGAAGAATCCCCTAGACATTCGATCTGCTAGTGGGACGAATTTGACTGTACTAGGTAAATTGTACATACCTATCACTTTTGATAGTCGAATTAAAATTATATCAACACTGGTGATTGAAAATTTGATTCAAGATTGTCTGCTCGGAATGGATTTTTGGAGAAAGTTTAAGATATCTCCATCCATTGAGCGATGTGACTTGATTGAGGATGATCAGAACCCTATCCCGGAGGTGTCAAGGTCTCCATTGACCAAGACCGAAATAAAACAGTTAGAAAACGTCAAACAACTTTTCAAAGTGGCAGTGTCTGACGAAATTTCATCCACTCCACTTATCACACATCGAATTGAAATTCAAGACAAGTGGAAGAGTAAACCTGCCATACGACAGTATCCTTACACAGTCTCTCCCAAAGTTCAACAGAAAGTATCTGACGAACTGGAAAGAATGCTTCGCATAGGAATCATTGAAAGATGCAATTCCGACTGGTCACTCAATGTCGTCCCGGTAATAAAACCCACCGGAAAAGTGCGATTGTGTCTCGACGCACGTAAAATAAACGAGCGTACTGTGCGGGACGCGTATCCCTTACCCCACCCTGGGAGAATCTTAACCCAGTTACCCAAAGCTAAATACCTCAGTACGATAGACCTCTCGGAAGCATTTTTACAAATTCCCCTCGAAGCTTCCTCTCGCCGATACACGGCTTTTAGTGTACAAGGCAAAGGAATGTTCCAGTTCACTCGTTTGCCCTTCGGCTTGGTTAACAGTCCGGCGACATTGTCCCGTCTGATGGACCAAGTCTTAGGGCTCGGTGAACTGGTACTCCGAGTTTTTGTATATTTAGATGACATTGTCATCGTTAGTGAGACATTTGAAGAGCATGTCAAGCTACTGCAAGAAGTCGCCCGTCGCCTGCGCGCGGCGAATCTCGCAATCAATTTAGAAAAATCTAAATTTGGAGTTGATGAACTACCATTTTTGGGTTATTTACTATCTACCCAAGGTCTACGACCGAACCCCGAAAAAGTCAAAGCCGTGGTAGAGTACGAGCGTCCAACGACGGTAACCAAACTTCGCCGCTTCTTAGGTATGTGTAATTATTACCGGAGGTTTATAGAAGATTTTAGTGGCGCTACCGCACCACTGACAGATCTCCTCAAAACTAAAAGTAAAATTTTAGGATGGAGTGATCTCGCAGAAGAAGCTTTCTGCAACATAAAAGAGAAACTCATTTCCGCTCCGATTCTCATGAGTCCAGACTTCTCTAAGGAGTTCTGCATTCAAACCGACGCGAGCGACGTCGCTGTAGCCGGCGTCCTCACGCAGGTACAGGATGGCTCTGAAAGAGTCATCTCATATTTTTCCCACAAACTCACGACCCCTCAACGCAATTACCACGCGTGTGAGAAAGAAACCCTGGCGGCGCTTTTGGCTATCGAAGCATTTCGTGGGTATATTGAAGGAGCCCACTTTACTTTGATAACAGATTCGTCAGCTTTATCCCACATTATGACCACCAAATGGAAAACTGCCTCACGCTGCAGCCGGTGGTGCTTAACACTTCAGCAATACGACATGAGCATGATACATCGAAAGGGTAAGGACAACATTGTCCCGGATGCTCTTTCCAGGAGCACCGCTGTGGTGGAAACTCGATCCTCTTCCGTATGGTACGATAAAATGATGGAAGAAGTGAAAAACAGTCCTGATGATTTCGTCGATTTTAAAATTGAAAATGACAACCTTTTCAAATTTGTATCTGTTCCAAATTTACCGTACGACCACAGGTACGAATGGAAATTTGTCCCGCCAGTCTTAGATAGGAGTGAGATTATCCGTGAAAATCACGATGAAGCAATGCATCTCGGTGTGGACAAAACCATTGACCGAATTAAGCAACGCTACTTTTGGCCTCGATTAGCGGCTGAGGTGCGCGAATACATCCAAGATTGCAAGACGTGCAAAGAAGTTAAGGGTGCATCGGTACCGGTGATCCCTTTAATGGGTGATCAGCGAATTACAAAACACCCATGGCAAATTATTGCCATGGATTTTATTGGACCTTTGCCTCGCAGCAAGAAAGGATTCCAATACATACTTGTGATTCTGGACCTTTTTAGCAAGTGGATAATGATAACTCCTGTGCGCAAGATCGACAGCACTTCCTTATGTACCATTGTGCGTGATCAATGGTTCTTTAGAAATTCCACTCCGGAAGTTATCATTACAGATAACGCCTCATGTTTTCTTTCAAAAGAATTCAAATCCCTTCTAGAACGTTTTAACATACGGCACTGGTTGAATGCCAAGTACCATTCACAAGCGAACCCAGTAGAGCGGGTTAACCGCACTGTGAATGCTGCTATAAGGACTTACGTCAAGGAAGACCAAAGATTGTGGGATTCCAAACTTTCGGAAATCGAAACCATATTGAACTCTTCTGTACATTCCGTTACAAAAATGACCCCATACTTTATAACCCACGGCCATGAGCTGTTCATTAAGGGTTCTGATCACAAGGATCTCCCGGTGGAGCAAGATCAAACTCTGGAACAACGTTCAGAAAAACAGAGAGAACTGTTTGACAAAATCTACGGTGTCGTTGAGCACAACTTAAAACTTGCTCATGAATCATGTAAGCATCGCTATAATCTTAGGCATCGACAGCATGCTAAAGGGTACGATATAGGACAACAAATATATTATAAAAATATGAAACAATCCAGCGCAGTGCAAAATTATAATGCGAAGTATGGCCCAATGTATTTGCCTGGTCGCATCAAATCTAAACTTGGATCTTCGTCATACGAAATCGAAGACTCCAATGGGAAGTCTTTGGGAATATGGCATGGCTCCCACTTAAAGCCGGCGTAAAGTTTTGTAATCAGTGGTTTTGACCATGGACAATTTGGTCCATGCCTTAAAACATAAGAATTTTCACGATTTTCCTCCTTAAAGTTAGTGGCGATGTCTTGGTGTCTAAATCAGTCTATGATTTGAAAATTAAGTTTGCATTGAGAAGTGAGTTCGAAACATGAGCTTCGATCTCACCTCTTCGTATTATGGCATTCAAGTGAATTCACCACGCTCATAGAGGCTATAGAAGAAAGATTAGATAAGTTCACACGGAAAACTTGATTAGAAACTCAACTGGAACATTAATTGAGTTCTGCCTTTAGACCATCGCGTCTAAAAGTACCTATGATGAGGAGAAGTTAGTTTGGTTAGTTTAAAAGTAATGTTTGTAAAAAACTCTTTCATCTGTACAGTTAGTGATAATTCTTAGATTAGTGAATGAATGAGTTGGATGAATGAGTGGAATGGATGCGAAAATAGAGGGATCCCGAATGAATGTAATGTGAATGAAATTTAGAGTTATATCGGATGGTAGGCAATCTAGAAACCCATCAAAGTTATAAATGTCCCCCACAGGTTGAGGGAGTAGAATTATTTCCATAATGAGAGAGATGTTTTCTCGGAAGAGAGAATGAAAATGAGCATATCATATCGTAAACCACGATGACTTTAAAAAAAAACTAGGAGTGTGTAATGTCTGAGACATAACCGCAATGTTGACGTAGGACTAATTTTTAACGCATAATAAAGAATTTGGGGCTCACAGATGAAGTAAACGTGTATCTATTCAGCAAAAATAACGGCCAGAGTAAAATCACTATATGCTAAAGACTCGAAATCTGGCGATTGTTGCTGGTAATGATGATTCAGAGCGTTCATGATTAACAAATATTTTAATCATGATTAATCATTGGTGATTAAAATTCAAATTTCGGTGATTATTGATTATGATTAATAATTAATTTGATTTTTGGGATGATTAATGATTATGATTAATGATTAAAATTGATTTTATCTGTGATTATTGATTATGATTAATGATTAAAAATGGCTCATTGATTAAAAATCATGATTAATCATGATTAATCAATCACAAAAAACAGGAAATGATTAAAATATAATTATTGTTGAAAATATTTTTGAAGTTCCAAAAGTAAAAGGTAACTCTGTCTGGGAGATTATTGAAAAAATAATCAAGAAGAACAGCATTTGAACCAATTCAAATTGGATCATATATTTTATATGGTGAAAAATTTTTGGTGATGAATGATTAATGATTGATCAATTTTTTTTCTTATGATTATGATTACTGATTAATGATTAAATTGCGAAATCAGTGTGATTAAGATTAATGATTAATGATTAAATGAGAAATTTTGGTGATTATGATTACTGATTTTTGATTAATCTTAATCATTAATCATTAATCATGATTAAATTTATGATTAATCATTAACGCTCTGTGATGATTCCCGTATCATGACGATGATGCTGCCGAGCAATGCCTTTAAAGTTGAAGGATTCGTCATTGAAATAATCGTCATCATTGAAAATTCGAAAGCAGTTTTCTCGTACAAAGCTGAAATTTCCGCAGTGAAAATGTATTCACTGTATTGCGGCTGAAGATTGGAGTACAGTGAACTTATTTTCACTGCAGAAATTTCAGTTTAGAATGAGAAAACTGCTTTCGAACTTTCAATGATGACGATTATGTCAATGACGAATCCTTCAACCTTAAAGCGCATTTGACAGGTATCCTACTCGATTGGAATGACATTGACAGTAAATTTGGAATTTCAAATACCAAATATACAGCGGTGTATATTTAGTATAAAAATTAAACTTTATCGATAAACTAAACTATTAAAATTAGAATTAGTTGAATTTTTAGAAATAATTGAATAATGCTCCAAATTACTCTTTCGGGAGCTTTGGGGCCCTTAAAAGAACCATTTTGGTATAATTCATTGCCACCCATGCCGCCACCACCGATTGATCCGAAAAGAATCGAGGCTTCATTGGACAGAGGGCGGTGCCACCCGCTTGCTCATCCGTTGAAGCGGATCTTTTTTGGGATCTTGCTGCTGCTGCCGCCGACAATCCATGAAAGAATCGGGGCCCCGGCAAACAAAAAGTGACGCCAATCGAATTTTCGTTTGCCGAGGCGGATTTTTCTTTGGATGTTGCTTCCGCTACTGCCTCCACTGCCGATGGATCCGAAAAGAATCGAGGCTTCATTGGACAGAGGGCGGTGCCACCCGCTTGCTCATCCGTTGAAGCGGATCTTTTTTGGGATCTTGCTGCTGCTGCCACCGACAATCCATGAAAGAATCGGGGCCCCGGCAAACAAAAAGTGACGCCAATCGAATTTTCGTTTGCCGAGGCGGATTTTTCTTTGGATGTTGCTTCCGCTGCTGCCTCCACTGCCGATGGATCCGAAAAGAATCGAGGCTTCATTGGACAGAGGGCGGTGCCACCCGCTTGCTCATCCGTTGAAGCGGATCTTTTTTGGGATCTCGCTGCTGCTGCCGCCGGCAATCCATGAAAGAATCGGGGCCCCGGCAAACGAAAAGTGACGCCAATCGAATTTTCGTTTGCCGAGGCGGATTTTTCTTTGGATGTTGCTTCCGCTGCTGCCTCCACTGCCGATGGATCCGAAAAGAATCGAGGCTTCATTGGACAGAGGGCGGTGCCACCCGCTTGCTCATCCGTTGAAGCGGATCTTTTTTGGGATCTTGCTGCCGCTCGGTGCTGTCCGTCCGCTGCTGTGTGTGCCGATGAAATGATCGAAATGAGTGTGTGCACCACTTATATAAGTTTCGTCGTGTCGCCTCACAGAACTATGCTTGATTGTGATTGGTTGGGTAAGACTGATCTCGAGCTTTTACTAATGTTCAGCTCCAGCCTCAGTCAAGGCACATCATTCAATTGAGCCCCAGCTAGGAAGCATAAATTTGTGGTGTTGTAGGTTTAAAGCTTTTACCATAGTTGATGACGTCAAACCCGACATCAACCTATCATTCACCTATTTTGATTTTAGCCACCAAACCTAACATAGACCCAATAGTTGATCGATGTTGGTCCAACAGTGGCCCAACATTCGATAAAAATTGACCCGACTTTAACCCGACATTCGACATTTTTTCAGTCTGGCGGAATCCAGAAAGAAATCAGAGGGAACAGCTTTTATACCCCTAGATTGGCAGATGCAGCTCCTCCCATTCGGCTGGCTTTCCAGAATATTTCATTTGCATGGCCCGCCCCGCCTGCTTCAGACGCTTCAAACGATTAATCAACCCAGAAATGGAAAAAAAAATCATTAAGCGTTAAAGTAAACAAAATATTGGATGATTTAGATCATTTTAATTCGAAAATTGTTAGAGTTAAACAATGTTTTACGGAAAATAGTTCTGATAAGGTAATGCGTTGCTGAATTCTGGGTGGAACCATTAGTGGCCGGAATTCAATCATTCATTTTTCGGGTGAACCACACTTTTCTCGATTGATGGAGTAAAATTATCTGATTTACAACTCTTGAAGAATCATTTTTTGGTGATCCTGATAAGGACCGTTTGATAAAGTAACGATTTCAGGAAGAAAATGGCATGAAACCGCCTTGCCACGCAATGCGTGTTGGTTTTCTCCGTGCTAATCCTGCAGGATGCCACCGAAAATTGGTAGGTCGCTTTCTGCCGTGGATAAGATTCATGACGCTATCAGCACGATAGCCGAGAGTCGCCGATGGGTAGTGCTCAGGTGTGGAGGTGACATCCACCCTGCTTGACTGATCCAACGAAAATGACGAAAGAAATCAGAGGGAGCAGCTTTTATGCCCTAGATTAGCAGATGAAGCTCCTCCCATTCGGCTGGCTTTTCAGTATATTTTATTTGCATGACCCGCCCCGCATGCACCAGACGCTTGAAACGGTTAATCAACCGAGAAATGAGAAAATTTCCATTTAACGAATAAAGTAATCAAAATATTGTAAGGTTAAGATCATTTTAACTCGAACAACGTTATAATTCATCGATGTTTCACGAAAAATGGTTCGGATAGGGTTGATAAATTCCGGATGGAACCATTAGTGGCCGGCATCATCATTCTTGCGGGGCCACCAAGCATTCAATCTTTCACTTTTCGGTTGCACCACACTTTTACCGATCCATGATGGAATGAAATAATTATCTGATTCACAACTCTTGATGAATAATTTTGGTCCTGAAAAGAACCGATTGAATATTGAAAGATTTTAGACAAAAAATGACATGAATTTATCATGCCACGCAATGCGTGTTGGATTCCTCCGTGCTGAATGCTGAACGCCGTCGAAAATTGGCCCGCCGCTTGTTGCCCTGGATGTTCCTGATGCTATCATCAATGCGCCACCGCCAATCAATCGGCGAAAGGACCGAGCCCCGAGGACAGCGACGCAACTCGCAAATTCGTATGTCGCTGATCTTTCTGTGGATTTTGCTGCCTCTGCCACCACCGCCGAGCAATCGATGAAACGTATTCTTTCCTTCGTCTGCCGCGTTAGACGGTTAGAAGGCGAATGTGCAACAGCACCCTTGCCGACAACCACCGACGCCGAGCCAACACGGCCGTCAAAGAATAATGAGCGAAAACGCAAACGAAGAAAGTGGGCAGCTCTCGTTCGATGCGTTCACCTCGAGACGACAAAGGCAAATGAGGGAAGATGCGAAGAAGCAGTAGCTTTTATATTCGACGGGAGCATCCAAAATGTGCTCCAAAATGTGCTCGATCGTGATTGGCTGGAATAAACATGGGTTCACTTTTCCCAATTTTTCAATAGTTTGTTATTGAAAAACAGCAAATATTATTATTGGACATAATTGGTGTAAAGATTTGCAATCGATTGGTGCCAAAATTTTGAAAATTCAACAAGAAATGACTGAGCTATTACCGCTCAAAATCTCCACTTTAAACGTAACGCGGCTGATTTCTGAAAATTTAGAATGACACCCGGTATAGAAAAGAGAGACGTAGTCCTACGTCAAAAAGGAGTCTCGTTAAATACTCGTCAACAATAATCAATTAAATGAACGATCCGGACCTACTGCCCAAAGTGAAAGAACGTAATTTTGAAATCAATAATCAGTTACCAAGAAAAAAATTACCCAATAAAAATTTTATTGTCTAATTTTTATTCCGAAGGAGGGAACATTGTAACATTTGACTAATGTTTCAAACTAAGATTTCTTCATTTCAGTGTTAGATTTGCCCAAAGAATATTATGACTGAAAGTAAATGTAAATTTTACGCACGAACCTAATTTGGATTATATTAAATGTAATAACCAATCATAATTGAAGTCCACAATACACCATTTCCCCTATAATGAAGTAGTAGAATAGAAATTGTCGATAGGGCATTTCGAAATCAGTTACTCACGAAGGTAGGCTCTGCTGCTCGAAACACACTCATCATCCAACTGCTCGACGACATGGGAGTATTTGTGGGACCAAAAATTCGACCATACCATCATACCATCCCCGGAATGATATAAGTGCAATAAGTAAAATCGGATGATTATCAGCTGATGCTCCCAAAATTTCTACCTATGAGATATATAAGCATGCCCAGGCCCTGCATCGGGTCTCTTTTGATCCTGGGAAGCGAATAATATCGGTGCGTGAAGTTTAGTAAGTGATTATTACCCACGAATCTAAACCGGAAGTTCTAGTTCTGGCAGTGCCAGTAGTGATTTATATCACGTTGAAGTTTAATAGACATTTTTAGGAGTAGAGTCTCCTTAATCTTAGCTCGTCCGAACATTAAAAGTGATAGTTAGTGCTTTTAGTGGCCGCTTTGCGGCAATTCTGGTACTCCTAATCGCCAACGCTGAGGCCAGTTCGTGAATGAAGAGGTCGTCTTCCGGTTCTACGTTAGAAGTCGACATAGCAGAAGAACACTGTCCGAAAGCTTAGTGAACCGCGTAGATAAGGTGTCGCATGGCGAGCTAAGTGTAATTCCTCTCGAATAGACCGATTAGTGAAGTGTTTCCGCTCCCAGATGTTCTGAACGGTCGTCCGTTACCATACGACCGAGCCGTACGTTATCACACGGCGTAGCATTTTGTCACGTGGCCCTGAAAGGGTGAAGCGATCCGGAGTAGCAGCGTTCCAGTGCCCAACAGTGAGGCGATCCTGTGTCACGTGGAGGACCATACGACGAGGACATCGGTGTCGAAGCGAACACCCTACAACTAGTGAGTGAGTCTAGAGCCTTTTAATATACAGAGTGAGGTTAAGTAGCGAAAAGAAGCAGTTTTAATAAATTTCTTGGGTTGGTGTTCCTATTAGAATTTTGCTATTTGGTTCTGTGCGAGCGCTGAAAGAAAGTTGTTTCAGGTTGAGAACTTTACAGGTCTGTTACAGGTGAGTACTCCCAAGCACGTGAGCCGACCCTGAGAGGCTAATAAGAGGTGAGCTGGCTAGGGCGTACGGACGTCCATGCCACAGACGCGTGGGCGTCATCGGTAGTAACAAATTTTACATTATTTTACGTGACTAAATTAATTAGCTATTTCTCCTTTGTGTAATAAACATTTCGTCCATACATCGTTTTTGTGTTGGAATTCGTTTTCAATGACTAATTATCAAAAGTATGTCACGTTGATACTAAAAATCGCGTAGAGTTGCCAGCACGAATTAAAACAAAGTTACCCATGATTTAGACGTCATGCCATCGTATTCTAATGTCTTTCGATTTAAGTATCAGAAATAGCGCAGATGATAAGGCTCGAGCCTGCGGATCAGAAGGTCCCAGGTTCAAACTCAAATTCATAATAAACTTTTTTTCTTTCTTTATAGCAGTTAAGATGATGAATCTGCCATGAGCCATGCCCCATGACTTACACGCAATCTCCCAAATAATGATGATCGGAACCTGCCAATTAAGCCCATTCCAGGACTAGCTAGATATTTAGTTTACTTGTTGACAAGAAATCGTGTCGACGAGATCAGCTGGACGAAATACCTATTGGACATCTGTTTGATACCGATTAATATAGCTAAAACAATTCAATACGATGATGGAACTGCTTCTGGATGCAAAATTTATCATACAACTGTGGAGATTACTTGCATCTATCTAGCCAGGGCCGATTCAAATATGACGTCCATCATTTTTCGGGAATTTTAGACCCCTCTCTCCCCCCTCTGTCACGCTATTTTGTATACCTTATACATGGAGTGTCACACTTTCTCAGACCCCCCCTAAACGATGGACGTCATATTTGAATGACCCCCCACAAGCTACACAACTACACGATGAAGGAAAACTTCATTCTTACTATGCACTCTACGGTTTCGAAACAAGGTTATGATGCCAAATTGCAATGTGATGCAGAGTGTAGTCTCATTAACTTATAGCAGGATCGAGACGCAAAAAATCCTATTCCAGGGCTCGAACCTTGAATCTTCGAATCGGCAGTCTCATGCTCAACCATCTACACCAAATTGAAACTGATGCAGATGCGACAAAGAAATGTAATGACGTTTTAATCATGGGTAACTTTGTTTAATTTTGCTGGCAACTCTATGCGATTTTTAGTATCAACGTGACATACTTTTGATAATTAGTCAATGAAAACGAATTCCTACAATAAAATGATGTAAGGATGAAATGTTCGTAACATATAGGAGAAATAGCTAAATAAATTAGTCATTTAAAACAATGTAAAATTACATGATTTTTACATGAAAAACCGTAAAAATATTGTATTTTTTCGCGATTTTTTAACGAAAATTGTTGAATAACTTTGAAATAAGCAATTTAAACACCGTAGTGTCTTCGGCAAAGTTGTAGAGTATTGTTCCAACTATATTTTAACGATGTTTTCTGTACCTTTACGGTGCAATTTTCTGGATATTGGAGTACATTTTTGTGAAAATGCTCGAAAACACACAAAATCGATTTGATACACCTCTAAACCTTTATCAATTTGGCTCAATTTTGGACTGAAGACTTGTTTTTGCATGTGAATTGATAATTTGATGTGACACGGGTAGGTCAAAAAAAGTGAACAGCTCTAATGCCCAGGGAGTCGAGAAAATGTTCCCGGCTGGAACGGGAATTGAGCCCGCCGTCACCGGATTGGCGATCCATAGCCTTAACTGCTAGGCTAACTGGAGACCCCAATGTCTTACAGCTACTGAATTTATTATATTGTGAAGCGAGAGTTGTTAAACGGCTTCGTATTTTATAAATTGTTGATTGCTGTCTTTCTTATAACTTATCCGCAGACATATTATTATTATTATTAATATTTATTAACGACACTTTAATAATCCTGTGGCATTCGTGTCCGCTTCAGACATATGAGGATCAACAAAGTAATTAGAAAATGCAAAAAATCGTTAGAACTTTCAAAATTTTCATGTTTTAAAAATGGTCAACTTTACGAGAAATGCATCGAAAGATGTCAAAATCTAACTATAAGTTGATTTTCGAATAAAGCTTATTAGAGGAACATTTAATACTATCTGTTTTGAAACGTCCAGAAAAGTACATACTTGTAGAAATGCCAGAAGGAAACCTCGCAGGAATTAGAAAAGGCATTTTTGAAATACTTTCTACGGGAGAGGATATTGGAAAAATTGTCGAAGATATTTCTGAAGGAATTTCTGGTGAAAGTCTTAAGATATTTTTGAAGGAACTCCTAGAAAAATGTTTAGTTAAATCCGCAACGGAATACGTTAAGTAGTTGTTGAATTATTGTGGACATTTGTGAAGAAATTCTTGGCAGGTCTTTCTGGAAGAAAAATTTGGATAACATTCTGAAGAAAATCTTAAAAAATGTCTACGGACATAATAGTACGAACCCCCTATTAATTCTTGGAGAAACTCTCAAAGGATTTCCCGAAGAATTTCACAAGAATTTCTTATGGAATATTTGGGGAAATGATTGAGTTTACTCAGAAGCCGTACACCTTTAATTATTCTGGAAGGAATCAGTAATCCTGACACAGTGCACATTGGGCAAAATCAAGCCCAAAGGAGGAAAAAAATTAACTTTCTTAATACAGGACCCTATGTAACCAACGATGGTTATTTGAAAGCAAATTTTCTCAAGAATTTATTGGTGGATGATTCATGTACGGGCCACTGCTCTGAAGCGAGTTATTGAACCCGTTTTACCCCAGTTCCCCCTAAAATTTGAGAATTTGTACTATTTCATGGCATTTGTTATGATTTGAATGATTTTTTTTCTCCATTGAGTCATTAAAACGTTGGAATTTTAGGGTATTGTGGGGTCAATTAGGCAATGGTATATTTCCAAGGTTATTTTCTATAACTTATTCAATTTGATACAAATCGAGTAAGTTTTTGTACACAGTGCATACAGTAAACTACCAAGCCGAATACACAAAATCAAGTCAATATAAACATCTTGTGGAAATTATATCTAACCTGAAGAGTTTTGTCATTTGTTAAATTGAACTTGATTAATTACTAAACTTTTCTTTTGTATTTGTTTGTATTCCTTGTTTTGTAAGAAGGCGAAAGACTGCATAAACGACATAAGTTTGCGCGAGAGCATCTGTTAAGGAAATCGTCCCCAAATGCATTATCCTGGTCTGACCCATAACTATCATCATTCACATACCGCTTCAGAGCTGCTAGCTCAAAATCTAAGGACTATGCAACCATATGTAGCATTGCTGTCCCATTATCTATGGTAATCCACATTAATGTGAGACAACTTTGCTGAACATGGCAGTATGTCTCTATAAAAACGATCAAACTGTACTATCGCCAAAAACGGAAAGATTCTACTACAATGAACGCAACGCCAGATGAGAGTGATTCCAATTATGATCAGATGTACTCAGGAAATCTAGTATCGAGTAATAGTAAAAGATATACATACTTGGCTAAGTGGAATTAGACTGTCAAATTATTAGCATATAGAAAAACAAAATAAATACCTATTTGATGTTTGAATTGAGGCTGTTACTCCCCCATAAAGTCTATCGGCAAGCAGCAGTTTGGATATTCTCCGATTCACGCTTGTAACGGGTATACATATGTAGTTTTTTGTTCTCTAAATGTTTTTCGTAATCTTCAATAAAATTATTCCCATAGATATAGACTAAATATTGAACCAGTCTAAAAGACATTATCAAACTTTCCGCATGAACATTCTTCCGAGTTCACGAGTGGCACCTCTTAAGATGGACAAGTTAAATGAGTTCCCACTATAGCCAACACGCACATGTGACCTGCAGTCCAAAAGGCATAGTGCTAACACTTTTTGCGAAATTGCGCGCTCGGCGCTGTGCATTGACCCCCCTAAGTTGCATTCAAAGGATGTTGAACTTTGCCGAATGGGTTGACTCTCTCTTGGGTCGGAGATATAGACGAGTCGTATGACGAAAGACTTTCGATGCAGACCACCCTCCTCCCCCTGACCTTGAATTTCGCGAGCGTGGAAACGAAAATCTGCGGTATTCTCTCGGGAAATATTTCAGACCTGATGGTGGTAATTGCATTTCGCGACTTATCTGAGGCATCTAGGACTTTGATCAACCACTTCGTTCTGACTAGTGGAAGAGGCAGGAGTGATCGTTTTTAAGTGTCGCGCCGTGACGTGTATTTGAAGGTCTTTCTTGTGAACATGCTTTGTCTTCATTGTAACTAATTAAGTCTTTCCCTTTAGCTAGTAGTGCTGTTAAGTTTGTGCGAAATTGTTGCAAAGAAGGAGATTGTGCGTTGAATTGGATTTGTGCAGGTAAACCGTGTGTGCAATTGCGTGTATTTTATGTGTGTTAATTTGGTCGTCGTATGACACCACGTGCTCCCCAACTAGGTCTGTGGCCGTCTGCAGTACCGACACGTCACACCCCCAAGCTAAGATCGCTTCTGACCCCACCGTCAGCTACGAGGTTTTTCCCGGAGGTGCGGAAACCGGAAGAGGGCCAGCGTCCGTCAATCGCGCCCTAGGCGAAGGTTAGAGACACCCAAGTTCATCAGCAAATTGCGCCAACCGTCGAAGCAGTTCATCGGCAGCGCCGCGACGGCCGCCCCCGTCGGCCAACACACAGACCGGAGGTTTTCTGCAGCAGCGTCCATCTCGACACCCCTCGACGCGCGATCCCCAGCGGCGAGTTCATGCTCGATGAGTGACCGCCGTGGGTAGATCATCGTAAGCAGGCCTCCAAGCGTACGTACAAGTCAAACCGTGAGTAACAAAAATCATGCATGATAGTAGATAAGTCCATGCGCATGGCTCGTTTTTCCCCGCTATTGAAGCTACTAAAGTAGATAGCGTAATTTTCGAATCACGTGGCCCACCGTAGTACCCGCTTTCGCGCCGGTGGCCACCTCTTGAGCACGCACGCACACACACGCACACCGTCCCGGATGAACAGCACTTCTTGCACGTAAGAGTACCCCGCACAAATGAATGTTTTGTGTCCATGCCGTACTGACGTTTTGAGGTGGGAATACTTTTAGGCGTAGCCTTGGATAAAACTATAAGGAAGAGTCGTCAATAAAGTGACATGAAGGTTTAGCATGTTTTTCCGTTCGTAATTTAATTTCTTGTTCATATTTTATTTTACTGGGGCGGCTCCCCGAAACAACCGAGACTACTCCCTAATTTCCTACTGGATGGTTCGAGGGTTGGTTAAGTCAGCCAGTGATGAAAACTTAGCGAACTTATTATATTATTACCGTCTCGTTTCCTCGTCTCAAGAAATAAGATCCCTTTTTCTTTTTTCCTTCCAATTTGGCTTCTTTAGCGGTGTTGAGATAATTCCATATTCAGAATCTGCATGCAAAACTGAGCCGAAATCCAAATTTTCATGAGTTTTGGTGCCCGGGAACCTATTTAAAAATCAGTTTGAAATTTGTATGGGAGCGATTTGTCGAATCACCCCTCGTCGCATTTTGTACTGGGCGGAGCTGTCAAGCAGTTGGCCAGCTGTCAAAAGGTGATTTCGAAAAATCTCTTCGAAAGCGATTTTAGGTACCAAAATAAAGTTCTAAAAATCTGAAAAAAATCATGGTGGTTCAGAAAAATGTGCTCTTTCGTATAAAATCAAAAAATCATTACATTTTTCTTAATTTAAAAACCCTATTGTCTCCCGAAGTCTGACGTCAGCCGACTCGTTTGTATCTTTGATCGGGAGTAATTAGACCCATTCCCTGGGGGTCTCAACGGCCGGGCAATCCATAAACTGGTAGGTGGTCTCCGAAAGGAGTGGCGCATAAGCCACCTTACTTTAATCCCGACAACATCGCAGGCTGGCGTGTTACACGCTACAGCTCTTCATCATGAAACACTCCGAATGGTGAATAATGGAAGTGTGCGACATGGACTAATAATATTATTTCACGAATTGATTCTAAATTTCCTCATCAAGCAACAGCATATGACAGCACAACTTGATTATACTTTTAGGGGAATTGGGGTGAAACAGGCTTTACACCTCGCAAAAGAGATGTCATAAGTACAAAAATCATTTGTTTGGAAATTATCTATCAAACAAGTTATTTGCCAACTTATATGGTCATTCAAGCTCTAGGATTTTTTTTCATTTAACCCTATTTTACCCTAAATTTCCAAATTTTATAGGAAGCAAAATATTACTGGTTAACTCTTCATCAATATTAACTCATATCATGCATATACATTATAAGGAAAAAGTTTTTTTTTTGTTTAAGAACAATAGAAAATAAGTTTATAGAGGAGCTTGGGTAAACTAAGCTCTAAAACTATATGCTGCCGCCACCTCCCGTCTATGAGGCTTTTTGGAGTACATAAGCAATGGCCCATCGTTTGGAAATGTTTGGAATCGGTGGTATTAGGATGAGAACTACTCATATTTGTATGCGTGAAAACTCAAATATTACCGATACTTTGAGATCAAACTCGCCAGAAATGGTTTCTTCAGGAATAATCCATGTGTATTCTTTTTTTTTGTAGAGTGATCAGGTGGAGCTGCATGACAGCTGATAGCAAAGCCTGGACCCTTTCCCAACTTTCCCCCTACTAGTACCAATACCCACGATGGACTAGACGATGTCGTCAACTTGAGCAAAGTGTGTAGTAATTAGTATTGGGTCGTAGTAGTTTTTAAAATTACTGTGTTTTAACTATTCCCATCGCACTATTGTTTTGACCCAATGGAAGCTCCAAAGATGATATGATAATTGAACAATATTCCAATAATCGAAAATCTCCGAGATCACTGGACAACATTCAGAGAGAAAAAAAGCTGTACATGTTAACGCCTTCAAGGCACTATTCCTGAGAAATATTACAAAGAAGAGCAAAAAATTTGTCATAGCTAATGTTTACAGGTTTGATATTTTTGAAAATTATTCGGAGACAGCTGCCAGAGCTAGCGTTTTTAGCCGATATGGGCAACTAGCATCTCTAAACAATAAATCAAATAATAACCTAAGTTTTTTACAATACATTCTGAAAATTATTTCAAGCTGATTACCAATAGTGTCAATAACCGATGTTGGTCATTGACAGCACCAGCATCATCCCCAAATAACTCTCATATTAGTGTTAGGTAACACTTTTTGAGCTTCCATTCGATGTTGTAATGAAATCAGTCAAACCTCCTCCTCTTCTCTTCTTGGCGTAACGTCCTCACTGGGACAAAGCCTGCTTCTCAGCTTAGTGTTCTATGAGCACTTCCACAGTTATTAACTGAGAGCTTCCTCTGCCAATGACCATTTTGCATGTGTATATCGTGTGGCAGGCACGAAGATACTCTATGCCCAAGGAAGTCAAGGAAATTTCCCTTACGAAAAGATTCTGGACCGACCGGGAATCGAACCCGTCACCCTCAGCATGGTCATGCTGAATACCCGTGCGTTTACCGCCTCGGCTATATGGGCCCAATCAGTCAAACCCTATACGTCGAGTCGAAATATAGTCTATAATGTGTCAAATTGTGTTCTTAATTTCGTCTAGTCGTCTTCTGCATATCTGTGATCATCTAAGTCCGAAGTATTATTACATCCACCGTAACCCTTTAGATTGTCAACCGTCCTAAGTCCTAAAGAAACATGTAACAAAATTCCTGCTTTTTTGGTCAGTGTTATAATACCGTCTAGAATATAAAACAAAAAAGTTCAGTCAGCTGATTTTTGTGTCAAAAATTTAAATGATTAAGATTACTAGTCAACTTCTATATATTCATCCCTACAAAACCTATAAAAAGAGGAAATACAAATATAAACTCATTTCTACAGCAGTTTTGACTGATTAGGGTCCAGAATTTTCTAAAGGTAATAAATTTAATTGTTAACGTTACCTAATCTGTAAGGCTGTAAGTCAACTTATCCTAGCGTCCCCTGTCCTGTGTACTTTCGAATTCAAGTGATGAATGATGAGTGTAACGCAGAGACCTCCCCTACCCACTCTTGCGTTACGTTAAATTCAACAATTATTGTTAAATTTGAGAAAATTTAAAGAATGCAAAGATTAGGTCTATGCAAGCTGAATTATAACTTGTGATAAATGCACTACGGATACTCCTTGGTTCCCATTAGCACTTAGGGGCTGTCCATAAACCACGTGGTCATTTTTTTGGGACTTTCCAACCTCCCCCCCCCTCCCCCCGCATGGTCATTAGTCCATACAAAATATTTTATTTGTCCATACGAAATGGTCTTTGGCCGAAACCCCCCCCCCCCTCATGACCACGTGGTTTATGGACAGCCCCTTACGGCCGATTCCTTCACTTGCGCTCAACTCGTAAACCAGATATATCTAGCTCAAAGTCCAAGCAGTGGAGAATAAACTGGCGCTAAAATGCTAATGGGTTAAGCCCTCCCATCGCGTCAAGATTGAATATCCAGGGGGAGGGAGGAATAATCCATGTGTATTCGATCATTTATTTAGTTATTGTCACGTAAAAAAATCATAAATAAAAATAAAAAATGAAATTTTACCTTGAAAATATACCATTGCTTAATTTACCCCACATTACCCTAAAATTCCAACATTTTAATGACTTTTTGTATGTAACGTTACTCAATGGAGTTGAGGCGATGGTATCCCAGCGAAAAAATCATTAAAATCATAACAAATACCGTGAAATAGTAGAAATTCTCAAATTTTAGGGGGAACTGGGGTAAAACGGGTTCTATAACTCGCTCCAGAGTAGTTGCACGTACATATTGTCTTGTATTAAGAAACTTATTAATTTTCCCACCTTTGGGCTTGATTTTGCCCAACCTGACAGATGCAAAGACATTTCTACTGTATTCCTTAGAGGAGTTTCTGTAGGAATCCTTGGAGGGATTCTTGATAAAATACATGATCGACTTCTAAAAAAAATGTATAAACATTTTCGTAGGATTTTCTGAGGAATTTCAAGAAATTCATACAGGAATCCTTGATGGGATTAATGAAAACAACCTATGAGGACATTCTCGAAATGAGACATTTATTATTTTCAAATTTCAAAATTGCTGAATGAATAATTGGAGAAATGTTTGATGATTTCCATGCCGGAATCTTCTAAAGTAGTGCTAAAGAAATTCTGAATAAATCCTTCAACAAATCACTACAGGATTATTTAAACCATCAGAACGGGCGCCGTTGTAAATAGTACAACAGTACAAAAAACCGCGTTCGTCGTATATGCAGTTTTAGCATCATACAGGCGCGGGTCCTGAAAGGTTAAAGGAATTCCCGAAGGAATATTTTACCCAATACGTGGAAGAATTTTTGGGGAAACTTTTTAAGCTTTTCAAGATACTTTTGAAGCAACTCCTAGGGTAATAGTTGCAGAAATTTCTAAAAAAAAATCTGAGAATAATTTTAAAATAGTTTCTTAAAATAATTAAGAATGAAATCGCAATAGGAATTTAAGGAAAATAAATCTCAAAGGTATCTTTAAAAAAATCCCCAATCTTTGAGGGAATTTCTGTAGAATTCTTCAGATGAATTCAATGGTTTTTGCCTTTCTCGTACACCAAGGTGTACCGAAAGGCTATATGTTCACTCCAAAAACGAAAATTGGATAGAGCCTCCGGAGGGGTCAAGTGTTATATACCAATCGACTCAGCTCGACGAGTTGAGATGATGTCTGTGTGTGTGTATGTGTGTGTGTGTGTATGTATGTGTGTGCGTATGTGTGTGTGTGTGTGTGTGTGTGTGTGTGTGTGTGTGTACAAAAAAGGTCACCTAACTTTTAGATAGTAAACATCAACCGATTTTATCAACCGACGGTTCATTCGACGCGGAATCTGGTCCCATTGTTTCCTATTGAAAATGGTTCGGATCGGTCCAGCCGTTCCGGAGTTATGGCCATTTAGGTGTTCCGGATCGGTACCCCAGGAAGGAGCTAGATATGAAAATGCAACAAACCCATGCATGCGACCCATCAAACCACGGCATTTTCGATTATCTGATGAAAGGGAGGTAGGAAGATTGTCTCAGACTATATCTGAACCGGTAGTGTTCCGGAACCGGTTCCGGGTGTCCTGCTGAAAGTGGTCAAATATGAAAGTGAACATTACACATGCATGCGGCACATCAAAGAGCGGCTTTTTCGATAACCAGTTGAATGGTAAGCAGGAAAGTAGTTTCAGACCATATTTGAACCGGTAGTGTTAAGGAACCGGTTCCGGGTGTCCTGCCGGAAGTGGCCAATAAAAAAATTGAACCAAACCCATGCATGCGACGCATAAAAGAGCGGCTTTTTCGGTAACCAGATGAACGGTAAGCAGGAAAATAGTTTCATACCTTATCTGAACCGGTTGTGTTCCGAAACCGGTTCCAGGTCTCCCGCCGGAAGTGGCCAATTAAAAAAATGAACCAAACCCATGCATGCGACCGACACATCAAAGAGCAGCTTTTTCGATAATCAGATGAATGGTTAGCAGGAAAATAGTTTCATACCATATTTGAACCGGTTATGTTCCGGAACCGGTTCCAGGTATCCCGTCGGAAGTGACCAATTAAAAAACTGAACCAAACCTATGCTTGTGATACACCAAATAGTGGCTTTATTGATAATCAGATAAACGGCAAGCGGGAAAAAAGTTTCAGACCATATCTGAACCGCTTTAAACTGACGAAGGTTGAACGGGTGAATCCAACTGAATGCGATGACCGAATAAGAGAAGGTCGAAACGCGTAATGCTTAACAAACTGTTTCCGATATTTGTCACCGATAATTACCAATCAATCCACAAATAACATATCTGAACCGGTTGTGTTCCGGAACCGGTTCCAGGTGTCCCGCCGGAAGTGGCCAGTTAAAAAAGGACTAAAATATTAACGCGTACTGAAACGGCAAAAACTAGCAATAGCCCATATCTCATAAAAACTTTGATGAAAATTTCCCAAGTCTTTGTTAACAGAGAGATGTTCCTTCTTTTTATCATCTGCACGAAAAACTACTGAAAAATATTCATAGAATTCCCAGTAATTCAACAAAAACCTGAATTTTTATTGCTTCGCCCATACAAAATGTTAGGCGATTTTGATCAAATTTATTGCCTATTTCTAATTTTTAATTGCGCGATAATATAGCTGCCGTTAAACAAGTGAAACATCAAATCATCAAAAATGTTGGATAACCAGATAAACGGGCAGCAAGAAAATAGTCTCTGACCACACCTAAGATTACCAGTAGTGTTGCAGAATCAGGATTGAATGCATCGCTGAAATTACGAAGGTGAACAACATCAATGCAAGCGATAAATATGCGTAAAAGAACACAATCTTAATAAAAAATAAATCGATCTTGTCAAATCACACCATTTTAGATTCCTGAGACGTAATTATACAGTAGGATGAATCAACGTTGTATGGGGAAATTTTAATTTTATAGCATCAATCCCCTTTTACGGTTAAAATTACTACGCACAATTTTGATGCAACTGGTTGAGCCCTCGCGATCTGTAACACGGTTGAAATATAAATGAGTTTTATTATGAAAAATTTCACTAACTTTTTTTTGTCAAATTTTAAATAAATCTTATAACCAATGATAATGAAATAAAGGCTAAAGTGTGCAGAAAAAAATTGCCGAAACATCTTGATAATGATCGGCATCCAGTGCTAGTGAAGGTGGTGAAGCAGTCAACTGAGAGGTTTGATATTTTCAGCTCTGTTTATACGTTTAACAAAATACATAACTTCGGATTATGAGCCATCAATAAGTTGCCAAATTCGATTATGGCTTTGATATAATTGTTGCTTTTCTGAATAAGGCTGATACAAATTTCGATTTTCTCTTAAGTCAAGAGGGGCCTTCCTTGGAAATATTATCCGTAATTCATCATTTTGAGGATGGGAACAAATAAATAAGGGAGATCGGGGCATACCCAAGTAACACACATGTTATATAAAAGTTACGACAGCGCAAGTTTTGGTTGTATAGAAGTTTATTTTACGTTATTTCAACACAATGTTAGAATTACGTAAAATAAAGTTCTATACAACCAAAACTTGCGCTGTCATAACTCTATTATAACATGTGTGTTGCTTGGGTAATGGACACCTGGGGCGAAATGGACACCCCTATTTTTGCCGCAACCGTTGACTTTTATGCTAAACTTTTAAAGCATAAGTATAAAGGAACAAGTCATCGTTCTATTTTTCAAAAGTACCATTCATATGCCTCCAAAATAACCTAAATATCAATGAAATTGAAATATGTTTTCCATATGGTGAAATTCTTATAATTTCAACGCAGCAGCAAATAAGGTATTACGAGTGTTTGAGTGTGTCCACCATAAAAACAAGTGAATTGCTACCTTATCTGCATGTATACGTAGATTTAGCAATGGATGGTTTAAATATTTTATTTGTGATTAGAATTTACTCAAAATAGAAATTTCAATATTGTAGTCGATTTGGGGCGAAATGAACACTGGCAATTACGAATGGATGTACGCGCATTGCATACTGTTAGGCGTTTAAGAGTGTTTGGAAAAAATCAATTGGATTATTTTAGCCTAAAGTTTATTTAATTAACTTTGATGTTTTGTAAACTCGTCTATGATGGAGTATTTTATCTGTGGTATCGATCTCCGTGGACAAATTGCTTAACTGATCAATGTATTCAAAGAATTAGCATAAGATTGAAATACGTAGGAATCATACTAAAGTTGTAAGCCAACTGATAATATGTTAAGGTTTTCTTTGTTATACAGGCCTAACGTTAATGTACTCATTTGCTTAGGGTGTCCATTATGCCCCTTATCCCCCTTAACCAATATTTTTTTAAATTTTAAAGTGAAATTAGAGTCCTCCAGAAAATTTATTACCAAATCCGATGAGTTAAGCGGATTTGCTCATTGTTTGGGTATTTTTTCATCAAATACATTAATTATTTATCAACTCTACTCCCCCATTGATAAGTCAACGAGCACTGTGACAAAAGAAGAAAATGAGATTTGTTCCGTTCTAGAGTATTCTCAGAATTCAGGAACACTTCGGCTTATGGCTCTTGAGTACATATTCGACGAGAAAGGCACTATCACCACTAGGTGGATTAATCTGGGTTTTTTTTTTCAGGGAAACTCCAGAATGCTTTTTCGAAAGAAAGAACTCCCACAGACTTGCTGAGAAGTATGTCTGTGGAAATCCTTGGACGAATTTTTGAAGGAATGTCCGAAAGCATCTTTGAAATTCCTGAAGGAATTCATGAAAGAACTCCCAATAAAATTCATTTTCAAAGAGTTCCTTTGATTTTTTTAGCAGAATCTATTAGGAGTTTCTAAAAGAAAATTTGGAGTAATTGTTTTAGAAGTTTTTAATGAGAATCCTTCAAGAATCCTTGATGGAATTATAAAGGATTTTTTTAAGCATTCCTTAAAAACAAGATGGAATTCTGAGAGAAATTTCTAAAAGAATAACTGGAAGAAGTGCTTAAGAAACCTTTGAAGAAGCACCTAGGTGAACCTTTGGAGAAATATTTGAAGAAATCCTTGGGGGAACTCATTAAGAAATTCCTGGGAACTCTTTGGAGGATTAGTTGATGAAGTTTTTAAAAGTTTCTAATGAAACATCTTATGAAACACACCGTGAAGAAATTTCATCCTCAGTTGGAAATGCAATGGAATATTTTGGACACGTATCTTTAATAATATGATGAAATTTCCGAAACAAATCAGTGGAAATTTTGTAAAATTTATCCATATTGATTTTTTTTTTAAAAAGACGGAGATACAGTATGACCCATAAAAAATGCGAAAGTTTTCAAAGTCATCGTTCCCCTACTTCGAACTGATTAACCTTGTATGCAGGCTTGTCCGCACTGAGCGCATGAAAATTCTGCTCTTTGGATTTACACCATCAAGCACATCATAAATTAGAAATCTTTTCATCTTATCAGATAGAAGGATGTTGAAATATTGTAAATGTCATTTCGAACTGTCAAAAAACCGCACCGCAGCGCCGCACGGGCCGTTCAAAGTGAAATTCACTAGAGTGTTTTCACCCGGGTGAAAATCTCTTTGCGCGCTCCGTGTGGCTCTGCGGTGCGGTTTTTTTACAGTTTGAAATGACATTTACAATATTTTAACATCCTTCTATCTGATAAGATGAAAAGATTTCTAATATATGATGTGCTTGATGGTGTAAATCCAAAGAGCAGAATTTTCATGCGCTCAGTGCGGACAAGCCTGCTTGTATGTATCTATTGGATAGTATAGTGAGCCACTTATCTGATAGTGGCAAAGGAACATAGACTGATTTCATGCACATACCTTAGGAAATATAACGTTGAACATGTGGATGTCGAAATCGTCCACGCGCCAGAGGCCGTTTTTAAGGATATAATTTTCTTTCAATTGCTTTCAATCACATTCAATCAAATTTTATTTTCAATATAGGACTTTTATGGCTGAATAAGGTCTTCAGGAGTTCGTTGGTTCGTCGGACAAAGGCGAAAAAAATATTAACTTATAAATTAAGAGACATTTTCTGAAAATTGAATTATTTGACAAATGATAATTTTTAGAAAATATTATGTTTTAAGCATGAAATAGTTTTTAAGTACTTAGTATTTGTACCTATCATAAAGGTAGGTTTATATGCCTTCATCGACAAAAAATTGTTTTGAAAAATGTTCAAACAGTGTTAAGTTTTTTTATTAATTTATCTTAAATACGGTTTAAATTATGTAAGCACCTTTTTTAGTTTTTGTTTCCTAAACATTTGAAATTATTTTTAAAATATTCTTCAAACATGATCGTATTAAAGAGTTCATATTTCTTCATGGTTTTCATGTGTTTAAACAAGGGGCCTGCAACTCTCAACTTTTACTAAACTCTACTAATAGTACACGACTAGTATTTGTAGTATTTTAAATAAGTATTCCCCAATCAAAGCAACGTTGCCAACGACGGTTGTCAAGCGTACTTTGTTATTTAGTTTTATCACGTCAGCTCGTTCAACCACAGTAAACGCAAAAATCAGGTTTCAGACAAGGTTCCAGGCTAGGATTTGAAGATGCGTAAGTTGCTGTTTTACGACATTGTTGCTGATAGTGTTTTTTGTAACATTGCTTGATTACTTTTCAGGAAAAGGACGAAAAATACCAGGGCCTTGATCCAGCGGATTTATATTGGGCAAATGCATCTGAGTTTGAGCCAAGGATTGCACCCCCGTGCGGATTTTTGCACACTTAACCAACAGAATCACAACAATAATGGCGTATTTGTTCGAACCGTTTAACTACTACTATTGAACCAAGCGAAGAACCTAGTTCAAATTTCCGGTTTCCAATAGAGAAATTAATAAAATGCTACTAATCAATTGACATGTGTTAATGTAGTTTCCCTTTCGCTGCTTGTTGGTTTTACGCCTGGCACGCAGGGCCTGATACCAATCCTCTGAATAGCCGAAGGACCAGAGTGCACAATTGTGCTAAGAGTCCTTCACTGGCACCCGGACATTGATCAGCCGCCTCTAACATGGAGAACAGACGCTGTTGTGAGTCGCTCCTCCCGGAGAAAAAAATGTCAAGTGTCCAGAAGAAAAGCTCTCTTTCCCTGTCAGCCCACCACCAAAGTTCCCATTGGAGTTGGTTATCTGATCTTCCCTAAGTTTGCTCTCAGCAAAAAAAAAAAAAGTTTTAATCTTAGTTCATTTTGCTCTGAAAATTAGAGGAAAACTTGATTTTATTTAGAAATTGTTAACAATTATAAGGTATCCCATATACGTAACCAATGAATATTTTGACAAAAAATTTAGAGATCCTTTATGACAATGACCTCCATATTGTATCCTAATCCAAAAAAGTTTGATTCATTAGGATTATTTCATTAAAATCATCAAATACCGCAAAAAATGTAATTTCGCATTTTTTATGGGTCAAACTGTACGGAGAAATACTTCAACAAATCTATTTAGGAGTCTTATAAAATACTTTCAACGGCATTTTACCTGTGAGCATTCTTACATTTACTATTTAGAGGGTTCTTGTAGAAAACGGTAATGAAATCTTCCCGAGAAGGTGAAAAAATCTGATTAATAGCATATTCAGTTATTATTGATTGAATTACTGAAGAGCAAAAACTGATATTGGTTTGATTGATATAATAGGTAAAAGATCAGAAATAATTGCAAAATCTAATATGGTAAACTACTCAATAATAGTTCGTTAAGATATAACAAGATTAAAACAATAGCAGACAAGATATGTCGCCTTTTTTCTTGAAAAAAAAAATGCCAACATCCAGCATCGATCCTATGACCTTAGGATTCACAGTCGATGATGCTTATCACGCAACTGTGGCTCGCTGTTGTAAATAACATGGTAATAAAAGCATGAGGCTCTTCGTTTCCATAGCTCAGAAAGGGACACATGGCATTTCACTTACATTGAGCTATCTCTATGGGTGTATGTGTTCCATTTCGTGCAGAAGAGCTAAACTTGTTCTTATGTAAAAATTTTCAGTTATTTCGACAAAAACTAAAAACTGATATCATATCACATTAAGCTATTCGTGCGATATTCATTAGATTTTTGAATAACACACAAAAATCGCATCGAGCTATGACAGCAAAAATGTTCGATTTGAGATATGATTTAGATATTCCCGTCTACCCGGGTTGAGATTAATCTTTTAATGATTACTTAGAGAGACTTTTGAAAAAGTTCTTAATTCTTGAAAAATCTTTGACCTTGAAGGAAGTCCAGGAGAAATATTTAAAAACATATAACTTGACAACAAAAAGTATCTGTAGAAGAGCTCCTAGAAAAAAAAACGGAAGGCTGGGACCGTAACGCAATGAGGCACGTTCGGTGTAGTACTAGATTTGCAGTAATGAGCTGAATTTTAGTATGGTGAGAAGGTCCATTCTCCGTTTCTGCAATGAAATGGTGCAAAAAACGTGGGTATTATGATTTCTTGTCTAATTTGATGCTGTTTGAGCAAAACTTTGGATAACTATGTTGTTTATGTTGCAAGAAATGGAGAAAACAACAACACAGTCAACCAAAGTTTTGCTCAAACAGCATCAAATTAGACAAGAAATCATAATACCCACGTTTTTGTACCATTTCATTGCAGAAACAGAGAACTGACCTTCTCACCATACAAAAATTCAGCTCATTACTGCAAATCTAGTACTTCACCGATCTGTCCTATTGGTCACACATTTGCCTCATAAGCAGATGGTCATGGGTTCGATCCCAGCTCCGGCACTTTCGTCAGTTGCTCTTTGCCCCCCTGAGAGCAGCTGACACTGACCCTCTTCTGAGCCCCATGGCTCAAATGGACCCGGATAGGGGCTGTCCATAAACCACGTGGTCATTAGAGGGGGGGGGGGGGTTCAGCCAATGACCATTTTGTATGGACAAATAAAATTTTTTGTATGGACTAATGACCACGCGGGGGGGGGGGGGGGGTTTGAAAAGTCCCAAAAAAATGACCACGTGGTTTATGGACAGCCCCATACTTGGACATCGGCAAACGGCAATTCATAATGGACCCCCAATCGGACTGGAAAAAGAAACAACCTACAGCCACATATCCGAGTACTCACCACACCATTCTACCATGATAGGGGTAGAAAGCGAAAGCAGCGCAACGGCAACCAGTTCGAAATAGTAGAATAAGAATAGAATACATTTCGGCGCTGTACAAAGTGTAAGTACAGCTCCCAATTGGAATCGATCGCGAAGTGCCCTAGAGGACAAAAGAGCTGTAAACTAGGTTAAGTGATTGAAGAATAAAAAATACCCACGGAAGATTTTCTGAGATAATCCTTATGAAAGCTTTGATGCTATTCTGATTGTACGACATTTCCCCGAAAACCAGTTCCCCGAATGAAGTTTCCCCGAAAGTTTTTTCCCCGAATGTACCATTTCCCCGAAAAATGTTTCCCCGAATGTACCGTTTCCCCGAAAAGATTATTGCATATGCCATTTAGCATTGACCCAATGCGCAACTAGGGGGATCCGGTCTTTAGGACGAAGTACACTTAGCCAAAGTACGTCAGACTGAAGTACGTTAAGCCGAATGGGTTGCTCAGCTGAAGTTCATAGGGTAGAATGGATCAGTAGGCCGTCTTTCTCATTTTCTCCATCAACAAAGTTAAAATATGTTTTCGAAGTCCTAGACAACCAGTTCATTTAGGTCCCTTGAGTTTTTTTACAGTCCTCGAATCTAGGGCATTCTATGGATACTGGGATATATTTCCATGATTTAACAATATTCTTTTATCCTTTCCCTTTTCTCACATACCGAAGTACTGATGATTAATTGATCACTCTGCCAACATTCCATCTGAAAATTTCGCTTCTTTTTAAAACACGCAGTCGTTTTTAGTAGTAATATTGTACACCTTATTGACGGTAGTAATTTATTAAACCACTAACTGTCCCAGGACAGATTTACCTTCTTTGAGAAGTCGGCTATTCTTTTGAATATGAGGTTTTATATATGATCAAACTGAGTTTTTTATGGCTTTCAACTCAACCGGACTGATGCCCGTCCAGCGTAATGACACTTTCGGCCTAATGAACTAACGTACTTCGGCCTTACATACTTCTGCCTGAAGATCCAACACCGTCTTTTTGGCTAAATTGATAACCTTTCACTTATTAAAATTTTCCTTCTTTCAAACATAGGCTGTTCTTTCAAGTTGAACTGCTCAATTAATCATCAGTAATTTGACTGCTGCTATATTTATTTATTTATTTTTTGTTTTTGTGACCAACTGTTCTAGTATCTATAGGCGTTATAGTAGAAATCTGTATCAAAGATTCTCCCTTCTTTCATCATACATTGTTCTTTCAAAATATTGTTGGCAGTCTAACTACTAATATGTTCTGTAGAAATTTCAATTCCAAATGCTACTTCGGTCATGATTGATCCATTGATTTACAAAAAAAAACTGAAGAGAGCTTACCTTCAGATCTATTTGTCAAACAAATTGATATCCATTGACTTTTCGTTTTAAAGCACATTAAACTTGTGCTCATACACTTCCTTTGCAAGCAAGAATACTTTAAGACTTAAAGTTTAACTTATCTGGATCATGTGTTTTACAATGACAATGTACTTTAGCAGATTACTACCACAATCACGATGAATCGTTTTAAAGGTATTATGCGTTTAAAGGGCGTTTTCATCGATTGAATATTCAAAAATAAATAGAAAGAACAGCCTATGAATAAAAGAAGGGAAAATAATGATGAGCGTGATCTTAGTTGAGTGCCATATCATTTTCAATCAGTACAACAGTAAAGAACGATCCATATTTAACCCTAAAAGGGATACCTGGGGTCCATTGGGCCCCAGGCGCCTTTCAGAGCTCGTCTTTGATGGAACACACTCAGCGAGGTGACGAAACTGAGGCCATGAAGGTATCCCTATTAGGGTTAAAAGAAGAGCAAACCTCATTGAAGCATCATGAAGAACATTATATCTCGAAAAAATCATGATAAGAGGAAATGCACAACATCAATGAGGTGTGAAAGTTTCCATGATCTTGACATCTTTCTAAAGACTACACATCGGCACACTTTGTACTCAGGCTAGCTTTCCGCTATTTCGTTTCAATAACTAGTGCAGACAATGGAATTATTCAAGAAAATGTTCAGAAACCAGTACTAAAAATATTACCATAAATATTTCGGGGAAACGGTCCATTCGGGGAAACGGTTCGTTCGGGTAATCGTTTTTCGGGGAAATAACTTTCGGGGAAACTTCATTCGGGGAACTGGTTTTCGGGGAAATGTCGTACAATCGCTATTCTCGTAGAACTTCTTGGAGGAGTTTCTAATGTTGTCGATGGAAAACTTCTAGAAGATTATGTGGAGAAATTCCTTAAAGAATTTCCTTAACGAATTTCTCGAGTAATTCTTAAAAGCACTCCTTTGTGATAAGAAATCCTTCAAGGAATGCTTGGAGGAATCATAAGCAAACCCCATGAAAAAAAATCTGAAGGGATAATTGAAAAAAAAAAGAAAAAACTTCAATATAACTTTGCAGGAATTTCTGGAAGAAGTTTTAAAAGAATCGTTGAAGATATCGCTAAAGGAACCTTTGGAAAAAATCCTCGGAGGATGTGCTGAAAAACATCTTTGTCAGAATAAATTCTTGAAAAAATGTCTGTTGATATCCTTGTATGAACTTCCAGATTAACTGTTGGAGAGTTTTCGTACGGAGTTCTTGAGGTATTCCTGGAGGAACTAGACAAAAATTACTTAAGGAATACTCGAACAAATACTTACAATACTTACAAATACGAATTCTAGCCAATATATGCAAAAATCTCAAAAGGATATTTTTGATTTAGGAGTTCAACCTTTAGAAAAAACTCAATAAATCAAGCATGTAGTTTCTATAGATTTGAGAAACTGCCTAAGGAATTTTTGGAGGTATTTCTGAAGGATTTCAAAGAGGAACTCTTTGAAGAATCCATAATGAAATTTCTTCAGGAATTCTTAATGGAACTGGTTAAGAATTCCCTTGAGGGGTATCCAAAGGATTTATGGAAAGAATTCCTGAATAAATGCTCAAATATATTTATGAAGGAACCTCTCGAAGTAATCCTTGGAAGAATTTCTGAAGAATTTTTAGAGTAATCCTTTAAAAAATATTTCAAGGAATTCCTTTAAAAAAAATTGTAAAAAAACCTTGAAGGGGTTCTTGAGTAAGAATTTTTAAAGAAAAGAAAAACGTTGAAATCTTGCAAAAAATGTTTCAGAAATTCATGTAGAAATTTTTGGATGAATTCCCGAAGAAAAACTTGGAGAAATACTTGGAAAACCCGCTAAAGGATTATTTGGAAAATCCTCTTAAAAGCATTCTTGTACCAATTGCTGTAGAATTCCTATAAGAAATACCTGAAAGAAATTAGGATTTTATAGAGGAATTTGTGTAAGAATTCATGAAATAATTATTGCAGGTATAATTGAAGAAAAGAAGAAGCCTCTTATTTTTGTTTTGTAGAATATTAAAATGCTTACAAATCTCTGAAAGAGCCCTTGGTGGATGTTCTGAAGAAATCCTTAATATAATCCTTAAAAGTTACTTTAAGAATTCTATGTAGAAATGCCGAGAAAATGATAAAAAGTGTTTTTAAATTTATACTTAAATGTTTACTTCTTTCATATTTGAGCCAGTCTGAGTTGTTTCACTTTATGTTCCACTTCAGCCAAATCTATCCGAATGTCAACAAAGTAATTTAAGTAGCCCAGGTTCTTCTATGTTGTAGGTAAATATTAAATCCCTGAAGATATTTACTGGAAATCACTGCCTTATTTCATTCTAATTATTAAAATAAAAATAGTCTCACAGAACAATGTGAATAATTTGATTAGTGCACACCATTCCGACAAATTTACAGTCTAGAATCAATTAAATATGTACTACAATTAGCGTTAAATTAACAGATTCGTTAACGTTAACCAACGCTTCCAAGAAATCAACGGAATAATCGTTGATCGTTACAATTTACAATAACGAATTAGCGAAACGGCGTTAATCGTTGATTAACGTTAATAACCCTGGTCTGCACAAATTCAAGCGGATGCTGGAGTGTTGGTTGGACATGTTTGGCAATGGGTTCACACATTGGCGCGTAAATGCCAGTATATTTATCACTCTGACGATAATGCGACACAGTTAGGCAGCGCCGCCTGTTCAGTTAAGGTGGTATTGCGCGCAAACACCAAAATTTTATTCCCACCTTTGGGTTTCCGCGCCGAAGACCCAGCGCCAGATCCGGCGACAAAGAAATATGACAGCAGTCGTCGGACAGTTGGCAATCCTGATGTTTGACAGCGCAGCGGACCCAACTTCGAAAGTGATGCGCTGTATAGCGGACCAGGTTAACTATACAGCGCACCACTTCCGAAGTTAGGTCCGACGCACAGATTTGGAGTAAAATCCAACTTCGCTAGTCGAAAACTCCGATTTTCAACTGAATTGTGAATAGAAAAATACAAAGTAGGAGGAAAGGGACGGGCCAGTGATTGAACCCAGGACTTTCTGCATACGAATCAGAAGCGGTGGACCATCAAGCCCGTCGTTCAGCAGCTCAATATCTCGAACTCCGGACAAACTTTCTCATCTCAAAAGTATCATGAGCACTATAAGCGAATTAATAGGTAAATAGCATCACCACCAGCACAAAAGGGGAAAGCACGTGTGATTTGCCCATATTTGAAAGTGCTTTGCCTTGTCTCCAGCGTCTAATATTGAAAATTTTCCACATTTTCCCGGGCATGTGTGTGAAAAGCTTCCCCACTATAGGAAACAATACGTGAACGGGAAGCATGTCGTCATTTTCAATGTGATCACCACAGATCCTCAGAATATCATGACGACGACGACGACGGCGTGTCACACTCTGCTGCGCCCTCCATATCGTAGGCTAGATATAATGTTCAGCAGAATATTCAACCGTGAGCCGTTGTTTTCCCGGGAGAATAACTCGGTAGGTGAGTGATGAGAAAAGCGGAAGAGGCACGGTATAGAAATTTGCATAATTTACTGCCTGCTATCAAGGCCTCTCCGGGCTGATGATGATACAAGCAGTCAAACGACAACTAGATACACGGGGGTTGGTAGTCTGGTGGGTAGTGTGTGGTGGGAATCTCGTGAGGAAATTTTCCCATTCGGTGGATGTATGGTATGTGTGGAGGAGGAAACGACGACGTGTCTCTGCTCGTTGCTACCGTCATCATCACCGTCAAGGATACCGAGCACATACTCCGGGAAATTCTGAACGAGTGCGAAACAATCACGTTAATTTATAGTCTTTATTGTTTTATAATTTTTCATTTTCGTTGCCGGCAGAATGGAAACTGGGAGATCGGTAGCTGGAGGCTCTCCGGTTTCGAAGTCGGTAGGTAGCAGCAGTGCGAAGTGGAAATCAGTTTGAGAATAACAATGAAGACGACAGATAGCAGGCGTCTGGGTTCTTATAGGCTGAGAGTGGAAAATTGAGCTGTTGAATTGGAACAGTGGGATAAACCAGTAAATCTCAAATGTTAAAATAAGAAGTTGTTAAAATGAAAGAAAAACTCATGACTTTAAGAATTAGCATTGAAGTCGCATGAAATTATAAATGTCACAGTCCTAGACTATAGCGTTTCCGCCATCGTCTC
The DNA here is from genome assembly GCF_035046485.1 of Aedes albopictus. Taxonomy (NCBI): domain Eukaryota; kingdom Metazoa; phylum Arthropoda; class Insecta; order Diptera; family Culicidae; genus Aedes; species Aedes albopictus. Next base: position 300,193,468 of record NC_085138.1, read on the forward strand.
AAATTTACGAGCAATAGTATCAACATCATCAGCGAACCAAGCAGCTGAACGGAATCGTGAAAATCGTCCCACTCGTGTTTATCCCGCTCTCCAAATTACATCCTCTAAAGCAATGCAGCAAAGCAAGCAATGCAGCACGAAAAACCATCACCTTGCAGTAACCTACTGCGAGATTTGAAGGGACTCGAGAGTGTCCCTGATACTCGAACTACGCACATCACTCGATCCATCGTCGCCTTGATCAATCGTATCAGTTTATCCGGGAATCCGTATTCGTGCATAATCTGCCATAGTTGTTCTCGATCGATTG